>NC_135917.1:16591257-17163934 GCF_964194155.1 Cetorhinus maximus | reverse complement strand
GACTGGAGGAGGTTACAGAGATAGGGAGGGTTTTAGGGGCTGGAGGCGGTTACAGGGATAGGGATGGATTGTAGGGGCTGGAGGAGGTTACAGAGATTGGGAGAGTTGTGGGGCTGGAGGAGGTGACAGAGATAGGGAGGATTGTAGGGGCTGGAGGAGGTTACAGAGATAGGGAGGATTGTGGGGCTGCAGGAGGTTACATTGAGAGGGAGGGTTGTGGGAGCTGGAGGAGGTTTCAGATATAGGGAGGGTTGTAGGGCTGGAGGAGATTACAGTGATAGGGAGTGGTGTAGGGGCTGGAGGATGTTACAGAGATAGGGAGTGTTGTAGGGGCTGGAGGAGGTTACAGAGATAGGGAGGGGTGTAGTGGCTGGAGGATGTTACAGAGATGGGGAGGGTGGTAGGGGCTGGAGGAGGTTACAGATATAGGCTGGGATGTAGGGGCTGGAGGAGGTAACAGAGATGGGGAGGGTTGTGGGGCTGGAGGAGGTTAGAGAGATCGGGAGGGTTGTAGGGGATGGAGGAGTTTACAGGTATGGGGAGGCTTATAGGGGCTGGAGGAGGTTACAGAGATAGGGAGGGTTGTGGGGCTGGAGGAGGTTACATTGAGAGGGAGGGTTGTAGGGGCTGGAGGAGGTTACAGAGATAGGGAGGGTTTTGGGGCAGGAGGAGGTTACAGAGATAGGGAGGGTTGTAGGGGCTGGTGTAGATTACAGAGATAGGGAGGATTGTGGGGCTGCAGGAGGTTACATTGAGAGGGAGGGTTGTGGGAGCTGGAGGAGGTTACAGAGATAGGGAGGGTTGTGTGGCTGGTGGAGTTTACGGGGATAGAAAGGGGTGTAGGGGCTGGAGGAGGTTAGAGAGATTGGGAGGTCTGTGGGGCTGGAGGAGGTTACAGAGATAGGGAGGATTTTGGGTTGGAGGAGGTTTCAGTGATAGGGATGGGTTGTAGGGGCTGGAGGAGTTTACAGAGATTGGAATGTTGTGGGGCTGGAGGAGGTTACAGAGATAGGGAGGATTGTTGTGGCTGGAGGAGGTTAAAGAGATAGGGAGGGTTGTGGGGCTGGAGGAGGTTACATTGAGAGGGAGGGTTGTAGTGGCTGGAGGAGGTTACAGAGATAGGGAGGATTGTAGGGGCTGGAGGAGGTTACAGAGATAGGGAGGGTTGTGGGGCTGGAGGAGGTTACATTGAGAGGGAGGGTTGTAGGGGCTGGAGGAGGTTACAGAGATAGGGAGGGTTTTGGGGCAGGAGGAGGTTACAGAGATAGGGAGGGTTGTAGGGGCTGGTGGAGATTACAGAGATAGGGAGGTTTGTAGGGAGTGGAGGAGGTTGCAGAGATAGGGTGGGTTTTAGGGGCTGGAGGAGATTACAGAGATAGGGAGGTTTGTAGGGACTGGAGGAGGTTACAGAGATAGGGAGGGGTGTAGGGGCTGGAGGATGTTACAGAGATAGGGAGGGTTGTCAGCCTGAAGGAGGTTACAGAGATAGGGAGGGTTCTAGGGACTGGAAGAGGTTACAGAGATAAGGAGTGTTGTAGGGACTGGAGGAGGTTACAGAGATAGGGAGGGTTTTAGGGGCTGGAGGCGGTTACAGGGATAGGGATGGATTGTAGGGGCTGGAGGAGGTTACAGAGATTGGGAGAGTTGTGGGGCTGGAGGAGGTGACAGAGATAGGGAGGATTGTAGGGGCTGGAGGAGGTTACAGAGATAGGGAGGATTGTGGGGCTGCAGGAGGTTACATTGAGAGGGAGGGTTGTGGGAGCTGTAGGAGGTTTCAGATATAGGGAGGGTTGTAGGGCTGGAGGAGATTACAGTGATAGGGAGTGGTGTAGGGGCTGGAGGATGTTACAGAGATAGGGAGTGTTGTAGGGGCTGGAGGAGGTTACAGAGATAGGGAGGGGTGTAGTGGCTGGAGGATGTTACAGAGATGGGGAGGGTGGTAGGGGCTGGAGGAGGTTACAGATATAGGCTGGGATGTAGGGGCTGGAGGAGGTAACAGAGATGGGGAGGGTTGTGGGGCTGGAGGAGGTTAGAGAGATCGGGAGGGTTGTAGGGGATGGAGGAGTTTACAGGTATGGGGAGGCTTATAGGGGCTGGAGGAGGTTACAGAGATAGGGAGGGTTGTGGGGCTGGAGGAGGTTACATTGAGAGGGAGGGTTGTAGGGGCTGGAGGAGGTTACAGAGATAGGGAGGGTTTTGGGGCAGGAGGAGGTTACAGAGATAGGGAGGGTTGTAGGGGCTGGTGGAGATTACAGAGATAGGGAGGTTTGTAGGGAGTGGAGGAGGTTGCAGAGATAGGGTGGGTTTTAGGGGCTGGAGGAGATTACAGAGATAGGGAGGTTTGTAGGGACTGGAGGAGGTTACAGAGATAGGGAGGGGTGTAGGGGCTGGAGGATGTTACAGAGATAGGGAGGGTTGTCAGCCTGAAGGAGGTTACAGAGATAGGGAGGGTTCTAGGGACTGGAAGAGGTTACAGAGATAAGGAGTGTTGTAGGGACTGGAGGAGGTTACAGAGATAGGGAGGGTTTTAGGGGCTGGAGGCGGTTACAGGGATAGGGATGGATTGTAGGGGCTGGAGGAGGTTACAGAGATTGGGAGAGTTGTGGGGCTGGAGGAGGTGACAGAGATAGCGAGGATTGTAGGGGCTGGAGGAGGTTACAGAGATAGGGAGGATTGTGGGGCTGCAGGAGGTTACATTGAGAGGGAGGGTTGTGGGAGCTGGAGGAGGTTTCAGATATAGGGAGGGTTGTAGGGCTGGAGGAGATTACAGTGATAGGGAGTGGTGTAGGGGCTGGAGGATGTTACAGAGATAGGGAGTGTTGTAGGGGCTGGAGGAGGTTACAGAGATAGGGAGGGGTGTAGTGGCTGGAGGATGTTACAGAGATAGGGAGGGTGGTAGGGGCTGGAGGAGGTTACAGATATAGGCTGGGATGTAGGGGCTGGAGGAGGTAACAGAGATGGGGAGGGTTGTGGGGCTGGAGGAGGTTAGAGAGATCGGGAGGGTTGTAGGGGATGGAGGAGTTTACAGGTATGGGGAGGCTTATAGGGGCTGGAGGAGGTTACAGAGATAGGGAGGCTTGTCGGGGCTGGAGGAGCTTACAGAGATGGGTTGGGTTGTAGCTGCAGGAGGAAGTTACAGAGATAGGGAGGGGTGTAGGGGCTGCAGGATGTTACAGAGAGAGGGAGGGTTGTAAGGGTTGGAGGAGGTTACAGAGATAGGGAGGGTTGTAGGGACTGGAGGAAGTTACTGAGATAGGGAGGGTTGTAGGGACTGGAGGAAGTTACAGAGATAGGGAGGTTTGTGGGGCTGGAGGAGGTTACAGAGATACGGAGGGTTGTAGGGGCTGCAGGAGGTTACAGAGATAGGGAGGGTTGTATGGTCTGGAGGAGGTTACAGAGTTGGGGAGGGTTGTGGGGCTGGAGGAGGTTACAGAGACAGGGAGGGTTGTTGGGGCTGGAGGAGGTTACAGAGATAGGGAGGGTTGTAGGTGCTGGAGGAGGTTACCGAGATAGGGAGGGTTGTAGGTGTTGGAGGAGGTTACATAGATAGGGAGGGTGTGTAGCGGCTGGAGGAGGTTACAGAGATAGAGAGGGGTGTATGGGCTGGAGGAGGTTACAGAGATAGGGAGGGTTGTAGGGGCTGGAGGAGCTTACAGAGTTCGGGAGGGGTTTGGGGCTGGAGGAGGTTACAGTGATAGGGAGGGTTGTAGGGCTGGAGGAGTTTACAGAGACAGGGAGGGTTGTAGGGGCTGGAGGAGGTTACAGAGATAGGGAGGGTTGTAGGGGCTGGAGGCGGTTACAGGGATAGGGATGGATTGTAGGGGCTGGAGGAGGTTACAGAGATTGGTAGAGTTGTGGGGCTGGAGGAGGTGACAGAGATAGGGAGGATTGTAGGGGCTGGAGGAGGTTACAGAGATAGAGAGGGTTGTAGGGGCTGGAGGAAATTACAGAGATAGGGAGGGTAGTGGGGCTGGAGGAGATTTTACAGAAATAGTGAGGTTTGTAGGTGCTGGAGGAGGTTACAGAGATAAGGAGGTTTGTGTGGCTGGAAGAGGTTACAGAGATAGGGAGGGTTGTGGGACTGGAGCAGGTTACAGAGATAGGGTGGGTTGTTGGGGCTGGAGGAGTATACAGAGATAGGGAGGGTTGTAGGTGCTGGAGGAGGTTACAGATATAGGGAGGGTTGTCGGGGCTGGAGGAGGTTACAGAGATAGGGAGGGTTGTGGGGCTGGAGCAGATTACAGCGATAGGCAGGGTTGTTGGGGCTGGAGGAGTTTTCAGAGATAGGGAGGGTTGTAGGTGCTGGTGGAGGTTACAGAGATAGGGAGGGTTGTGGGGCTGGAGCAGATTACAGAGATAGGGAGGGTTGTTGGTGTTGGAGGAGGTTACAGAGATAGGGAGGTTTGTAGGGGCTCGAGGAGGTTACCGAGATAGGGAGAGGTGTAGTGGGTGCGGGTGGTTACAGAGATAGGGAGGGTTATAGGGTCTGGAAGAGGTTACCGTGATAGGGAGGGTTGTAGGGGCTGGAGGAGGTTACTCAGAAAGGGAGATTTGTAGCGGCTGGAGGAGGTTAGAGAGATTGGGAGGGTTGTGGGGCTGGAGGAGGTTACAGAGATAGGGAGGTTTGTAGGGGTTGGAGGAGGTTACAGAGATAGGGAGCGGTGTAGGGGCTGTAGGAGGTTACAAGTATAGGGAGGGTTATACGGGCTGGAGGAGGTAACAGAGATTGGGAGGGTTGTAGGGGCAGGTGGAGGTTACAGAGATAGGGAGTGTCTTAGGGGCTGGAGGTGGTTACAGAGATAGGGAAGGTTGTGGGACTGGAGGAAGTTACAGAGATAGGGAGGTTTTTCGGCTGGAGGAGGTTACAGAGATAGGGAGGTTTGTGGGGCTGGAGGAGGTTACAGAGATAGCGAGGGGTGTTGGGGCTGGAGGAGTTTATAGAGATAGGGAGCGTTATAGGTGCTGTAGGAGGTTACAGATATAGGGAGGGTTGTAGGGGCTGGAGGTGTTTTCAGAGATAGGGAGGGTTGTAGGTGCTGGTGGAGGTTACAGAGATAGGGAGGGTTGTGGGGCTGGAGCAGATAACAGAGATAGGGAGGGGTGTAGTGGGTGGGGGTGCTTACAGAGATAGGGATGGTTGTAGGGGCTGGAGGAGGTTAGAGAGATTGGGAGGGTTGTGGGGCTGGAGGAGGTTACAGAGATAGGGAGGTTTGTAGGGGTTGGAGGAGGTTACAGAGATAGGGAGCGGAGTTGGGGCTGTAGGAGGTTACAAAGATAGAGAGGGTAGTAGGGGTTGGAGGAGTTTACAGAGATAGGGAGGGTTGTACGGGCTGGGGGAAGTTACAGAGATAGGGAGGGTTGTGGGGCTGGAGGTTGTTACAGCGATATGGAGGGTTGTAGGGTGCTGGAGGAGGTTACAGAGATAGGGAGGGCTGTAGGGGCTGGAGGATGTTACAGTGATAGGGAGGGTTGTCGGCCTGGAGGAGGTTACAGAGATAGGGGGGGTTGTGGGGCTATGAGGAGGTTACTGAGATAGGGAGGGTTTTGGGGTTGGAGGAGGTTAAAGTGTAGGGAGGGTTGTAGGGGCTGGAGGAGTTTACAGAGATAGGGAGGGTTGTGGGGCTGGAGCAGATTACAGAGATAGGCAGGGTTGTTGGGGCTGGAGGAGTTTTCAGAGATAGGGAGGGCTGTAGGTGCTGGTGGAGGTTACAGAGATATGGAGGGTTGTGGGGCTGGAGCAGATTACAGAGATAGGGAGGGTTGTTGGTGTTGGAGGAGGTTACAGAGATAGGGAGGTTTGTAGGGGCTCGAGGAGGTTACCGAGATAGGGAGGTGTGTAGTGGCTGGGGGTGGTTACAGAGATATGGAGGGTTGTAGGGTCTGGAAGAGGTTACAGAGATAGGGATGGTTGTAGGGGCTGGAGGAGGTTACAGATTTAGGGAGATTTGTAGGGGCTGGAGGAGGTTAGAGAGATTGGGACGGTTGTGGGGCTGGAGGAGGTTACAGAGATAGGGAGTGTTGTCAGGGCTGGAGGAGATTACAAAGATAGGGAGTGTTGTAGGGGCTGGAGGAGATTACAGAGATAGGGAGGGTTGTAGGGGCTGGAGGAGGTTTCAGCGATAGGGAGGGTTTTAGGGACTGGAGGTGGTTACAGAGATAGGAAGGGTTTTAGGGGCTGGAGGAGATTACAGAGATAGGAAGGGTGTAGGGGCTGGAGGAGACTACAGAGATAGGGAGGGTTGCAGGGGCCGGAGGAGGTTACAGACAAAGGGACTGTTGTGGGACTGCAAGAGGTTACAGAGATAAGGAGGGTTTTAGGGGCTGGAGGAGGTTACAGAGATAGGGAGGGTTGTTGGGGCTGGAGGAGGTTACAGATTAGGGAGGGGTGTAGGGGCTGGAGGAGGTTTCAGAGATAGGGAGGGTTATAGGGGCCGGAGGATGTTATAGAGTTGGGAGGCTTTTAGGGGCTGGAGGTGGTTACAGAGATAGGGAGGGTTGTAGGGGCTGGAGGAGGTTACAGGTATAGGGCGGGTTGTAGGGGTTGGAGGAGGTTACAGAGATAGGGAGGGGTGTAGGGACTGGAGGAGGTTACAGAGATGGGGAGGGTTGTAGGGGCGGGATGAGGTTACAGAGATAGGGAGGGTTGTTGTGGCTGGAGGAGGTTACAGAGATAGGGAGGGTTGTAGAGGGCTGGAGGAGGTTACAGAGATAGGGAGGGTTGTAGAGGGCTGGAGGAGATTTTACAGAGACAGGGAGGATTGTGGAGCTGGAGGAGATTTTATAGAGATAGGGAGGGTTGTAGGGGCTGGAGGAGGTTACAGAGATAGGGAGGGTTGTAGGGGCTGGAGTAGTTTACAGAGATAGGGAGGGGTGAAGTGCGTTGGGGAGGTTACAGAGATAGGGACAGGTGTACGGGCTGGAGATGGTTACAGAGATAGGCAGGTTTGTGGGGCTGGAGGAGGTTACAGAGATAGGGAGGGGTGTAGGGGCTGGAGGGATTTGATAATGAGGGTGTGTATTTTGAGTGTAAATGTAGCTGCTTTGGGAGTGGGTGTGTGTTTGCGAGCAGAGGGGTGTGAGCAGAATGAAACGTGTGTCGTGTTGAAACAGGGGCAGCAGAGTTTTGGATGACCTCAGGTTTAGAAAGTTTAGAATGTGGGAGGAGATCCAGGAGTGAGCTGGAACAGTGGATCTGGGAGGAGATCCAGGAGTGAGCTGGAACAGTGGATCTGGGAGGAGATCCAGGAGTGAGCTGGGACAGTGGATCTGGGAGGAGATCCAGGAGTGAGCTGGGACAGTGGATCTGGGAGGAGATCCAGGAGTGAGCTGGAACAGTGGATCTGGGAGGAGATCCAGGAGTGAGCTGGAACAGTGGATCTGGGAGGAGATCCAGGAGTGAGCTGGGACAGTGGATCTGGGAGGAGATCCAGGAGCGAGCTGGAACAGTGGATCTGGGAGGAGATCCAGGATTGAGCTGGAACAGTGGATCTGGGAGGAGATCCAGGATTGAGCTGGAACAGTGGATCTGGGAGGAGATCCAGGAGTGAGCTGGAACAGTGGATCTGGGAGGAGATCCAGGAGTGAGCTGGGACAGTGGATCTGGGAGGAGATCCAGGGGTGAGCTGGAACAGTGGATCTGGGAGGAGATCCAGGAGTGAGCTGGAACAGTGGATCTGGGAGGAGATCCAGGAGTGAGCTGGAACAGTGGATCTGGGAGGAGATCCAGGAGTGAGCTGGGACAGTGGATCTGGGAGGAGATCCAAGAGTGAGCTGGGACAGTGGATCTGGGAGGAGATCCAGGAGTGAGCTGGGACAGTGGATCTGGGAGGAGATCCAGGAGTGAGCTGGGACAGTGGATCTGGGAGGAGATCCAGGAGTGAGCTGGGACAGTGGATCTGGGAGGAGATCCAGGAGTGAGCTGGAACAGTGGATCTGGGAGGAGATCCAGGAGTGAGCTGGAACAGTGGATCTGGGAGGAGATCCAAGAGTGAGCTGGGACAGTGGAGTTTGGGAGGAGATCCAGGAGTGAGCTGGGACAGTGGATCTGGGAGGAGATCCAGGAGTGAGCTGGAACAGTGGATCTGGGAGTTGATCCAGGAGTGAGCTGGAACAGTGGATCTGGGAGGAGATCCAGGAGTGAGCTGGGACAGTGGATCTGGGAGGAGATCCAGGAGTGAGCTGGGACAGTGGATCTGGGAGGAGATCCAGGAGTGAGCTGGAACAGTGGATCTGGGAGGAGATCCAGGAGTGAGCTGGAACAGTGGATCTGGGAGGAGATCCAAGAGTGAGCTGGGACAGTGGAGTTTGGGAGGAGATCCAGGAGTGAGCTGGGACAGTGGATCTGGGAGGAGATCCAGGAGTGAGCTGGAACAGTGGATCTGGGAGTTGATCCAGGAGTGAGCTGGAACAGTGGATCTGGGAGGAGATCCAGGAGTGAGCTGGGACAGTGGATCTGGGAGGAGATCCAGGAGTGAGCTGGGACAGTGGATCTGGGAGGAGATCCAGGAGTGAGCTGGAACAGTGGATCTGGGAGGAGATCCAGGAGTGAGCTGGAACAGTGGATCTGGGAGGAGATCCAAGAGTGAGCTGGGACAGTGGAGTTTGGGAGGAGATCCAGGAGTGAGCTGGGACAGTGGATCTGGGAGGAGATCCAGGAGTGAGCTGGAACAGTGGATCTGGGAGTTGATCCAGGAGTGAGCTGGGACAGTGGATCTGGGAGGTCGCTGTTAGTATCAAAGAGAATCTTTCAATCCCCCCAGCCTGCTGGTTAGGAGACGGTTTGAACTGCTTGTTTTCTGACTGGCTCCTTTTCCATGAGTTTTTGTTTAAAAGCTGGGATTTTACTCGGATATCCAGTTGGCTTCATTTGTTCCGGAATTAACACCATCAGATGTGATTCGGGGTTAAAAAAGCTTGTCCTCAGCCTGAGACAAGACACTTGGTAGATAAGATACCTTTGGCATCTCAGTGGGTGCAGGACACAAGACACACAAGGATCCTGCATCAGCGTGGCACACAGCATGGCACAAAGCGTGGCACAGAGCATGGCACAGAGCGTGGCACAGAGCATGGCACAGAGCGTGGCACAGAGCGTGGCACAGAGTGTGGCACATTCGAATTCCAGGCAAAGGACCAAGTCTCATAATGGAGGACAGATCCAAGATTTGAAATTGTCAGGAGTAACACTGTGAGGAGTTCCACAGTCTGGAGGCTGTGGGAAATGATTCACTGGTTTGATTCCTTTTGGTGTTTTGAAGAGAATTAAGAATCTTTGTAGGAAAGTCTCCAAAAGGGACATGAGGAAATGGGAGGATATTGTTGCGATGAGGAAGAAGACATGAAGCAGCTCCAGTCATCATGTGGTCCACACTGCCACACTGTGGCCATTCATAGTTAGTGCAAGTTTCTGTTTTGACTTGAGTCCTGCACTGAAGCAATACCCAGGACACACTGAGCCAGTGACTGGAAAACCCAAAGTCTGATCAAACCTCCAAACATGATGGTTATAATTAATTCTGAAGGAGAGAATCTATCTCCACTTGGAGAGGCAAGGTTTGATCAGGGATAGTCAGCATGGCTTTGTCAGAGGGAGGTCATGCCTAACAAATTTGATTGAATTTTTTGAGGAGGTGACCAGGTGTGTAGATGAGGGTAGTGCAGTTGATGTAGTTTATATGGATTTCAGCAAAGCCTTTGACAAGGTCCCACATGGGAGACTTATAAAGAAGGCAAATACACATGGGATACAGGGTAATTTAATAAGGTGGATTCAAAATTGGCTTAGTTGTAGGAGGCAGAGGGTGATGACAGAAGGATGCTTTAGTGACTGGAAGCCAGTGTCCAGTGGCGTACCACAGGGATCTGTGCTCGGTCCCCTATTATTCATCATTTATATAAACGACATAGATGACTATGTGGGGGGTAGGATTAGTAAGTTTGCGGATGACACAAAGATTGGCCGGGTGGTTAACAGTGAGGTTGAGTGTCTTGGGCTACAGGAAGATATAGACGGGATGGTCAAATGGGCAGATAAGTGGCAGATGGAATTTAACCCTGAAAAGTGTGAGGTGATACACTTTGGAAGGAGTAATTTGACAAGGAAGTATTCAATGAACGGCATGACACTAGGAAGTTCTGAGGAACAAAGGGACCTTGGCGTGTGTGTCCATAGATCTCTGAAGGCGGAGGGGCATGTTCGTGGGGTGGTGAAAAAGGCATATGGGACACTTGCCTTTATCAATTGAGGCATAGATTACAAAAGTAGGGAGGTCATGTTGGAGTTGTATAGAACCTTGGTGAGGCCACAGCTGGAGTACTATGTGCAGTTCTGGTCACCACATTATAGGAAGGATGTGATTGCACTGGAGGGGGTGCAGAGGAGATTCACCAGGATGTTGCCTGGGATGAAACATTTAAGTTATGAAGAGAGGTTGGGTAGACTTGGGTTGTTTTTGTTGGAGCAGAGAAGACTGAGGGGTGACCTGATCGAGGTGTACAAGATTATGAGGGGCATGGACAGGGTGGATAGGGAGCAGCTGTTCCCCTTAGTTGAAGGGTCAGTCACAAGGGGGCATAAGTTCAAGGTGAGGAGCAGGAGGTTTAGGGGGGATGTGAGGAAAAACTTCTTTACCCAGAGGGTGGTGACGGTCTGGAATGCACTGCCTGGGAGGGTGGTGGAGGCGGGTTGCCTCACATCCTTTAAAAAGTACCTGGATGAGCACTTGGCACATCATAACATTCAAGGCTATGGGCCAAGTGCTGGTAAATGGGATTAGGTAGGTAGGTCAGGTGTTTCTCACGTGTAGGTGCAGACTCGATGGGCCGAAGGGCCTCTTCTGCACTGTGTAATTCTGTGAATTCAAACTTGTGACTGAAATTGTGGAAGACATTACATAAACCTCACTTGTTCATCCTTCGAGGTGAAGGTGACCATACTGTTCATCTGGGCTGTTTGGTCGGGTCCTGGTGGGAACGTAGGTGACTGTTAAAGTCAATTTGCACCTGGAAGGTTCTGCTGCAAACCGGACAGGATACGGCAGACGATTGAGTTTTGGATGAGTTTGTGGCTCGGGATTTCCTCTCCTTGCGTTTTCTCTCTGCTTCTGATATGGGCTTGTTTTTAAGGAGGCTGCACCGGTTTTTATTTGGTTGTTGCTGGTGCAGTGATCCTGGGCAGGCCTCTCCCAGGACTCGGGGTCAATATCAAAACTCCTAATTGAAGCCTTTCGAGTGTCCTTGTAGCTCCTTCTCAGTCCGACATGAGAGCACACCTCAAACTCCAGCTCTCCATGGGAGACTGTCTTTGAGAAGTGAGTGTCAGGCATTCTGGTGACATGATCAGCCCAACTCAGTTGTGACTGTCTCAATATGGCGTGGTTGCTTGGCATGCCAGCTCAGGTGGGCACCTCGGTGGCTGGTATTTTGTCCTGCTATCTGACCTTCAGAAACTTCCAAAGGCAGCTCCAGTGAAAGTGGTTGAGCGTCTTGGCATGGCGCTGGTGCACAGTCCAAGTCTCACACACATCAGTGCAGTCATCAACAAACAGGAAATCACAAAGTGTGGCCTAGGAGGCTGGAGTTGTCTCAGATTGAGCAGCTTCTCGTTCATGCGATTCCTGATTTTGATGCCAGGATCGTTACCATGAACGGCATGGCAGAGCAAAACCAGCTGAAGAGGGTTGGCACAAGCTTGTTTAACTCCATCAGTGACTGGGAATGGGTCGGGAGGCTCCTGGAACACACACGAGCAATGATGTCATGGACCTGGCATTTCTCAGGCAATCTGCAGAGCCTTCCGAAGGCCCTCACAGCTGCCTGTGTCAAAGGTCAGGTCGGCAATCATGGCGTAAAGCTCTGATGTAAAAACAGAAAATGCTGGAAAAACTCAGCAGGTCTGACAGCGTCTGTGGAGAGAGAAACAGAGTTGATGTTCCGAGTCCGTATGACTCTTCTTCAGAGATGAGAAAAACTCTGAACAAGAGGCGTACGGACTCGAAACGTTAACTCTGGGCAGAATGTTTAGGTTGGTGTCCAGCCCGATCGGACGTGAAATTGCACAGGATGACTTTGGGCGAGGGTCCCAATGTCATCCCACGCGCGAGTGTCAGAAACGCGCCCACCGACAATTAAGACGACAATTAAAGCTGTTAACGTTCCAATTGTCCCGATTTTTTGTGGTCCGTCCAACCTTATGGTTGGTGGACGGGCAAATCGGCCAGGCAGACTTTACATTTTAGATGAAACCTCATCCAAGGGTAAAGAGGTTTCCATTATTAAATGTAAAAAAATAAAGTATGTTTGGACAGAATTTTCATCCTGTCTTTGTTCAGGGACTGATCCTAATGCGTGGATGTTTTTTTCCAAATGTTAAAGACTTTATTCATTTTAAATTCTTCAGCTCCCTGAGGCAGCTCTCAGCCTTCAGGGAGCTTTCTCTCAGCACTCGCCCACACCCGCGCTTATATCAATGCCCACCATCCTCCCACCCTCCCCCCGGCCTCCTCCCGCCCTCCTCCCGCCCTCCTCCCGCCCTCCTCCCACCCTCCCCCCGCCCTCCCCCCACCCTCCTCCCTCCCTCCCCCCGCCCTCCCCCCTCCCTCCTCCCGCCCTCCTCCCGCCCTCCTCCCACCCTCCTCCCTCCCTCCTCCCACCCTCCTCCCTCCCTCCTCCCTCCCTCCTCCCGCCCTCCTCCCTCCCTCCTCTCTCCCTCCTCCCGCCCTCCTCCCTTCCTCCTCTCTCCCTCCTCCCGCCCTCCTCCCGCCCTCCTCCTGCCCCACCCTGTCAGTGCTGAGCATTTCAGTGCGCACTTCACGCTTGCCGGTGGTTAATCGCGGTCAGGGGCCGATCACGGGCACCGCTCAGTTCCCCAGCCGCTCCTGGTCTCGCCAATCTTGCCCACACGCCAACCTAAAAATCCTGCCCTCTATCTCTCTCTCTCCACAGATGCTGTCAGACCTGCTGAGCTTTCCAGCATTTTCTGTTTTAATGTCAGATCCCCAGCATCGCAGGATTTGGCTTTTACTATGCTGTTGGGGTCCATGTCCTGTTCTTGGCATTTCTCTTGGAGCTGTCTAACTGCAAACACCATATCACTGGCTCCACAACCTTTCCTGAAACCACATTAACTCTCTGCAGCAAACCCCACCAGAGATGTTGCACTGGACAGTTCAGAAGGATTCTGGTGAAGATTTTGCCAGAGATGGAGATAAGTGAGATTCTTAAAAACTCTTTCACAGAATGCGGGCATCACTGGCTCGGCCAGCATTTATTGCCCATCCCCAATGGAAACTCCCAGGATGTTGATAGTGGGGGATTCAGCAATGCTAATGCCATTGAACATCAAGGGTAGATGGTTAGATTTTCTCTTGTTGGAGATGGTCATTGCCTGGCACTTGTTTGGTGTGAATGTTACTTGCCGCTTGTCAGCCCAAGCCTGGATATTGTCCAGGTCTTGCTGCATTTTGACATGGACTGCTTCAGTATCTGAGGAGTTGTGAATGGTGCTGAACATTGTGCAATCATCAGTGAACATCCCCACTTCTGACCTTATGATGGAGGGAAGGTCATTGATGAAGCAGCTGAAGATGGTTGGGCCGAGGACACTACCCTGAGGAACTCCTGCAGTGATGTCCTGGAGCTGAGATAACTGACCTAGATTGATCTAGAGGTTAGATCAGCAGGGGTTGTTTTCCTTAGAGCAGAGAAGGATGAGGGGGGATATAATTGAAGTGTCCAAAATTATGAGGGGCAGAGATAGGGTAGATAGGAAGAAACTTTTCCCCTTGGTGGAGGGATCAATAACCAGGGGGCAGAGATTTAAGGTAAGGGACAGGAGCTTTTGAGGAGGGATTTTTTTCACCCAGAGGGTGGTTGGAATCTGGAACTCACCTCCTGAGGGGGTGGGAGAGGCAGAAACCCTCATAACATTTAAGAAGTGTTTAGATGAGCACTTGAAACACCATAGCATACAGGGCTATGGGCCAAGTGCTGGAAAATGGGACTAGAATAGATAGGGGCTTGATGGCCAGCACGGACACGATGGGCCGAAGGGCCTGTTTCTGTGCTGTGTGTCTCTATGACTCTATTGGCACTTCTGGCTGAAGATTGTTGCGAATACTTCAGCCTTATCTTTTGCACTGATGTGCTGGGCTCCTCCATCATTGAGGATGGGGATATTTGTGGAGCCTCCTCCTCCAGTGAGTTGTTTAATTGTCCACCACCATTCACAACTGGATGTGGCAGGACTGCAGAGTTTAGATCTGATCCGTTGGTTGAGGAATCGCTTAGCTCTGTCTATCACTTGCTGCTTATGCTGCTTGGCAAGTAGATAGTCCTGTGTTATAGCTTCACCAGGTTGACACCTCATTTTTAGGTATGCCTGGTGTTGCTCCTGGCATGCCCTCCTGCACTCTTCATTGAACCAGGGTTGACCCCTGGCTTCTTGGTAATGGTAGAGTGGGGGATATGCTGGGCCATGAGGTTACAGATTGTGTTTGAGTACAATTCTTCCGCTGCAGATGGTCCTCAGCGCCTCATGGATGCCCAGTTTTGAGTTGCTAGATCTGTTTGAAATTTATCCCATTTAGCACGGTGGTAGTGCCACACAACACGATGGAGGGTATCCTCACTGTGAAGGCGGGACTTTGTTTCCACAATGACTGTGTGGTGGTCACTCCTACCAATACTGTCATGGACAGATGCATCTGTGGCAGGCAGGTTGGTGAGGATGAGGTCAAGCATGCTTTTCCCTCTTGTTGGTTCCCTCACCACCTGCCACAAACCCAGTCTGGCAGCTATGTCCTTTAGGACTCTGTCAGTAGTGGTGCTACCGAGCCACTCTTGGTGATGGACATTGACGTCCCCCACCCAGAGTACATTCTGCACCCTTGTCACCCTCAGTGCTTCCTCCAAGTGGTGTTCAGCATGGAGAAGCACTGATTCATCAGCTGAGGGAGGGGGGTATGTGGTAATCAGCAGGAGGTTTCCTTGCCCATGTTTGACCTGATGCCATGAGACTTCATGGGGTCCAGAGTCGATGTTGAGGACTCCCAAGGCAACTCTCTCCTGACTGTATCCCACTGTGCTGCCACCTCTGCTGGGTCTGTCCTGCCGCTGGGACAGGACATACCCAGGGATGGTGATGGTGGTGTCTGGGACATTTTTTTTTATTCATTCATGGGATGTGGGTGTCGCTGGCTGGGCCAGCATTTATTTCCCATCCCTAATTACCCCTTGAGAAGGTGGTGGTGAGCTGCCTTCTTGAACCGCTGCAGTCCATGTGGTGTAGGTACACCCACAGTGCTGTTAGGGAGGGAGTTCCAGGATTTTGACCCAGTGACAGTGAAAGAACGGCGATATATTTCCAAGTCAGGATGGTGAGTGACTGTAAGGTATGATTCTGTGAGGATGACTATGTCAGGCTGTTGCTTGACTAGTCTGTGAGACAGCTCTCCCAATTTTGGCACAAGCCCCCAGATGTTAGTAAGGAGGAGTTTGCTGGGTCGACAGGGCTGAGTTTGCTGTTGTTGTTTCCGGTGCCTAGGTCAATGCCGGGTGGTCTGTCCGGTTTTATCCCTTTTAGGTTTTGTAGCGGTTTATTACAACTGAGTGTTTTGCTAGGCCATTTCAGAGTTAACCACATTGCTGTGGGTCTGGAGTCACATGTAGGCCAGACCAGGTAAGGACAGCAGATTTCCTTCCCTAAAGTACGTTAGTGAACCAGATGGTGTTTTACTACAATTGATGATAGTTTCATGGTCACTGTTACTGAGACCAGCTTTATATTCCACATTTACTGATTGAATTTAATGGTGGGATTTGAACCCATATTCCCAGAGCCCTCTGGATTACTGGTTCAGTGAAGTACCACTACGCCACAAGATTCCTCTCTGACTGTCACAGGCTTGGCGGGTTCCTTTTTCCTTCTACAGGTGGTTAATGGAAGCATCTTTATCTCCTGTGGGATGCTTCCTTGCTCCCACATAGACTGAGAGGTTTCCTGACCTGCTGCCTAGTTGCCCTCAGCTGGGATAGTGTCAGCTCCTGGAGCTTCGCCGCTGGTCAGGAGTTTGACTGGGTTCGTTGTTTCTAACAGGGTGGGAGGGTCAGCAAGAGAGTAATTGCTGGAAACCTGTGGCCAGCTGTTGATTGCTTCTTCATTGATAGATGGCTGCCGATTGAGGATGTGGTGAAAGTGCTCTGTCTCGCTTTGTAGAATTTGGGCTTTCTTTGTGAGCAGGGCTGACCGATCGGCACTGAGGTTTGGCTGGAGTCCAGTAGACTGGGGCCTGTAGACCAGTTTCTGAACGTTGCAGAATCCCTTCCAGATCTGTGTGATCTGTGTGTGTGACTGGAGTTCACCTGCTTCCTCATTCAGCCAAGGTTTTTCCTCCAGCAGTTTCTGGTAATCCAATATGGCCCATTGTGTCTGCACAGACTCTCTGAGCATTTTAACTTAGTGCCAATCTCCTGCCTTTTCCCAGTAACTCTGAACATTGTTTCTATTTAAATAATCATCCAATGCCCTCTTGAAAGCCTCAGTTGAACCTGCCTCCACCACACTTCCAGGCAGTGCATTCCAAACCCTAACTACTCGCTGTGTGAGAATTTTTTCTCACCTCACCTTTGCTTCTTTTGCAAAATAGTCAAGTTATTAAACTGTGCCCTCTGGTTCTCGATCTGTTTATGAGCAGGAACAGTTTCTCCCTACCTACTCTGCCCAGATCCCTCATGGTTTTGAAAACTTCTATCAAGTCTCCTCTTAGCCTTCTCCTCTCCAAGGAGAACAGTCCCAACCTCTCCAATCTTTCCTCATAACTGAAGTTTCTCATCCCTGGAACCATTCTCATAAACCTCTTCTCCACTCTCTCCAATGCGTTTACATCCTTCCTATAATGTGGCGCCTAGATCTGTACATGATACACCAGCTGAGGTCTAACTAGTGTCTTATATAAGTTCAGCATAACCTCCCTGCTCTTGTACTCTATGCCCGTATTAATGAAGCCTAGAATACTGTATGCTTTAGAAACAGCTCTACCTGTCCTGCCACCTTTAATGACTTAAGTACATATACACCCAGGTGTCTCTGCTCCTGCACACCCTTTAGAATAGTATCCTTTATTTTATCCTGTCTCTCCATGTTCTTTGCACTGAAGTGTATTATCTCATACTTCTCCACATTGAACTTCATCTGCCACCTATCTGCCCACTGCACCAACTGGTCCATGTCCTTTTGAAGTTCTTCACTGTCCTCCTCACAGTTTACAATTCTCCCACATTTTGTGTTGTCCACAAACTTTGAAATTATCCTCTGCACACCAAGATCTAGATCATTTATATATATCAGGAAAAGCAAGGGTCCCAATACTGACCCCTGGGAACTCCACTACAAACCTTCTTCCAGCCCGAAAAATACCCATTACTCTCTGCTTCCTATCCCTCAGCCAATTTTGTATCCATGTTGCTACTGTCCCTTTTATTCCATGACCTATAACTTTGCTCACAAGTCTGTTGTGTGGCACTGTATCGAATGCCTTTTGGAAGTCCATATACACCACATTAACGGCCTTGCCCTCATCAACCATCTCTGTTACCTCTTCAAAAAACTCCAACAAATTAGTTAGACACGATTTTCCTTTAACAAATCCATGCTGACTCTTCTGAATCAATCTACATTTTTCCATGTGACTATTAATTCTATCCCGAATAATTGTTTCTAGAAATTTCCCCACCACCGAAGTTAAACTGACCCGTCTGTAATTATAGGACAGATCTTAACAACCTTTTTTGAACAAGGGCGTAATGTTTGCAATTCTCCAGTGCTCCGGCACCTCCCCCAAATCCAGGGAACATTGATAGATTATTGCCAGTGCCTCTGCAATTTCCACTCTCACTTCCTTCAATATTCTTGGATGTATCTCATCCGGTCCCGGTGCCTTATCAACTTTAAATACCGACAGCTTATCCAATACCTCCTCCTTATCAATTTTAAACCCTTCTAGTGACTGAGTTCCCTCCTCTGTCACCATGGCCTGGGCAGCATCTACCTCGTAGGTAAAGACAGATGCAAAGTATTCATTTAACATCTCAGCCATGCCTCTTGCCTCTATGTGTAAATCCCCTTTTTGGCCCCTAATCGGCCCGACTCCTCCTTTTACCACCTTTTATTATTGATGTGCTTATAGAATACTTTGGGATTTCCTTTTGTGTTAGCTGCCAGTCTTTTTTCTTAATCCCTCTTTGCCTCTCATATTTGCTTTTTCTCGTATTCAGCTTGGTTCTCAGTTGTATTTGCTACCTGACACCTGTTGCAAGCACACCTTTTCTTCTTTAACTTCATTTCTATCTCCTTTGTCATCCAGGGAGCTCTGGATTTGTTTATCCTACCCTTCCCTTTTGAGGGAATGTACCCTGACTGTGCCCAAACCATCTCCTCTTTGAAGGTAGCCCATTGTTCAGCTACTGTTTTTCCCACCAACCTTTGGTTCCAGTCTATCCGGCCCAGCTCCGCTCTTACCCCATTGAAGTCCGCTCTCTGCCAGTGGATTATTCTTACTCTGGATTGACCAATGTCATTTTCCATTGTCATCCTAAACCTTATGATACAATGATCATTGTCCCCTAAACGTTCCCCCACTGTCACGTGAGTGTCCGCATTCACTGTACAGAAGTGACGCTTCAGTTTCTCTGAGAGGTTCCTTCATGACTGCCTGTTTGAGCTTTGAGACACTTCTGGACCTTCAATTCCCTGGGGACATCTAGAGGGTTAGAGCTTGGTGGACGGGCCACACCAGGTGAAGATAGATGTTGGGTCTCCTACCCTAGGTGATTTAGAGATTTATCCACCATTACAGAGACTGAGGTGTTACATAAATGATAACTGGAGCCACGCAGTTGTCCTTTTTTGAAAAAAAATGGCTTGTGTGTCACAATTGTGTTCCACAGTCATAAACATTGATTTAACAGTTTTACATTTGGATAATGCACTCAATAAATTCAACGAGTTATTAGAAGATTGCCTGGGGGGAGACTCTGCAGTCCTGTCAATATAATGCTTTACAAACATGCTAGGGCTCTTTAGAGACTCCCACATGAACGCAAGGGTGGTATCTTAACTGTGGCACACCATTCCCGACAGGGGAACAGGAAGTGGGCAGCACTTCTGCACTCTTGCTTTTGGCAGGTCCCCCTGCGACTACAATTAAAATTTAAAGTGCCGGTGATGTGCATAGGAAACACGTGGGACCACACAGCGAGGGAAGATTTTCAGTAGTGAGATATGATGTTTTGTGATATGGTAGGCATGCACCTTTAAGGGTGAATATCTTAAGCTGCTGTCAATCAATACTACCGAGACAGGGTATGATGCAATAGGCCCATGACTCTGAACTCAGTCAACAGGAGCAGAGGTCAGATGTGCCTCACAATTTCCAGGTAACACTATCTGTATATAGTCTCACCTTCTAATAAAGAACCCACGCTATTGTTTTACCAACCCTTGTCGTATGATTGGTATGTTTACGTCAAATAGCAGAATGTAACATGGTGGCAGTGTGGCTATTGAAGATTTGAATGACAAGTATACAAGCCTTTCACATGCAGCAGAAGAACTGATGTGAAAGTGAAACAACTATCCAGTGCTAACTCATTGTGTGTAAGTGATTCTCCAGCACTGTACCTTCATTCTGGGACATCGCACCAGCCAACAGGGTCTGGGTCCCAGTAGGATTGTTCAACTTGGGAGAGCTTAAATAGGATAAGTCAGCCTTCTGAAAAGTTTACGCAGACCAGAGATGAAATAGCTGACTCTGGGTGGTCTAGCTTTAGGTAGAACTCAGAGAGGAAGGAATGCATTACTGTTGCTTACTATCCCTTCCAGAGTTCAGGGGGAGATTGAACACAAAATTGGGCCAAGACAGAAGAGACCATACCTTAACAGCGAGAAGAAGCCTGCAAAAAAGCTGTTTTAACTTTTTAACCTACAACTTGAAGTAGGCAGTTCCTTTTCACACAAAAATCATTGTTTTGTTGGTGGAGCTTAGAGTTAGCCTGAGAAAAACTGAAACAACTCAACAGTGCCAGCATTGCAGTCAAACAACAACCTATAACCAGCTAAGGCAGTGCCCACTAAAGGTACTGCAGCTCAGAGCCAGATTAAGTCTTGAAGGGCTGCAAGTATTAATAATCCCACAAGACACAGGATGACACATTTTCAACACTCAAATGGAAAGCAGGAGACCCTACATCATTCCTTACAGACAATGTCCCAGACACCACCATCAACATCCCTGGGTATGTCCTATCCCACCTGCAGGACAGACCCACCAGAGGTGCCGGCACAGTGGTATACAGTCATATGAACATACGAAATAGGAACAGGAGTGGGCCATTCGGCCCCTCGAGCATACTCCGCCATTCAATAAGATCATGGCTGATCTGTTTGTGTTTTGAATTCCACATCCCCATCTACCCCCGATAACCTTTGATTCCCTGGCCTAACAAGAATCTATCTACCTCTGCCTTAAAAATATTCAATGACCCGCCTCCACTGCCTTCTGAGGCAGAAAGTTCCAAAGTCGCACAACCCTCTGAGAAAAAATTACTCTTCATCTCTGTCCTAAAAGGGTGATCCCTAATTTTAAAACAGTGCCCCCTAGTTCTGGACTGACCCACAAGAGGAAACATCCTTTCCATGTCCACCTTGTCAAGGCCATTCAGGATCTTGTATACTTCAATCAGGAGAGAGTTGCCCTAGGATCCTCAACATTGACTCCAGACCCCATGAAGTCTCATGGCATCAGGTCAAACCTGGGCAAGGAAACCTCCTGCTGATTACCACGTACCATCCACCAACCCCATCCCCTCAGCTGATAAGTCAGCACTCCTCCATATTCCTCCATACAAAGAAAGATTCTAAGGGGAGGACCCACCATCCATGGTTAACTAAAGAAATTAAGGAAAGCATCAAGCTTAAGGAAAAAGTATATAACAGCGCAAAGATGAGTGGCAGGTCAGATGATTGGTGAGAATATAAAGAACAGCAGAGAATGACTAAAAGGTTAATCAGAAAGAAATTAGAACATGAGAGGAAGCTAGCTAGAAATGTAAAATAGATAGCAAGAGTTTCTACAGGTATTTAAAAAGGAAAAGAGTAAGTAAAGTGAGTGTTGGTCCACCAGCGAGTGACAGTGAGGAATTAATAGTAGATAATAAGGAAATGGTGGATGAAGCGAACAGATATTTTGCTTCTGTCTTCAGTATAGAGGATACAAAAAACATTCCAGTAATCACAGTAAATCAGGAGGTGGGAGGGGAACTTGGTGAAATTATAATCACTAGGGAAGTGGTACTGAGCAAACTGATGGAGCTGTGGGCTGACAAGTCTCCGGGTCCTGATGGACTTCATCCTAGGAGCTTAAAAGAGGAGGCTAATCAGGTAGTAGATGTGTTGGTGTTAATTTTCCAAAATTCCCTAGATTCTGGAAAGGTTCCATCAGATTGGAAAGTAGCAAATATAACCCCTCTATTCAAGAAGGGAGGGAGGTAGAAAACAGGAAACATTAGGCCAGTTAGCCTGACGTCTGTCATGGGGAAGGTGTTCGAATTGATCATTAAGGAGGTTGTCGCTGGGCACTTAGAGAAACTGAAGGCAATCGGGAAGAGTCAGCATGGTTTTGTGAAAGGGAAGCCATGTTTAACCAATTTATTGGAGTTCTGTGAGGGAGTAACATGAGCTGTGGATAAAGGGGAGTCTATAGACGTACTGTACTTGGATTTCCAGAAGGCATTTGATAAGGCGCCACATCAATGGTCATTGCAGAAAATAAAAGCGCATGGTGTAGGGGGTAACATATTAGCATGGATGGAAGATTGACTGGCTGGCAGAAAACACAGCGTATGCATAAATGGGTCTTTTTCTGATTGGCAGGATGTGATGAGTGGAGTCCCACAGGGGTCTGTGCTGGGGCCTCAACTTTTTACAATTCATATCAATGATTTAGGTGAGGGGACTGAAGACATAGTAGCCAAATTTGGAGATGACACAAAGATAGGTAAGAAAGTATGCTGTGAGGAGGATAGAAGGAGGTTGCAGACAGATGTAGATAGGTTTAGTGAGTGAGTACAAATCTGGCAGATGGAGTATAGTGTAGGAAAATTTAAGGAAGGATGTAAATGCGTCGGAGGTGGTTCAGAAGAGGTTTACTAGATTGACACCTGGAATGAGCGGGTTGTCTTATGAGGAAAGGTTAGACAGACTGGGCTTGTTTCCACTGGAGTTTGGAAGAATGAGGGGTGATTTGATTGAAGTATATAAGATCCTGAATGGCCTTGACAAGGTGGACGTGGAAAGGATGTTTCCTCTTGTGGGTGAGTCCAGAACTAGGGGGCACTGTTTTAAAATTAGGGATCACCCTTTTAGGACAGAGGTGAAGAGAAATTTTTTCTCAGAGGGTTGTGCGACTTTGGGACTCTCTGCCTCAGAAGGCAGTGGAGGCGGAGTCATTGAATATTTTTAAGGCAGAGGTAGATAGATTCTTGTTAGGCCAGGGAATCAATAGTTATCACGATAGATGAGAATGTGGAATGGCAGAGCAGAATCGTGAGACTAAATGGCCTTCTTCTGCTCCTATTTCGTAAGTTCATATATTTGTATATCCCCCAATCTACCATTACCATCAAGTCAGGGGATCAACCCTGGTTCAATGAAGAGTGCAGGAGGGCATGTCAGGAGACCTAAAAATAGGTGTCAGCCTGGTGAAGCTATAAAACAGGACTACTTGCATGCCAAACAGTATAAGCAGCAAGCGATAGACAGAGCTAAGCAATTCCACAACCAACGGATCAGATCTAAGCTCTGTAGTCCTGCCACATCCAGCCATGAATGGTGGTGGACAATTAAACAACTCACTGGAGGAGGAGGCTCCACAAATGTCCCCATCCTCAATGATGGGGGAGCCCAGCACATCAGTGCAAAAGATACGGCTGAAGCATTTGCTACAATCTTCAACCAGAAGTGCTGGGTGGATGATCCATCTTGGCCTCCTCCGGAGGTCGCCAGCATCACAGGTGCCAGTCTTCAGCCAATTCAACTCACTCCACATGATATCAAGAAATGGCTGAAGGTACTGGATACTACAAAGGCTATGGGCCCTGACAATATTCTGGCAATAGTACTGAAGACTTGTGCTCCAGAACTTGCTGCGCCCCTACCCAAGCTGTTCCAGTACAGCTACAACACTGGCATCTACCTGGCTATGTGGAAAATTGCCCAGGTATGTCCTGTACACAAAAAGCAGGACAAATCCAACCCGGCCACTTACCGCCTCATCAGTCTACTCTCCATCATCAGTAAAGTGATGTAAGGTGTTGTCGACAGTGCTATCAAGCAGCACTTGCTCAGCAATAGCTGGCTCACCAGTTCTCAGTTTGGGTTCTGCCAGGGCCACTCAGCTCTTGACCTCATAACAACCTTGATTCAAACAAGGACAAAAGAGCTGAACTCCCGAGGTGAGGTGAGAGTGACTGCCCTTGACATCAAGGCCGCATTTGACCGAGTGTGGCATCAAGGAGCCCTAGCAAAACTGGAGTCAATGGGAATCAGGGGGAAAACTCTCCACTGGTTGGAGTCATACCTAGCACAAAGGAAGATGGTTGTGGTGGTTGGAGGTCAGTCATCTCAGCTCCAGGACATCACTGCAGGAGTTCCTCAGGGTAGTGTCCTCGGCCCAACCATCTTCAGCTGCTTCATCAATGACCTTCCTTCCATCATAAGGTCAGAAGTGGGGATGTTCGCTGATGATTGCACAATGTTCAGCACCATTCGCGACTCCTCAGATACTGAAGCAGTCCATGTCCAAATGCAGCAAGTCCTGGACGATATCCAGAATTGGGCTGACAAGTGGCAAGTAACATTCATACCACACAAGTGCCAGGCAATGACCATCTCCAACAAGAGAGAATCTAACCATCGGCCCTTGACATTCAATGGTATTACCATCACTGAATCCCCCAATTGAACTGGACTAGTGTTGGAAAAACCATATCTTCACAAACTGGGTTTTTCTTTTAAAATATGGAAAGACAGTGCATTATCTGGACATGTGGATGCTGGCCTGGAGTTTTTTTAAAAAAGGTCATAAGTTCATCTTGGAACTGTCAATGAGCATGCCTTTTGCAAGCAATCACCTGACCAGCATGGTACTTATGGAAGAGCTGTTTATTTGTTTTGAACTGCGATCACTTTAATTGATGGCAGGAAAAACAATGGTAAAGGCACAGGCAAGTGATTTACTGCAAATCACATGGCAGAGACAGGCTTTACGTTTGAACCTGTTGTTATGGGAATTCAGTCTTGTTGGGGAATAAACTGAACAGGAAGCCCACCCTAAGCTGACTCTGTCTCTCTGCCTTGGCTGAAATTCAGGGCAGAATTCTATGGCTCCCTTTCGGTGGGGATGGGGCTGTAAAATGTGGCAAGACATTCTAAACCTCGTTGGCTTTGGCGGGAATGTAAAATCCCACTGCTGTAAAATTTCGCCCTCAGTGTGTGGTCATAAACCTGCAGCCGGAGAATCCTCATCTGAGAGTAACATGTCTGTATTTTGGACCTGTAAAGCTGAGGCAGGATTGGTCCAGATCGACATTCTCCTCTGCACCTTTTTTGAGAGCCCCCAAACGCCTTCACACAAGGGAACTCCAGATCGACAGTGTCGAGACCCTGTAAACCTTATCCTTTATTTTTATATCCTCTATCCCCTAAAGCCCATCTCTGCAGAGAAACTGTATCTGTTTGTCCTTTGTTTCTGTGTGTGTGTGTGTGTTGGGGTATTTTTTTAAAAGGGATAGATAGTTGTGTGTTAACTAGTTTTTGCAACTTATTTTAAAAATAAGTTTCGTTTTATAATAAATCAATCATTCTGAGTTTATTGAAAGAAGCCAAAATAAAAATATTTTTTTTATTCTGGGCCTAACAGAAGCTAAGGTAAATAACTGGCCATTTTAGTGAGTGAATTTAACTTTTAACTAATGGGGCGACCTTTGGAGTAGTGGGGCCAGGTAAACTGCGCACTCCTCCCATCCCAGTCATAACATCTGCATTATAAATACTGTGGCTACAGGAGCAGGTCAGAGGCTGGGAATTTTGTGGTAAGTAACTCACTTCCTGACTCCCCAAAGCCTGTCCACCATCTATAAAGCACAAGTCAGGAGTGTGATGGAATACTCCACACTTGCCTGGATGAGTGAAGCTCCAACAACTTAAGAAGCTCAACACCATCCAGGACAAAGCAGCCCCGCTTGATTGGCACCCCATCCACAAACATTCACTCCCTCCACCACCGACGCACAGTAGCAGCAGTGTGTGTACCATCTACAAGATGCACTGCAGGAACTCACCAAGGCTCCTTAAACAGCACCTTCCAAACCCACGACCACTACCATCTAGAAGGACAAGGGCAGCAGATAGATGGGAACACCACCACCTGGAAGTTCCCCTCCAAGTCACTCACCATCCTGACTTGGAAATATATCACCGTTCCTTCACTGTCACTGGGTCAAAATCCTGGAACGCCCTCCCTAACAGCACTGTGGGTGTACCTACACCACATGGACTGCAGCGGTTCAAGAAGGCAGCTCACCACCACCTTCTCAAGGGGCAATTAGGGATGGGTAATAAATGCTGGCCCAGCCAGCGACATGCACACCCATGAAAGATTTTAAAAAAGCCCTCCAATCTGAGTTTACTTTGTTCTTACAATATGTCAAGCTGTATTTTGGACCTTGATATTGCTGAACCAAGTAAACAAGCCATGAAGCTTAAAATTGCCATTTGCAATGAAGGCCTCCACTGACTGAACACTTTAGGTCTCTCAGACGATGACTTTAAAAAATCCAGAAAGATAAAATAAGGTCAACACTCGAAGATTAATTATGAGTGAAGCTCAACTTCTGAATATACCGTCTGGACTTCATGTCCTTTCGACAACAACCAACAAAGACCATTGATCGATTCATAAGTAGATGTAGAGACAAGGGGTGTAATTGCGATTCACAGCAGCAGAGCTAGTCGACAGAATAATCAAACTTGTGATAGCATGTACCCCAATGAAAGCATTCCAAAAAGCGCTCTTGGACCAACCCAAAGGTTACAATGTTGAGGCACTACTGCAAAGCAGATACAAGTACGAAGCCATACTACTGAGTCGACAGAGTCTACAGGCGATGAGTAACTCGCCCACCATTGGCATGATAGCCAATACAGGCAAGCCTAGTGAGCAATGTGGGCAATGCCACCTCAGACACGCAGCCAGAAATTGCCCAGCTTTTAATGTATGCAAGGCATGTGGCACTAGAGGATTTTGAAGGTGCCAGTGCAGAAAAAAAGGCAAAGAAAGAGAGGTTTGACATCATGAGAAGGCACATCCAGAGGCCAGACAGGTACAGCATTCTAACCGAGCAAGAACACATACCAGCCATCCTCAATGTTCAGCCAAGCTTTATGGTCAGATGATGGGGATGAACAGACCATTGACGCACAGAGTGAGCAGACATTCACCACAATGAACATCAAAGAATGTACTGGCACAGTGGTACCAACAGGAGACTTTGCCACTGTGCAGATTATATGCCCACAGACACAGGGTCAGCGTAACCTATTTGTAAAACTGGATGCCAGTGGAAGTGCAAACATACTTCCACTTTGCACACTGGAATGTTTGTACCCACAGAAGTGGCAACTTATGGTTCAACCAACCAATGCCAAACTCATTGCGTACACTGGCTCAGAGATTCCACCCCTGGGATCCATTACACTCAAGCGTTGCTATGACAACTCACCCTGGTCACCCAGATATTCTACATTGTGGACACCATGGGTCCAGGCCTATTGACATACATGGACCTCTCCATGGTCACCATCCATGATATCATCAAGATAATGATGAGGACCACCGATCACAAGGATCACCATTGGAAGCCCAATACTTACACTGGAAGAAGACCGCCTAACTGCAACGCAGATCATCAGCCAACTGGCTCCGTGGCACAGTTTGCACTGAACACCTCCACCCATTCTGAACTTGCAGACTTCATCATACATAGAGCAACACAGAATTACTATTCGGCAGACAAACGACAACAGCCCTCGCCAGGCATCACTTGTCAATATTCCCAGGAGTACGTGATGTATCGATCGAAAAACAGGGGAAGATGAAAGATGCCCATGACTGGCATGCGGGTAATGAATTACCCAATTTCTCTTGGTGAGACCACACCTACAGTACTGTGTACAGTTTTGATCTCCATATTTAAGGAGGGATATACTTGCATTGGAAGCAGTTCAGAGAAGGTTCACTCGGCTGATTCCTGGGATGAAGGGGTTTGTCTTATGAGGAAAGGTTGAACAGGTTGGGCCTAGACCCATCGGTGTTTAGAAGAATGAGAGGTGATCTTACTGAAACATATCAGATTCTGAGGGGACTTGACAGGGTGGGTGCTGGGAGAATGATTCCCCTCATGGGAGAGTCTAGAACCAGGGGACACAGTTGAAGAATAAGAGGTCTCCCTTTTAAGACTGAGATGAGGAGAATTTTTTTTTCTCTCAGTGGGCCATTGGTCTGTGGAATTCTCTTCCCCAGAGAGCAGTGGAGCCTGGGTCATTGAATATATTCAAGACTAAGTTAGATAGATTTTTGATCGACAAGTGAGTCGAGGGTTATCGGGGGGGTCGAAAAGGAAGGTAGAGTTGAGACTGCAACCAGATTAGCCATGACCTTATTGAATGGTGAAGCAAGCTCAAAGGGCCGAATGGCCTACTCCTGCTCCTAAATCCCTACATTCCAACCTGAACCAGGCAGAAAGGTTGAGCACAACACCCAACTGATGGCACATGGAATCCAGCAGAAATCATCAGCATATGCCCAGGACCAAGATTGTATGAAGTATGAACACCAAATGGGATGCCAGATGCTAAATCAAGACAAGACCACAACCAGAAGCACCAAGTAAGCCTATTGTGAATTGTACATGGTCTAAGACACAACACCAATACAGCACCCCTAACCAGCATTCTGAAAACATACAACAGTTATGGTGATGTTGGCTGGAGACTAAGTCTGGGTGGATAAACAAACCACTGATATGTTTCAGAAATGAGTCAAATTATTGCTTTGTTATAAAGGCCTTTACAATGTTATTTTCTTTTGCTTTCATGTAAATGGTTTGATTCTTTAAGGCTAAAACTCCAGTTTAGAAAAAAGGGGGATGTTGAGATATGATGTACAGCTACCTTTAAGGACACATATCTTAAACTACTGAGGCAGGATGTGATGGAGTAGTCCCATGACTCTGAACTCAGTCTACAGCAGCAGGAGCAGAGGTCAGATGTGCCTCACAATTTCCCAGGTAACGCTATCTATATATAATCTTATTTTCTAATAAAGAACCCACTTTATTGTTTTACCAATCCTTGTTGTTTGATTGGTATGTTTATGTCAAATAGAATGTAACACCCGCCATCAGCTGACAATGCTGCAACTACAGATGTGCTAGAAAAGAGCTTCCTGGTCAAACAGAGGCTGCACATCATGGCCCCACCTTTCCTGCCCAACTCCATTGCCAATAAAACAGGATTGGAGAGTTTAAAGATGGCATGGGTGCTTTTCAAAATTAAATTTTGCCTGTAAATATTTCACATGACATTGGTTTCACGTTATTCATGTCTGCATTGTTGTTATTTATTGAGACGAGCTCAGTCAGGGAGCTAATGTACTGGCACACCTCAGTGTTGGTACCATTCATTGTTACAGGGGTGTTGGGAATATTTGCTTTATTGTGGAAGAAACAATGTTGTGTTTTTGTATTCATTCTTTATTGAGTGTTCAGGTTAATGTCCAGTGTCGTACTCTCCACTCTGTGGGACATGGGTGAACTTGTAGGCTCAGCTGGGCCACCCTTCTCTGCATTGTAAAGGACATTGTCCCAGATCACTCTCCGCAGGGATAATTGAAATGTTGGAGGTGAACACGAAGCCTGTAAGAACTCTGCCAGCCAACACCCTGAGATGGACACACATTACTGGCATTGCCCTTTAGGGCTCTCACTTTCTTACCTTGACTGACTGAGAACATTTGAATAGCCCACAACATTTACATATATACAAGTCAGGTGATTAAAGATTAAGTCTCTGAGGTGGTTTCCTTATTCGGTTAGAGCAGTGCAGCTCTACCACTTGAGGTTCTTCCACAGGATCGACATGATCAGGAACTGCAGCATCAGATACATCATTAGAAGGTGGCAGCTCAGGGTTAGGCAACTCTACAGAGACATAGGGTATGTTTATTCTAGGTCGATCTGTCATCTCAGGGATTGATGGTTTGACGTTAATCACGGGTAGAATAGCTGGTTGTAGGAATGTCTCTCTATTCCAAAGATGATCCACATGTTTTCCAACAATTCGATTTTCCACTTCCACCTGGAAGGACAAGGGACCAGTTTCTGAGACAATTATACCAGGAACCCAACAAGATCCACTTCCAAAATTCCGCATGAAAACTGTATCACCTACAGTAAATCTTCGAGCTTTGCTATGAATATCGTGATTCAATTTTTGATTACTCTAATTCTTCTCTACCTTCCCCTCTCAGTTTGGAAACACCAGACTTAACCTTGTACGTAGGCGGTGTTTCATTAATAATTCAGACAGTGTTGAAGGAAGCATCATATGATAACTCTGAGTGAAAGAACCCCTCTAACTGAACTCTGATATTCACATGAACTGTTAACTATTCTGTTTGGTTTTAATCTTCGTAGAAATGAAATTCCTTTCTCTTACTGTATCTTTCTTGTGTGTATGCTGTGTGTGTGTGTGTAGTCGTGAAAAATCTTTTCCAGGATAGAGTGTGTGGATAAATAATGCCCCTGGTTTAAAAATCCAAGCAAGTCTGCTGCTGGTGACTTGGTAAAAAAATGCTGATAACACATAAACGGGGGTTTGGGAAACACATCTCCACCTTATCGAAATTAAACCTCTCTGAGCAGAAGGTTTAACCTGGAAGAAGGTTAGAGCATTTTAAAAATTTATTTATGGGATGTGGGTGTCACTGGCAAGGCCAGTGTTTCTTGCCCATCCCTAATTGCCCTGGCTCAGAGAGCATTTAAGAATCAATCACAAGATTTTTTGCCCTACTGAGTTGAGCAGTGAATGTATCTGAATGCAGGTTGAAAATCTTGGCCTGCTGTGTTAGTTAACCACACTCTGCAGTACAAATATTAAACTCAGTCTTGTTACTAACTCAGCACATTTCAGAATTTGCAGGTTACAATCGATACCACAGAACTCCAGGCTGAGACAGAGGGCTCCTATGTGTTGGCAATTACTCAGCAAGCTGCCTCCTGGTCTACTCAGCACATATTAATGCTTTATTGCTTCCGAATCCCAGCAAACCTAGCATACATTGCAATATCTCATTTTCACAAAATAGCTCGAAAGACAGGAATATAGGATCCACACAATCTGGAGAGGCAAGTTTAAAAAATCAATCAATCAAATGGTGACGTGAAAGTCACTTTGCAAACACCAAAGTTCAAGTGGTTATAAACGTCATAAGGTTGTTGAGGGGAAATTATGCTTTTAAACTCATTGCTGCCCATTTCAAAACCAATTCTTTACACAATCAGTAAGTACTGGTAACTAGTAATACATAACAGAGCTTGGGGCCCAGGCAGCTGAAGGCATGGCCACCAATGCTGGAGCGATTAAAATCAGGAATGCTGACGAGGTCGGAATTAGAGGATCACAGAGATCTTGGAGGGTTGTGGGGCTGGAGGAGGTTACAGAGATAGGGAGGGTTGTAGGGCTGGAGGAGGTTACAGAGATAGGGAGGGTTGTGGGACTGGAGGAGGTTACAGAGATAGGGAGGGTTGTGGGGCTGGAGGAGGTTACAGAGATAGGGAGGGTTGTAGGGGGCTGGAGGAGGTTACAGAGATAGGGAGGGTTGTGGGGGCTGGAGGAGGTTACAGAGATAGGGAGGGTTGTAGGGGCTGGAGGAGGTTACAGAGTTAGGGAGGGTTGTGGGACTGGAGGAGGTTACAGAGATAGGGAGGGTTGTAGGGGCTGGAGGAGGTTACAGAGATAGGGAGGGTTGTGGGGTTGGAGGGGGTTACAGAGATAGGGAGGGTTGTGGGGCTGGAGGAGGTTACAGAGATAGGGAGGGTTGTGGGGCTGGAGGAGGTTACAGAGATAGGGAGGGTTGTAGGGGCTGGAGGAGGTTACAGAGATAGGGAGGGTTGTGGGGCTGGAGGAGGTTACAGAGATAGGGAGGGTTGTAGGGGTTGAAGGAGGTTACAGAGATAGGGAGGGTTATGGGGTGGGAGGAGGTTACAGAGAATGGGAGGGTTGTGGGGCTGGAGGAGGTTACAGAGATAGGGAGGGTTATGGGGTGGGAGGAGGTTACAGAGAATGGGAGGGTTGTGGGGCTGGAGGAGATTTTACAGAGATAGGGAGGGTTATGGGGACTGGAGGAGGTTACAGAGATAGGGAGGGTTGTAGGGGTTAAAGGAGGTTACACAGATAGGGAGGGTTATGGGGTGGGAGGAGGTTACAGAGAATGGGAGGGTTGTGGGGCTGGAGGAGATTTTACAGAGATAGGGAAGGGAGAGACCATGGAGGGATTTGAAAACAAGGATGAGAACTTTAAAATTAAGACATTGCTTGACCAGGAGCTAATGGAGGTCAGCGAACATAGGGGTGTATGAATTTCTTATGCTCTTCATCGCAAACGTACCAATCATATACAAAGATAGGTGAAACAACAGTGTAGCTTCTGTATTTGAAGATAAGACTATACAGACAGAGTTAACTGGGAGGCTAAGTATAGTACATCTAATCTCTACCCTGTTGCTTGTAGACAGATGACAAGTCATGGAACTAATATATCACATCCTGTTGAGATACGCCCCCTTAAAGATGCATGCCATCAAAACACAACAAGGTGACAGGGAACAGGCCTTGCTGCAAGTTAAGACAGGAGCAGCAGAGTCTTGGATGATCTGAAGTTTATGGAGGGTAGAATGTGGGGGACCAGCCAGGAAGTGTGTTCGAATAGTCAAGTGTCCAGGTAAGGAAAGCATGAATGGGGGTTTCAGCAGTAGATAAGCTGAGACAGGCGTCCGTCTGCTCATTGTCCCTCCAGACACTGACACCCACCGTCCACTCACTCTCCCATCAGATCCCACTGTCTGCCCCCTCTCCCTCCAAAACCTCCCCCGCCCACTCTCCCCCCAGACCCGCCCCCGCCCCCATCCCTCCAAACCCACCCCCGCCCACTGTCCCTCCAAACCCACCGCCACCCACTCTCCCTCCAAACCCACCCCCGCCCCGCCCCCTCTCCCCCCAGACCCGCCCCCGCCCCCATCCCTCCAAACCCACCCCCGCCCACTGTCCCTCCAAACCCACCGCCACCCACTCTCCCTCCAAACCCACCCCCGCCCCGCCCCCTCTCCCCCCAGACCCGCCCCCGCCCCCATCCCTCCAGACCCACCCCCGCCCGCTCTCCCTCCAGACCCGCCCCCGCCCGCTCTCCCTCCAGACCCGCCCCCGCCACCGCCCGCTCTCCCTCCAGACCCGCCCCCACCCCCGCCCGCTCTCCCTCCAGACCCGCCCCCGCCCGCTCTCCCTCCAGACCCGCCCCCGCCCGCTCTCCCTCCAGACCCGCCCCCACCCCCGCCCGCTCTCCCTCCATACCCGCCCCCGCCCCGCCCGCTCTCCCTCCAGACCCGCCCCCGCCCGCTCTCCCTCCAGACCCGCCCCCGCCCGCTCTCCCTCCAGACCCGCCCCCACCCCCGCCCGCTCTCCCTCCATACCCGCCCCCGCCCCGCCCGCTCTCCCTCCATACCCGCCCCCGCCCGCCCTCCCTCCAGACCCACCCCCGCCCGCTCTCCCTCCAGACCCGCCCCCGCCCCGCCCGCTCTCCCTCTCCCTCCATACCCACCCCCGCCCGCTCTCCCTCTCCCTCCATACCCGCCCCCGCCTGCCCTCCCTCCAGACCCGCTCCCGCCTGCCCTCCCTCCAGACCCGCCCCCGCCCGCTCTCCCTCCATACCCGCCCCCGCCCCGCCCGCTCTCCCTCTCCCTCCATACCCGCCCCCACCCCGCCCGCTCTCCCTCCAGACCCGCCCCCACCCCGCCCGCTCTCCCTCCAGACCCGCCCCCGCCCGCCCTCCCTCCAGACCCGCCACCGCCCGCTCTCCCTCCAGACCCGCCCCCGCCCCCGCCCGCTCTCCCTCCAGACCCGCCCCCGCCCCCGCCCGCTCTCCCTCCAGACCCGCCCCCGCCCGCTCTCCCTCCAGACCCACCCCCGCCCGCTCTCCCTCTCTCTCCAGACCTGCCCACACCATCTCCCTTCCAGCTTGTCTTGTTGGAGCTGCTCATAATTGATTGGATTGCTTTCTTCTGCTGGCCTGCAGTGGCTGTTCCAATTGGTCAAGCTGACCAGTTGACTGTTCTCCTGTCAAAACAATGCTAATGCTTCCATTGTGCGGATGTCCAGTGTTTTCACCAACGCTGCGCATTATTTTAATAGATAATTAATAAGCGGTAATCAGGAAGAAAAGCAGACATGACAATCAAAAAACACCAACAAAAAACTCTGCTTCCCATTTTACCAACAAACATGAGTAATGTGGTATATGAATTTCTGTGCCTGTGCGATGTCGTGTATGTCGGTCATAGGTCCCAATGACTGGTGGATCTTATCAAACACCACATCCCTTTGGCTAATCAGAATAAGCATACTCAACAAACCTGTGATGGCAAAACTCAGAACATAATGTCTAAAGATAGATGTGATTCCGCGATGGCTCAGAGAGTGCTGCCCAATCCTGAGGGTGCTAAAAATTACACCAACAATCAGTTTAAGATTATCAGCCAGGTTTGTAATATGGCTCATTTACACTTGCGACAAGCTACGGACCTGTCTCTGGAGGCAAAAGGAACAAGTCCAGGCATTGCACCCTTTGTTGAATTAAACAAAACATGGGGGAGCAATGATTTCCTGGAGTATTCACCATGGCAACACCTCAACCAATCAAAGTCGACTTGCCAACCAATCAGCACCCCTTTTCTCATGCAATATAAATTGTTTCCCCCTTTGAAATTTGGTATTCTTGCATCTGTCCTGAGAAGTGTTGGACAAACAGTTTCTACAGCATGTCTCTTTTTTTCAACAATGTTCAATAATCACCTGATTAAAGGTGTTAGCACAAGATAAGTGTCCCCTTTCCAATGTGACTATAATCTCTAGGACTCCCAGTACTCAAGGTGTGCTGCACTGTCAAAGGTGCTGCCTGGCAAATGAGATCTTAATCCAAAGCTCCATCTAATCTCTCATTTGGACATAAGAGGCACCATTCTGAAGAAGAGCAGCAAGTTCTCCCCAGTGTCCTGGTCAACATTTACCCCTCATCCCACATCACCAAAGCAGATTATCTGGTCATTTGTTCATCTGCATGTGGCAGGCAGGCACGAGTGACCCCCACGGTTTATGGATGTCTCCCTGGAGGCCCTGACTGAAGCAGGGTCTGAGCAGTCAGTGATTTTGCTCCCAGACTCCAGCCAAGAAACCTCCCCCCTTCCCCCAACACCAACAGGGTGTGGCTGGAGGTGGCAGAGGAGGTGAGCAGTCGCAGTATCCCCAGGAGGAAGTGGGTTCAATGCCACAAGTGCTTCAATAGCCTGATAAGATCTGAGGAGCTGAATGGCGTCTAAGTACACAGCAGGCTGTGTACGCCCATGGTACACCCGAACATTGCCAGAGCAAGTGCTCAGTGTCTGGCCTGCAGCCAGCAACACACAGCAGCCCAAACATCATTAACCTCAGTGGAGGAGACTCCAGAGATTATGCACTGTCACACCCTACCTCCACGCCATCTCTTTGTGGACACACTCTCCTGGGATGGGTCTAAATCAATGTTAAGAATGGGTGAGCAGCTCATCACAAGTAAGCAGGAGGAGACAGTGAGGTGGACTCAGCTGTGGGAATCTCCCTTGGAGGATGGAGCACAGACACAGCCATGCTCTGCAGGGTCAAGACACGGGAGTCACAGACAAGGAGGGTCTTTCTGGAGCATCAGAGGCAGATGAGTTCCTGAATGCCGGAGATTCCTGAGGCATTGTGGAGCCATGGGTAGACAGTGGAGGAGTTTATGCAGCGCATGTGCTCCGTTAGGACTCAGGGATTTGAATGCATGAGCTCCTCCATTGAGAAAGTGGCCACCTTCTTGGAGAGTCATATGCAGCAGCACTCTGAATGGGTGCAGGAGCAACATGCTGGCATTCACTGAACGAGTGAGATTCTCCAGCACTGACCACTCAGTGTAGCTGATGGCGCAGAGACACTAAGAATGGATGCCAGCTGTGTTCCTGCCAAGGTGCAATGTAAGGGGTGAGGTAGTGGAAGAGGCTGATGAGGGGGCCATACCTCAGGGGGCACCAGCGTCATACCCCACCCGCTCAGCACCTCTGACTCGGGTACCATCTATGTGCAAGGCCCTGTGACAGAGGCTGCCCCTGCAAGGGGGCAGGAACAGCAGCCTGTGGAGGAGCCCCCATGGACAAGAGCCATGGGCATCTCAGACACCAACAGGGACAAGGGGGCAGGAACAGCATCCTGTGGAGGAGCCCTCATGGGCGTCTCAGACACCAACAGGGACAAGGGGGCAGGAACAGCATCCTGTGGAGGAGCCCTCATGGGCGTCTCAGACACCAACAGGGACAAGGGGGCAGGAACAGCAGCCTGTGGAGGAGACCCCATGGGCAAGAGCCATGGGCATCTCAGACACCAACAGGGACAAGGGGGCAGGAACAGCATCCTGTGGAGGAGCCCTCATGGGCGTCTCAGACACCAACAGGGACAAGGGGGCAGGAACAGCAGCCTGTGGAGGAGACCCCATGGGCAAGAGCCATGGGCGTCTCAGACGCCAACAGGGACAAGGGGGCAGGAACAGCAGCCTGTGGAGGAGCCCCATGGGCGTCTCAGACACCAACAGGGACAAGGGGGCAGGAACAGCAGCCTGTGGAGGAGCCCTCATGGGCGTCTCAGACACCAACAGGGACAAGGGGGCAGGAACAGCAGCCTGTGGAGGAGACCCCATGGGCAGGAGCCATGGGCGTCTCAGACACCAACAGGGACAAGGGGGCAGGAACAGCAGCCTGTGGAGGAGCCCTCATGGGCGTCTCAGACACCAACAGGGACAAGGGGGCAGGAACAGCAGCCTGTGGAGGAGACCCCATGGGCGTCTCAGACACCAACAGGGACAAGGGGGCAGGAACAGCAGCCTGTGGAGGAGACCCCATGGGCGTCTCAGACACCAACAGGGACAAGGGGGCAGGAACAGCAGCCTGTGGAGGAGACCCCATGGGCGTCTCAGACACCAACAGGGACAAGGGGGCAGGAACAGCAGCCTGTGGAGGAGACCCCATGGGCGTCTCAGACACCAACAGGGACAAGGGGGCAGGAACAGCAGCCTGTGGAGGAGACCCCATGGGCGTCTCAGACACCAACAGGGACAAGGGGGCAGGAACAGCAGCCTGTGGAGGAGACCCCATGGGCGTCTCAGACACCAACAGGGACAAGGGGGCAGGGCCGTCTCCATCTCATCCTCAGCCATAGGGAGCACCTTGAAGAAGCGGCCATGAACGCAAGGCATCTCGCTGTTAGATACACGTTACGGGTCACTTGGGTGAAATTCATAGGAATATAGGGTTTTGGAGATAAGTAGGCCATTCAGCCCTTCGAGCCTGCTCTCCCATTCAGTAAGATGATGGCTGATCTGGTTGCGGTCCCAATCCCACTTTCCTGTCTATCCCCCATTACCCTTGACTCCTTTGCCTATCAAAAATCTGTCTAACTCAGCCTTGAATAAATTCAATGACCCAGTCCCACTGCTCTCTGCAGAAGAGAATTCCACAGACTAAGAGAAAAAATGTATCCTCATCTCAGTCTTAAAAGGGAGACCTCTTATTCTTAAATAATTCTTAAATTCCTCGTTCTAATTTCTCTCACAAGTGGAAACATCCTCCTGGTATCTACAGTGTCAAGTACCCTCAGGATCTTATATGTTTCAATAAGATCACCTCTCACTCTTCTAAAATCCGATGGGTCTAGACCCAACCTGTTCAACCTTTCCTCATAAGACAAACCCCTTCATCCCAGGAATCAGCCAAGTGAACCTTCTCTGAACTGCTTCTAAAGCAATTTTTTTTTTTAAATAAGGAGACCAAAACGGCACACAATGTGTTTGGGTTTTGAAATGCAACAGTACTACATGTCCTATTTGGCCTGCTATAGTCATGTGACCTCTGCCATGAAAGAAGCTCTGTAAGTTGCCATCTTACAATAAGTTCAATAAAGACTCTCACTGAGAAAGGACTGCAGTCTTCAAACATGAAACACAGTGCTCCAGATGTGGTCTCACCAAGGCCCTGTACAGCTGCAATAAAATTTCCCTACTTTTATACTCGCCCCCCTTATAATAAACCCCAACATTCCATTCCCCTTCCTAATCACTTGCTGTACCTGTATGTGAACTTCTTGTGATTCATGTACCAGGACACCCAGATCCCTCTGTACTGCAGAGTTCTACAATCTCCCTCCATTTAAATAATACATTACTTTTCTATTCTTCCTGCTAAAGTGGACTTTTCTCGTTTGATTTCTATTGTTATAATAACATTATTTGATGATATTGATCAGGCTTCTGTGTGTTAATTGAATGTGGTGAGGACTGAAGAGAAGGCTGAGGGGGAAGGTGGGGGTGCTGGTGGGGGCCATGGCCTTGCTGCAGGTGCCTAGGTGTATAATGTGGGCTCATGATGGTGGGGTGATCCCATTGCTTCATTTCCTCAGGCGGTAATGGGATTATTCAGATGTGTGCACTTGCTGGATAATTTCTCTCTCCGATGGAAGTTGTGTCTTACAGTCTTCTATCCTAGGTTTGGGAGCCACTCAGCTGAAATGTTATTGAATCAGCACAGTGCCCCCTTCATCCTCCTCTTCCTCCTCCGATGTAGAGTGGTGTTTCAGTCCCTGCTCCTCATCCAGCTCCAGGCCACTTTGCATTGTCATGATGTGCAGTGTGTGGCAGATGACCACAATACGAGACACTCTGGCTGGCTCATCTTGGAGGGCACCACCCAACTAGTCAAGGCAACGGAAGCCATCTTCAAGATGCCAATGGTCTGTTCAATGCAGCTTTGTATTCGTGGATGGCTCTGGTTGTAGGATCTCTCTGCCTCCGTGTCTGGGTACTGCACAGGGGTCAGCTTCCTACAGCATTGGTGTTGTCATTTGGAGGCAGCTGTCTCATTGGGGGTACACCCCATGATCTTTGGTTGAGAGTTCATCTCCTTGTAGCCCTTCTCTGTGCTCCTCTGGCATCCTCCCAACCAGCAGGATGCATCTGCTGAAGCTCCTCCTTGCTGTTCTGCCCAATGTCGGAACAGCCTGTTCCCATTTCCACTCCCTGAGCTGGCACTCGTTCATTGACCACAGCCTCCTCTGCCAAATCCTGCCCAGGTGATGGCAGCAGCCTGATGTCCACCTCTCACTGTTGAGCAATACAAGCCTTTCAAAACCAGCGATGATAGCTCAGTACCACTGGATAAGCAGCTGAGTATGAGTGTCTGTCTTATATATGAGTTGACCTGTTAGCCTGACTGCTCCCCGCTGTGTAAGGAGTCCTCGACACCATCAGGTTGGCCCAGTGGGCTAGGGGGAGGGGAAGGAGAATAGCTTGTCTTAACCCTAATGATGAGAAAATGGAAGTTCCTTGCATCTGTAGTTGGAGGTAAGCAAGGAAGACAGGGCAAGGAAGAGGAGTTTAAGGAAAGAATTGGGAGTGGCGGAAGGAAGCTGCTCTCCAGGGTCACCCTGGAGTAGTGAATGGTTTTACAAATAAGAGTAATGCCCGAGGACACTTGATGTGGTCCAGCCAGATGTGGTAATGGATGACAAACCAGCTGTTTGTCAGATAGGCCCAAGCCCCTTAGACTTCAGAGAATGAAAATGATTTTCTATGATGGGAAAGTATAGGCCCACAGAGGTGAGGTCTGACTCTTTCCAAGAAGGTGTGATTCCCTAATTCTGGAGAAAACCATTGGCAGTACCAAGATTGCCACACTAGGGCCACCCTATTTTAGACAGGCTGATCCCAGGGGGAAGATTAGCAGCCAGACTGATGGAGTCATAAATGTCACTTAAGAACAGTTCCTCTGGCAAAAGCTCCACAATTGAAATGGCAGATGAGTCACTCATTGGCTTTTGTTATCAGTCTAAACCTGTGACTGCCTGTGTAAACACAGACAGCACACAACATCAAGGAACAAGAGATTCCATTCACCCTCTTTAAATTCGAATTACTCACAGCAAATATAGAAGTGTGCAAAGTCCATGAGCAGAATTTTTACATCAGTGTGTGGGTGTGCACCTGACCCAATTGGACGTGAAATTGGGTGAGATGACGTCAGGCGAGCGTCCTGATGTAATCCCGCGCTGGCGTGATATTTCGGTCGGTGTGCGCGAGTGTCAGAAGCGCGTCCACCGACAATTAAGACGACAATTAAAATTGTTAAAGTTCCAATGGTCCCCGATTTTTCATAGTCTGTCCAACCTTATGGTTGGCGGATGGGCAAATCTGCCAGGCAATTTTGATGAAACTGCATCCAAGGGCAGGAAGAAATGAAAGAAAAATAAAATTCTACGGACAGAATTTTTAACATGTATATGTTCAGGATTGTGATGCTTGGATGTTTTTTTCGTGATTTCAAAATCTTTATTTAATTGTTTTGAAGTCTTCAACTCCCTCAGGCAGCTCTCTGCCTTCAGAGAGCTTTCGCCCACGCTTACGTCAGTGCCCGCCCTCCTCCCGCCCCCACCCCAGCAGCGCTGAGCATTTCAGCGCACGCTTCACACCGGCCGGCTGTTAGTTGGCCAGCCAGCGTGAAATCGCGGTCAGGGGCCGATCATAGGCCTCGGCCACTCCTGGGCCCACCGATTGTGCCTGCACACTGACCTAAAAATCCAGCTGGTGAACGGAATGGGAAATGCAAGTCAAAGCACGTGTTGGAAAATGAACTTTATGACAGCTGGATATCCCAGGAATTCTGTACCTCTGGATCAGCTCATCTCTCAATGCATCGGTGGCAGTATGATATCATAGCTATTGCAGAGACATGGCTTAAAGAGGGACAGGAATGGCAGCTCAACATTCCTGGTTACACGGTTTTCAGACGAGATAGAGAGGGGGATAAAAAGGGAGGGAGGCAATTTTCATTACAGGAGCAAATAGAGATGTGAGGAGGGATGATATGTTAGAAGGATCATCAATTGAGTCATGGTTGATGGATGCTCTTGTGACTGGAAGGCTGTTTCCAGTGGGGTTCCACAGGGCTCAGTACTGGGGCCCTGCTTTTTGTGGTATATATTAACGATTTGGATGTAAATGTAGGGGGAATGATCAAGAAGTTTGCAGACAACACAAAAATTGGCCGTGTGGTTGATAGCGAGGAGGATTGTTGTAGACTGCAGGAAGATATCAATGGACTGGTCAGGTGGGCAGAAAAGTGGCAAATGGAATTCAACCCAGACAAGTGTGAGGTGAAGCATTTGGGGAAGTCAAACAAGGCAGAGGAATGCACAATAAATGGGAGAGTATTGAGAGGTGTCGAGGAAATGAGGGACCCTGGAATGAATGTCCACAGATCTCTGAAGGTAGCAGAACAGGTCGATAAGGTGGTTTAGAAAGCATATGGAATCCTTTCATTTATTAGCTGAGGCATAGAATATAAAAGCAGGGAGGTTATGCTGGAAGTGTATAAACACTATTTGAGTACTGTGTGCAGTTCTGGTCACCTCATTACAGAAAGGATGTAGTTGCATTAGAGAGGGTACAGAGGAGATTTATGACGATGTTGTCAGGACTGGAAAATTGCAGCTATGAGGAGAGATGAGGATAGGCTGGGGTTGTTCTCCTTGGAACAGAGGAGACTGAGGGGAGATTTGAATGTGAGGGGCCTGGATAGTGTGGATGGGAAGGATCTATTTACTTTAGCAGAGAGGTCAGTGACTAGGGGGCAGAGATTTAAAGTGATTGGTAGAAAGATTAGAGGAGAGATGAGGAAATATTTTTCACCCAGAGGGTTGTGGGGGTCTGGAACTCACTGCCTGAAAGGGTGGTAGAGAGAGAAACCCTCAACTCATTTAAAAGGTGTCTGGATAGGCACCTCAAGTGCTGGAACCTGCTGGAAAGTGGGATTAGGCTGGGGGCTTGTTTCTGGCTGGCACAGATTCGATGGGCAGAGTGGCCTCTTTCTGTGCCATAAACTTTCTATGGTTCTATGATTTTATAATCTGACACTAAAAAATCTACTGATGTTTTGTTGATAATGCAACTTTTATATCAGGACTGGATTCATTCCTGTAATAAGGCAGACCTCTTATATTTATAATGTATAATGTACACCCATACTTCATTCACCTCAAGTTAAAGATCAAGGTTTTGAACTCCCAGTGGCCCCTAGTGTGCAAATATCTCCTAAAGCATACACAGCAGAAGGCCACATATGCAACTTGTGCTCTATTAAGAGGGGCAGTCTGATCACAACTGAAATAACAATTAAGATGCAGGTTTGATTTATGCCTAATGGCTAATGAGCAGGAAAAATCCACCATATTTCCCACAGATCAGACTGTTTCTTTCAGTTGTGTCTGTGTAGAGGATGAGGACAGGATCAAGGACAGCTGTGATAACTGCTGTACCAAAGTTCACGGACTCTGTGCTGCCAACGGCCGCCCTCACTCACAGAGACAGTAAATCAGCAATTCAGAAGCGCTTGATTATAGAATGAGGAAAGAACTCAAATCATAGAATCAGAGAAGGGTTACAGCACAGAGGAAGGCCATTCAGCCCTTCATGTCCCAGTTGCTTTCTGCGACAGTAACTCATTAGTCCCATTCCCTTGCCTTTTCCCATAGTCCTGCAAATATTTCCTTTTCAGATAATGATCCAATTCCCTTTTGAAAGCCTCGATTGAATCTGCCTCCCTCTCAGGCAGTGCATTTCAGATCCTAACTACTTGCTGCGTAAAAAATTTTCTCCTCATGTCTCTATTGCTTCTTTTACCATCCATCTTAAATCTGTGCCCTCTGGTTCTTGATCCTTCCACCAATGGGAACAGTTTCTCCCTATCTACTCTCTCAGACCCCTCATGATTTTGAACATCTCTATCAAATCTCCTCTCAGCCTTCTCTTTTCCAAGGTTCTCCAGCTTCTCCAATCTATCTATGTAACTAAAGTACCTCATCCCTGGAACCATTCTCATGAATCCTTTCTTCACTCTCTCTAAACCCTTCACATCCTTCCTAAAGAGCGGCATCCAGAACTGGACAAAATACTCCAGTTGAGGCCAAACCAGTGTTTTATACAGGTTTATCAAAACTTCCTTGCTTTTGTACTCACTGCTCCTATTTACAAACCTCACAATGCTTTATTAGCTGCTCTCTCAACCAGTCCTGCCACCTTCAATGATTTATGTACATATACTCCCAGGTCTCTCTGCTCCTTTTTTTTATTCTTTGATGGGATGTGGGCGTCGCTGGCAAGGCCAGCATTTTTTGCCCATCCCTAATTACCCTTGAACTGAGTGTCTCACTCAGCCATTTCAGAGGGTAGTTAAGAGTCAACCACATTGCTGTGGGTCTGGAGTCCCATGTAGGCCAGACCAGGTAAGGACAGCGGATTTCCTTCCCTAAAGGGGCATTAGTGAACTAGATGGGTTTTTACAACAATCAATGATAGTTTCATGGGCTGGGATTTTCCACCCCCATTGGCAGCGGGCATCATGGTGGGTGGGGGGTGGCAATATGGTGGGAAGGCCAAAAGTCGGTTTTACATCGTCATGAAACCAGTTAGCCATCATCCGCTCTGCCTGTCAATGGCAGGCAGCATTTCCCGCTATCCAAAGTCGGGAATGTAATTTCAATGCCTTTGCAACTCATCATCTTGTCTGCTCGCCAGTATCATTCCCCCAAGTCGAATTTACCTCCCATGTCGGCGTGACTTCAGAAGGATGTGATTCACAACAGCATTTAAAAGGCCTGCACCTAGCGAGCTGAACTTTGAGGGGAACTTGGAGGCGAGCGCACACGAACATTGTGCCGTGCTCACAGGGGTCGCCTGTTCTACTTCAAGGAAAAGGGCAGCGCGCATTCGGGCAAGTTGCTTTTTCCTGGCTGGCTGACAGTGCGGTGCCGGGGCAAGGGCTGACCCGTGATTGGTGAGAGATAGGGGGCACAAGGCAGCATGGTCTGAGGGTAGCAGACAAGCACATGTGGTGGTGGAGGGAAGTGGCCATGCATTAGGGAAACCTTGCATAGAGACAGTTCAGACACAGCCGCATTGACATGCTTGGAATCGGGTCTCTAGCTTATCTGCCCACTCAAGCAAAGCAGAGGCATGAAGTTGTCATCAAATGCTCCTGAACTTTTCACCCCTCAGGCACAGACTGCAAATTAATGAGTATTTTAGGGGGCTTCAGAACAGTTGGATGACTGGGCACTTTGTACAACCTCCTTGCTAAAGCTGGCTGCGAAGCAGTCACTGGTTGGGGAGCTCACAACCCCTTGCAATGTCATCATCCCGGTTAGGACCAGTCTCCCCCATGGTTCAAGCTAACAGTGCAGCCTTGCAGTGTGGGTTAGGAGAATGCCTGCGTGTAGTGACTGTAGCTTTAAGGAATATAGTGACTGTAGCTTTAAGACTTATTGTGTTGTATAATATCACATGACAGTGTGAACGAATTAGCCCTAAAAGCGGGGAACTTTAGAGTGAGACTTCTTCTAATTGTGGAGCTTGATGGAAGCATGTAACTGCTGCTGCAGCCTGTAAATAAAGTTCAGTGTTTCTAATGAGAAACCTGTCTGGAAAATCAAGTTCATAACAAACTGGCGACAAGGATAGGATCGTGTCCAGCGTTGCCCCTCACCCAGTGACTGTGAGTACCTTGTTTACACAGAAGAAAAGGAAGATATACTCACCAGATATGCCACGTTTTGGCAGGATTGACCCCTTTGAGCCAACCACAGAGGATTGGTGCCAATATGTAGAATGCCTCGGGTTCTATTTCTAGGCAATCAAAATAATGGGGGAGGAAAAGAGGAGAGCAATTCTCCCCGAACACTCCTGATTTGAAGACCTTCGGTGAATTGGTAGGCCTCATTAAGGGACACTTTCAAACCAGTCACCATGCAGAGGTTCAGGTTTAATTTGAGGGTTAGAGCCCTGGGGGAGACCATTTCTACAAATGTGGTGAAATTGAAACAACTGACTGAACACTGTGATTTCGGGGGGACCCTAAACAATATGCTCAGGGAACGTTTGGTCTGTGGTGTCCAAGATGATGTCATTCAACGACGATTATTAGCTGAAGTAAACCTCGGCTGTTTCCCAGATGTGCCTGTGAAAGCAAGGAGAGATAATCAGTGCATGGCAGTGGCCTGTGAAAGAGGACACATCACTCACAGCATGGTTGTCTGATGGATGTTGCACTGCTGGATCCTCACTTGGTAGAGCAGCACCGACCTCACTGTCAGCACAGGACTGGTCCCGGTCATCGCCGGCCAGCTGGATGGCTCTGTTTTCAAAGCCCGTGAGGACCTTGATATCAGGCATTTCTCCATCAGCCTGTGACCTCTCCCTGTTGTTGTGAGCCAGCTTGTCCGGCATGGATAGAGATGAGGAGAGTGTAAGCAGGATGCCTGCCGGGCCAGATGATAAATATTCCCATGGCCTGTGCGGGTGGTGAGTGGTCCCATGGACGGGATGAGGACAATGACGGTGAGTGTGAGAGAGTGAATGGTGATGTCCCTTGAACTGGCAGTGAGTGAGATCCCTGTGGATGTGTGATGGGTTTGTGAGTTGAGAGTGATGAGAAGAGTGACTTACCCTGGTGGAACAGAGGAGATCATTCATCCTCTTGTGGCACTGGGTGGCTGTCCTCTTTTGTAGGGCATTGGCACTGACCACCACTGCCACCACCTCCCATGCTGGATTGGTGACCTTGCTTGCTGGTCTTTGCCTAGAGAGGGGGTAGAGGATTTCACGGTGGGCCTCCCCAGTGTCCAGTGGGCACCCGAGGCATGTGTTGCTAAATTTGGGGGCAGCATGTTTCCTCCTTTTGGCAGCCATGACTTTGCAGCAGCTTTCGATGCCTTAGAGAGAGCTAGCTCTGTGCAGGGGCAGCCGTTAAACATGGCACCCGGATTACTGAAGGCCTGAGGTGATGGCGGGGCCGGCAATGCAGAGGCTATCCCGCTAGCGATCCGGCGTGTTTCCCGGGAATGCATCATTAATGAGGAAGGAAGCACTGGGATTGGGATGATACAGCGTGTTTCCCGGGAATGCATCATTAATGAGGAGGGACACACCGGGAATGGGACGATATGGTGTGAAAACCCACCATTGCGGCCGGCAGGTAAAACCAACCACTACCGCACTTTGTGCAAATCTGGAACAATTACGCCCCTAGAGTGTGACCTTGTTTCCTGTTACAGTAGGACTTCTCCCTGAACTACCAGTAACAGGAACCGATTTCCTCCTTGGGAATGATTTGACCGGCAGCAAGGTGTTAGCCAGTGAAAGAAAAGAGGCCAACGTCAGCCAGCAGAAATCTGCAGGAGAGCAGAACGCTGGGCGAGGTCCAGAGGCCCAGAACGTTGAAATAGCACTCAAAGAGCTTGATCAAGGGCTGCCCGAAAGTAGCAAGGCCAAAGCCAGTGAAGTTAAGAGGTCCAGGGAAGGCCACTAGAATCTAAAATAGATCTAGAGTATCCCAGAAGTAATTAGGGACCAGAGAAGCCTCAGAGCAGGGAAAGAAATAGTGAGGGAGATGCCCCACATAGCTGAAGAGCCTGAAGGAAGGCAGGTTATTAAGCCCGGAAAGGAAAAGGTTCAGGACTTGCCTGAAGTATGGCTAACACAAACCTTCTTTCTGACATTAAATAGGGGCAAAGGGAGACCCCAAAGAGACGAGCAGATAGGGAGTGAGATGCCTCCCCTTGTCGAAAAGCCACAAGGGAGTGTAGCTGGAGCCACATCTCCACTTGAGAGCAGTGGTGTTCCAGGGGACATGGAACCAGTCCAGAGAATGCCCCCTCCAAAGGCCCCAGCGAGGAAGACAATGATTCATTTAGCTGATAGCTTCATGGCGAATTTAAATGTCAACCAGGAAAGTTCTCAAATTGGCCCAGAAAGTGAAGGTGATGCCTCACTTAGTGGAAAAGCCACAAGGAGGTCCAGTGAGAGCTACCTATCCACCAGAGAGCAGTACTGTCCCAAAAGACATGGCACCTACCACCCAGCTGACCAGCAGAGGGATCCCAAGCAGATTGGACCCCATACTCACCCACCTGAATGCAGAATCACAATGTGACATGACAGGGCTGTCCCTTGCAGTTAAAATGATCCATAATAACCCACCAGGCTACAGCACTGTAGCCCTACCTGGTATGGATGTGGGGGAGACCCTTTCCAGAAGCCCATCTTCCTATCATTCAGGCCCAGAAAGGCTGGTCCAAGCTCAGGATCGGGCTGCCCACTTGTTGCTGTGCCAACCCAAAACACCTAGCAACAGAAGCTGGAACCAGACACTGAACCGGAATCCCAGGAAGAGGCCAACGTCCTATTAAAACACCCCGATGTCCTGGCAACAGCCTAACCACAGTCCCTGGGTTTGAACAGCTGAGTCCATGGGTTCCCAAGGTGGACAGTGCGGAGCTGAGCTGGACAAGGGCAGCTCAGCCCTATGATCAAAAGGCCTGGCATTCACAGAGTGAGGTACTCAGCATTCCCCTGTGGATCGCCCAGACCAGCTTGACCATCACTCTTCCCTGAGTGCTAACCAACCTGTAAAACCCCCAGAGACTTCAGAGGACACTGAATCAGGAGTTGGACAGGCAGAGATCTGAAATCAATGGCTTTGCTTATACCTGATACCCAACAGAGGAATTCAGAACTCTAACCCTGAATAAATTACCCCATAAGGACAAATTCAAATCTTCCCAAGTCACTTAAACCTTCCACCTCCCAGAACTGGACAATCCTCCTTGTTGATGCACTAACCCAGGTTTAAACCTCAAAAGGAACGTGCAGCAGCGCGGAACTGGCAATGCCCCTGCTAACCATGTGCCTGATGTGGGAATGTATGTATATTTCACTTCCTATTCTTTCTGCAGAACACCACAGGAAAACACGAAACAGAATTCATTATTTTTCTCCAAGACAGGGAGAGATGTAACAGAGCTAGGACCTCACACTATACTTTTTTAAAGTATATATATCTATCCTCATGGCTAATTTATAAAATTTTAAGAACTGGACAATGACCTGATTTTAAAATGACTGAAGTCATGTCTAGCTGTGACTTTCAAAAAACTGGGTCTTTCTGGCAGTATCAGAGAAGCTAACACCTTGATATCTCTGAAAAAAAGTTAATGATCCTGTGGGCTGCAGAAAACCATATTCAAAATGAACTATACAAAGGCCATGTACATTTCTTAAGTCAGGCCTGGCCAATGGAGACTACTGGTCTGGTTGGACAAAGGACCCTGCAACCTTCTTTCAAATTCTTAATGGTTGAAACATTAACAATCTCAAGAATCCAGACACAGGAACACTCGACCTCTCCCTCCAGCAGCACCGCCGCACCCTATCTCAAAGCTGCCCTTGCCCCCAGTTTCATTTTATTCTTTGTCTCATCCGATGCCTTAACAAGAAACTTTGTCTCTTTCTTTCAGATGCAAAGGAACGCAAGCTCCAACAACTCATTGACACCAACCCCCATCCAGGACCCTCCAGCCCTGCCTGTCCCTCTGTCCCCACCCCATCTTCCAATCCCAGCCCCGGCCGTGTATTCACCATACGCTCTGACCTTCCCCTGTCCGATGCTGAACATTCAGTGCTCAGCAAAGGACTCAGTTTCATACCCTTACGCCCTCATCTCAATGAATTTCGGGCTCGGCACGATGCTGAACTCTTCTTCCACCGTCTTCGTCTCCGTGCTCACTTCTTTGGGCAGGAGTCCTCTCCCCGTTCAACGGATCCTTTTACCCACCTCCAATATTCTCCCTCCACCTGGACCCCTCCCTCTGGATTCTTACCTTCTCATGATCTTTTCATTGAGAACTGTCAGCGTGACATTAGCCGTCTCAATTTCTCTGCTCCTCTCACCCACTCTAACCTGTCTCTCTCTGAACTTACTGCACTCCGTTCTCTCAGGTCCAACTCTGACATTGTCATCAAACCCGCTGACAAGGGTGGTGCTGTTGTTGTCTGGCGCACTGACCTCTACCTCGCAGAGGCTGTGCGCCAACTCGCAGACATTTCCTCCTACCTCCCCCTGGACCATGACCCCACCACTGAACATCAAGCCATTGTTTCCAGGATTGTTATTGACCTCATCTCCTCTGGAGATCTTCCCTCCACAGCTTCCAACCTCATAGTCCCCCAACCTCAGACGGCCCGCTTCTACCTCCTACCCAAAATCCACAAACAGGACTGTCCCGGCAGACCGATCGTGTCAGCCTGTTCCTGCCCCACGGAACTCATTTCTCGCTATCTTGACTCCATTCTCTCTCCCCTTGTCCAGTCCCTTCCCACCTACATCCGCGATTCCTCTGAAACCCTACATCATATCAACAATTTCCAGTTCCCTGGCCCCAACCGCCTCCTCTTCACCATGGACGTCCAATCCCTCTACACCTCCATCCCCCACCGGGATGGTCTGAGGGCTCTCAGCTTCTTCCTCGAACAGAGGCCGGAAAAATCCCCATCCACCACTACTCTCCTCCGTCTGGCTGAACTTGTTCTCTCACTGAACAATTTCTCCTTAAACTCCTCTCACTTCCTCCAAATAAAAGGTGTGGCTATGGGTACCCACATGGGCCCCAGCTATGCCTGTCTCTTTATTGGGTATGTGGAACATTCCTTGTTCCAGTCCTACTCCGGCCCCCTCCCACAACTCTTTCTCCGGGACATCGATGATTGCTTCGGTGCGGCTTCATGCACTCGTCGGGACCTGGAAAAATTGATTAATTTTGCTTCCAATTTCCACCCCTCCATCATTTTCACATGGTCCATCACTGACACTTCCCTTCCCTTCCTTGACCTCTCTGTCTCAATTTCTGGTGATAGACTGTCCACCAATATTCATTACAAGCCTACCGACTCCCACAGCTACCTCGACTACAGCTCCTCACACCCTGCTTCCTGTAAGGACTCCATCCCATTCTCTCAGTTCCTTCGCCTCCGTCGCATCTGTTCTGATGATGCCACTTTCAAAAACAGTTCCTCTGACACGTCTTCCTTCTTCCTTAACCGAGGTTTTCCACCCACGGTGGTTGACAGGGCCCTCAACCGTGTCCGGCCCAACTCCCACGCATCCGCCCTCACGCCTTCTCCTCCCTCCCAGAAACATGATAGGGTCCCCCTTGTCCTCACTTATCACCCCACCAGCCTCCACATTCAAAGAATCATCCTCCGCTATTTCCGCCAACTCCAGCATGATGCCACCACCAAACATATCTTCCCTTCACCCTCCGGCAGCATTCCGTAGGGATCGTTCCCTCCGTGACACCCTGGTCCACTCCTCCATCACTCCCTACTCCTCAACCCCCTCCCACGGCACCTTCCCATGCTACCACAGAAGGTGCAACACCTGCCCCTTTACTTCCCCCCTCCTCACAAGGGCCCAAACACTCCTTTCAAGTGAAGCAGCATTTCACTTGCACTTCCCTCAATTTAGTCTACTGCATTCGTTGCTCCCAATGCGGTCTCCTCTACATTGGAGAGACCAAACGCAGACTGGATGACCGCTCTGCGGAACACCTTCGGTCTGTCCGCAAGCATTACCCAGACCTCCCTGTTGCTTGCCATTTTAACAAACCACCCTGCTCTCATGCCCACATGTCTGTCCTTGGCCTGTTGCAATATTCCAGTGAAGCCCAACTCAAACTGGAGGAACAGCACCTCATCTTCCGATTAGGCACTTTACAGCCTTCCGGACTTAACATTGAGTTCAACAACTTCAGATTATGAACTCTTTCCTCCATCCCCAGCCCCTTTCTGATCCCCATTTTTCCAATAATTTATATATTTTTAAATATATTTTTCTTTTCCCACCTATTTCTATTATTATTTTTAAATTTATTTCCATCCATTGTTTTATCTCCACCTTTTAGCCTATTTCTATCTCTTCCCCCCACCCCACCCCCAAGCGGGCTATCTGTCACTTGCTCGTCCTGCTTTCTACCCTTAATGTCACCATTAGCACATCCTTTAGCTAATATCACCACCGTCAACACCCTTTGTCCTTTTGTCTATGACATCTTTGTCAATCTCTTCTTTGCCTCCACCTATCACTGGCCCTCTATCCAGCTCTACCTGTCCCACCCCCCCTCAAACTGCTTATATTTCACCTCATTCCTATTTTTCTTTAGTTCTGATGAAGAGTCATATGGACTCAAAACATTAGCTGTCTTCCTCTCCACAGATGCTGTCAGACCTGCGGAGTTTTTCCAGCTATTTTTGTTTTTGTTACAGGAATATACATCCTTTGTTCAAGCCAAAGTGGCGAGGTGGGAGTCATGTGACATGACCCCCTAGCTGTAGAAACCTGTAATATTGCCATGTGGAGCCGCAATGCTCAGTTTGCCATCATCCATCTAGCAAGCAGCAGCTCAGAAAAAGGGCTCTGCCCAGGTTTGAATGCCTACCCCCATCTACACTGTTTCTACTGGGACTTCTGAACTTATGGACCAGCGCCTACAAGACTGATTCATCTCCATGTGCCTACCCCATCATGGAAGTCAACTCTATTGGAAAAGTGAATTATCCAGCATCAGTCTTCAACCTGCTGACTTCTGTGAAAGAATACACCATTGGACTTTGATTCTGGACATTGGACTCATGTAAAACAATAATTTTTTATTTTGTGGTCTTTGCCCTGTAAATCTTTCTTTCTTTATCCCCCTCTTTTATTGTATGAGTGAAAAAGGAGGCTACGTTGTGACCCTCCTCTCGTGTTTGACTGTGCGCGAATAAATTAACCCTCTGAGTTTACTCTATTTTGAGTTTACTGTGGGGCTATTAATAAAAATTGGATTACACCAAAACTGAAGGGTTGGGAAATATGCAACCGCTTATAAAGGGGGAAATCAAAATCAAAAGACCTCTCTGTTTATGGGCGGGTGGTGAGAGGTGAAACCAGGGTTGTTTAAATTAACCCCCTCCTGTCTGTTACACATGGCAGATGGAATATAATATGAATAAGTCTGAAGTTACTCACTTTGGTGGAAAAAGCAGAAAGGCAGAGTATTTTTTAAATGGTGAGAATTTGGGAAATGCAGGTGTCCAAAGGGACCTGGGTGTCCTTGTCCATGAGTCACATAAAGCCAGCATGTAGGTGCAGCAAGCAATTAGGAAGGCAAATTCTACATTGGTTTTTTTGAGGGGATTTGAGTACAGGAGTAAGGATGTCTTGCTGCAGTTGTATAGAACCTTGGCCTCCCGCATCTGGAGTATTGTGTACAGTTTTGGTCTCCTTATCTAAGGAAGGATATACTTGCCAAAGAGAGAGTGGAACAGAGGTTCACCAGACTGATCCCTGGTATGGTGGGATTGTTTTATGAGGAGAGATTGAGGAGACAGGGCCTGTGTTCTCTAGAGTTTTGAAGAATTAGAGGTGATCTCATTGAAACTTAGAAAATTCTTACAGGGTGTGACAGGGTGGATACAGGTAGGATGTTTCCCCAGGCTGGTGAGTCTAGAACCAGGGGACACAGTCTCAGAATAAGGGCCAGGCCATTTAGGACTGAGACGAGGAGAAATTTCTTCACTCAGAGGGTGGTGAATCTTTGAAATTCTCTACCCCAGAGGGTTGTGGAAGCTCAGTCATTGAGTATGTTCAAGACTGAGATCGATAGATTCCTGGAGACTGATGACATCAAGGGATATGGGGATAGCGTGGGAAAGTGGCATTGAGGTAGATCAGCCATGATTAAATTGAATGGTGGGGCAGGCTTGACGGGCTGAATGGCCTATTGCTGTACCTATGTTCCTATGTCCCTAACCATGCAGTGCAAGAAGATCTTCATGCTGAAGTCCATTGCCTGAGGATGGGCAACCAATCTCAAGGCTGCAGTGGACTCCTCAGTGACCATAGCAATGTAATGGCTGCACTGTGCTCTGCCCTGACTGTTGCATTAGATATGAGGTCAACTTCCCAAGTTGCTTTGCAGTCACAGCCTGGCCAGTCTTGGAGAGTGTCTACGGTCATTGTTGAGTAATTGTTTGGCAGAAGCGCAGGTTGGCATTAAGCCTGCTCTTAAGTAGGTTCACGATGTCATTCAGCATCAGCCAAGTGGCATTGAATAAAGTGGAACATATTAGATGTTATGGTGGCTCTCAGGTTAGTGAACTGTCTGACATAATGCAGAAGGCATGTAATATTCATGTAGCCCTTTGAAAACATTGAGCCATTCTGTACTGTAATGTTCAGAAATCACAGAATGCTGTTGATTCTGAAAAGGACAAGAGAATGGGTGGGGATTTGCTGAAAGGATAATGGTGAATGAATGGACCGTACTGGTATCTATGTGAAAATCATCCAGCACCTTGGAGCAAGAGAGAGATATCCCGTGAATGGTGATTCTCAAGTCGCTGGGTGGTTTGCTCCACCATTTCTTTTGTGAAAACAGCATCTTGTTCTTGACCTCCCCGTGGGTTTGATGAATGTTCAACATTAATTGTCCATAAAACGTGCCACATAAAGTGAAAACTTGTAACCAATAGTGTAAATTTTATACCTTCAGGTTGTGAATTGTTTTCAGAAATTTAAATTTTTTTCTTACTTTTCCTTTCTGTCTTTCTCTCTCTTAATCCAATCTTCTTTCCCTCGCTTGATCTCTTTTTCCTACCCGATTTAGCTCCAATTCACCCTTCTTCTCTGTTGTTACTCTGTTTTGTTCTTAATTCTAAAAGCTAATTGGTTGGGAGATTAAGTGCTGGTCCCATTATTCACTGAAGTTCCAGGTGCCCTGTTGCACTTGCCACGCTGTTATCAGCTCACAATACTGGCAACTTATAGGTGAAAACTGTTTGAGCTAATGGGTGCAGGAAAAGGTCTAACTAACGGGACTGTCAGATGATGGGGCTTGCAGAAAATTCTGGGCCATTTGGGGGTGGCATTGGAATGGAAGACATGTTCAATGGAAGTTTTTAAAAATTCATTCATGGGATGAGGGTGTCACTGGCTAGGTCAGCATTTGTTGCCCATCCCTAATTGACCTTGAGAACTGAGTGCCTTGCTAGGCTATTTCAGAGGGCATTTAACAGTCAACCCCATTGCTGTGGGTCTGGAGTCACATGTAGGCCAGAAGGTTTCCTTCCTTGAAGGACATTAGCAAACCAGATGGGTGTTTCCTGACAATCAACAATGGTGTCATGGTCATCATTAGACTTATTACAGATTTTTTATTGAATACAAATTTCACCATCTACCGTGGTTGGATTCGAACCTGGGTCCCTAGAGCATTACTAGTCTAGTGACAATACCACTATGCCACCACCCCTTAACACTCATGCCAATATGAGCCCATCATTTCATGGCACAGGTTCATAAAGTATCCCCTTTTTTATTGTCAGGACAATAAACATACAAATATACAAATTAGGAACAGGAGTAGGCCATTCTGTCCCTCAAGCCTGCTCCACCATTCAATAAGAACATGGCTGATCTGATTGTCTCAACATCACTATCCTGTCTACCCCTGATAATCTTTGACTCCCTTGTTAATCAAGAGTCTATCTCTTCCTTAAAAAATATCCATTCACCCCAGCCTCCGCCGTTCTCTGGGGAAGAGAGTTCCATAGCCTCCCGACTCTCTGACAGAAAAAAATTCTCCTCATCTCTGTCTTAAGTGGGAAACCCCTTATTTTTAAACTGTGTCCCCTAGTTCTAGTCTCTCCCACAAGGGGAAACATCCTTTCAGCATCCACTGTCAAGTTCTCCCGGGACCTTGTATGTTTTAATAAGATCATCTCTTATTCTTCTAAACTCCAGTGGATCCAGGCACAACCCATTCAACCTTTCCTCATATGATAATCCCCCCTGTCCCAGGAATCAATCGAGTGAACCTATGTCCTTTCTTAAATAAGGAGACCAAAACTGTATCCAGTGCTCCAGATATGGTCTCATCAATACCCTGTACAACTGGAGCAAAACATCCCTTTTATACTCCATTCCTCTCACAGTAAACACCAACATTCCATTCCCCTTCCTAATCACTTGCTGTACCTGCAGACTAGCTTTTTGTGATTCATGTACCAGGACACCCAGATCCCTCGGTACCACTCAGTTCTGCAACCTCTCTCTCCATTTAATTAGAATCCTGCTTTTCTATTCTTCCTGCCATAATGGACAAGTTCATATTTTCCCAGATTATAATCCATCTGCCAATTTTTTGCCCACTCACTTAACCTATCTATATCCCTTTGCAGGCATCTTATGTCTTCTTTACAACTGACTCCCCTATCTATCTTTGTGTTATCAGCAAATTTAGCAACTATACATTCGCTCCCTTCATCCTAATCATTGATATAGATTGTAAATAGTCGAGGACCTCTGGGGTCCCGCTCACAAATCGGTTTTCTGCTTTGGAAGCTGGTGAGGGCACTGGTTCCTCAGAGGAGCGCAGTCAGAGCCAAGTCTGTGGCACCACGAGCGGCTCGGCTGTACAGGAGGGGAGGAAGAAGAAAGGAAGAGCTATAGTGACAGGGGATTCATTGGTTAGGGGAACAGACAGGCATTTCTGTGGCTGTAGATGTGACTCCAGGATGGTATGTTGCCTCCCTGGTGCCAGGGTCAAGGATGTCACAGAGCAGCTGCAGGACATTCTTCTGGGGGAGGGTGAACAGCCAGAGGTCGCGGTCCACATTGGGACCAATGACTTAGGTAGGAAGGGGAATGTGGTCCTGCAATCAGAATTTAGGGAGCTAAGTAGAAAATTAGCAAGCAGGGCCTCTAATGTAGTAATCTCCGGATTACTCCCAGTGACACATGCCAGTGAGTACAGAAATAGGAGGATAAGGCAGATAAAGGCATGGCTGGAAAGATGGTGCAGGAGGGAGGGCTTTAGATTCCTGGGACACTGGGACTGGCTCTGGGGGAGATGGCACCTGTACAAGCCAGACGGGTTGCACCTGAACAGAGCTGGGACTGAGTTCCTTGTGGGGCGTTTTGCTCGTGCTGTTGGGAGGGCTTTAAACTAACTCGGCAGGGGTGTGGGAACCAAGAGAAAATATTAGAGAGGAATACCAGGGTGCACAAAATACTGGGAGGGACAGATAGCACTAGTATAGAGAATAGTAAGTTAATAGGTGAAGTCGGGGTGAGGGAGAAAGTAACAAAATCTAAATCAGGGTTACTGTGCATGTATGTGAATGCACAGAGTATAGTGAATAAGATTGGGGAGTTACAGGCACAGATTGCCATGTGGAAATATGATGTTGTGGCGATAACAGGGACCTGGCCCAAGGAAGGGCAGAACTGGGTGTTAAATATTCCAGGGTACAAGGTGTGCAGAAGAGATAGGAAAGGAGGAAGGGTGGCGGTATTGATTAAGGAGAGCTGGAGAAAGAGGATGTCCCAGAGGGTTCAAGGGCAGAATCAATTTGGCTCGAGCTAAGGAACTAAAAGGGTTCAATTACATTGCTCGGTGTAGTCTATAGACTGCCAACTAGTGAGAAGGACGTAGAAGAACAAATCTGCAGGGAAATTACAGAGAGACGCAGGCAATATAGAGTAGTTATAATGGAGGACTTTAATTACCCGAATGTAGACTGGGACAGGGTGGAGAGGGGCAAAAGTTCCTAGATTGTGCTCAGGAAAATTTTCTACAACAGTATGTGTCCAATCCAACAAGAAAAGACTGTTGGACCTGGTACTTGGAAATGAGGTGGGCCAATTTGATCAAGTGTCAGTGGGGGAGCATTTAGGAGACAGAGATCATTGTATTGTACGTTTTAGAACGATGAAAGAAAAGATTGATAGGCAATCCAGAGTAAAAATAATTAACTGGACAAGAGCTGACTTCAATGGGGCAAGGACGGAGCTGGGCCAAATAGACTGGAACGAAAGATTGGCAAGAAAAATTGTAGCTGAACAATGGGCTACCTTCAAAAAAGAATTGGTTCGGGCACAGTCAAGGTATATTCCATCAAAAGGGAAAGGTAGGACAAACAAATCCAGAGCTTCCTGGGTGAAAAAGGAGATTGAAATTAAGATAAAGAAGAAAAAGTGCGCTTATGACAGGTGTCAGGTAGAAAATACAATTGAGAACCAAGAGGAATACAGAAGGTTCAGAGGGAAGGTGAAAAAGCAGATTAGAGAAGCGAAGAGCGATTATGAGAAAAGACTGGCAGCCAACATAAAGGCGAATCCCAGAGTCTTCTATAGGCATATAAATTGTAAAAGGGTGGTAAAAGGAGGAGTAGGGCCCATTAGGGACCTAAAAGGGAATTTACACATGGACAAAGGGGCCATGGCTGAGGTATTAAATGAACAGTTTGCATCCGTCTTTACCAAGGAGGTAGATGCTACCCAGGCCATGGTGACAAACAAGGAAACTCTGTCACTAGAAGGGTTCAAAATTGATAAGGAGTAAGTGTTGAATAGACTGTCGGTACTTAAAGTTGATAAGGCACCGGGACCGGATGATATGCATCCAAGGATATTGAGGGAAGTCAGAGTGGAAATTACAGGGCACAGGCCATAATCTTTCAGTCTTCCCTAGACTCAGAGGAGGTGCCAGAGGGCTGGAGAATTACAAACATTGTGCCCTTGTTCAAAAGAAGGTTGTAAGTATAACCCAGCAATTACAGACCAGTCAGTTTAACTTCAGTGGTGGGCAAGATTCTAGAAACAATTATTCGGGATAGAATTAGTAGTCACATGGAAAAATATGGGTTGATTAGGAAGAACCAGCATGGATTTCTAAAGGGGAAATCGTGTTTAACTAACTTGCTGGAGTTTTTTGAAGAGGTAACAGAGAAGGTCGATGAGGGTAATGCTGTTGATGTGATGTACTTTCAAAAGGCATTTGACACAATGCCACACAACAGACTTGTGAGAAAACTTATTGTTCATGGAATAAAAGGGACAGTAGCAACGTGGATACAAAATTGGCTGAAAAATAGGAAGCAGAGAGTAATGGTCAATGGATATTTTTCGGTCTGGAGGAAGGTTTGTAGTGGGGTTCCCCAGGGGTCGGTGTTGGGACCCTTGCTGCTCCTGATATATATTAATGATCTAGATCTTGGTGTGCAGGGGACAATTTCATGGTTTGGGGATGACACGAAGCTTGGGAGTGTTGTGAACTGTGAGGAGGACGATGTGGAACTTCAAGAGGACATAGACAAGTTGGTGGGGTGGGCAGATAGGTGGCTGATGAAGTTCAATGTGGAGAAATGTGAGGTGATGCATTTTGGTAGGAAGAACATGGACAGACAATATAAAATAAGGGGTGAAATGTTGAAGGGGGTGCAGGAGCAGAAAGACTTGGGTGTCTATGTGCACAGATCATTGAAGGTGGCAGGACAGGCGGAGAGAGCAGTTAATAAAGCACATAGTATCCTGGGCTTTATTAATAGGGACATAGAGTACAAGAGCAAGGAGGTTATGCTGAATTTATATAAGACACTCATTAGACCTCAGCTGGAATATTGTGTACAGTTCTGGGCGCCACATTATAGAAAGGGTGTGAACACATTGGAGAGAGTGCAGAAGAGGTTTACAAGAATGGTTCCAGGGATAAGAAACTTCAGTTACAAGGATAGATTGGAGAGGTTGGGACTGTTCTCCTTGGAGAGACGAAGGCTGAGAGGAGATTTGATAGAGATGTTCAAAATCATGAGGGGGCTGGACAGAGTAGATAGGGAGAAGCTGTTCCCGCTCGTAAAAGGGTCAAGAACGAGAGGGCACAGATTTAAAGTGATTTGCAAAAGAAGCAAGTGTGACGTGAGAAAAAACTTTTTCACACAGCGAGTGGTTTGGGTTTGGAATACACGGCCGGGAAGTGTGGTGGAGGCAGGTTTAATTGAGGCATTCAGGAGGGCATTAGATGATTATTTAAATAGAAAAAATGTGCAGGGGTGTGGAGAAAAGGCAGGAGAATGGCACTAGGTCAAAATGCTCATTTGGAGAGCCAGTGCAGACATGATGAGCCAAATGGCCTCCTACTGTGCTGTTAAAATTCAGTGATTCTGTGGCCTAGCACTGATCCCTGTGGCACTCCACTAGTTACATGGATGGGTAGATGGAAATCACTTATCAATAACACAGAATATCCAATCTGTGGGTAGCTCATGCTATGGTTTTCTCCAAAGCACTCCTAACAGTTAAAGCTCTGCCCAAGTAAAACTGTGAATGGAGCAAGTCAATTTAATTCTGTGCTCACTGCCATTTGGGGGGGTTTGTTACACGTGGTATGAGCCATGGTTTCTATTGGTAACATGACCCCCTCCCCCACACCCCCATCTCACTCCACCTTAAATTGTTAAGTACCATTGGGGAAATGGTGAAAGAGCAAGAGGGAGCTGCGCTAATAGGATAACAATTTCAAAGAGCTGGCACAGGCATGATGGGCAGAATGGTCTCCTTCTGTAATGTATCATGCTATAATTCTTACAACCAGTCATCCAAATCACTGGGGCACATGATGAAGGAGGTGGCTGTTGGTCCCAAACAGTCTTCCGAGACATTGCAGGAATTGAACCACTTCCATTTGACGCAGTTGTGAGATTAACTGCTGGAGCAGTCTAGACGAACAGAGGCCACCATAGCCAGCATATTGAGGAAGACAATGATTCACTCCAGTCTTTGTCACATGGCTGCATTCTGTAAGCCTGGACAAATTAACCAATATTCCTGCCTTCCAAATAGGGTAGCAGTCACACCCTAACTAGAAATAAGCACTGTACCAAAATCCATCTTCTCACATTTAGAATGACCCCATGTTCAAGAAATGAATGGCTGCTGTCAATTTATGAGTGAAATAGGCTTGAAGTTCCTTCAATTTCAACTACAGTATCATCATGTGATGGAACTTGGTTACTACCTTTCTCCTGAACCTGATCTGTGAAGAAGCCACAGCCACTGTGAAGTACCCAGATAATTGTAGAGTGTTGGCAAATTCCTTTTCCTGCCTCTCATCCTTCACTGTTGCTGCATTACCTTATCCTGCTCTGCCTATAGGGTGATAGAACAATCAAAAGTTTGATGGCAAGAGTCAGGCCAACAAGATTTACTTCAGCCACTTGATCAAAGTGTAACTTTAAAGGCCAGGTGATGGGAAACTCAGTAAGTTAGAAAAGAGTACCTTCCTTAATTAACTCACCAAATATACCAGTTCCACATGGTAGCCAAGTAGGCCATCAGAAAAAACTACAAGACAAGTCACTGGGGGCATTTAAGAAAAATATTCATTCCAATACGTGCAATGATGTAAAGATTAGTGGTAAGCCAGAAGATTGGGAAAGTTTTAGATACCAGCAAAGGATGGCTAAAAAAAAATAAAGAGGGAAAAATTAGAATATGAGAGTAAACTAGCAAGAAACATTAAAACAGACAGTAAAAGCTTCTACAAGGATATTAAAGGGAAGAGGGTGGCTAAAGTAAACATTGGTCCCTTAGAGAATGAGACTGGGGAATTAATAATGGGAAACAAGGAAATGGAAGAGGCTTTGAACAAGTACTTTGTTATCTGTTTTCACAGTAGAAGACACAAAAAAACTCAAGAACAGGAGAAAAGCAGGGGGCAGAAGGGAGAGAAGAACTTAAAACAATCATTATCACGAGGGAAAATGTACTAGGAAAGCAAATGGGGCTAAAGGCTGTTATGTCCCCTGGACCTGATGGTCTGCATCCGAGGGTCTTAAAGGAAGTTTCTGCAGAGATAGTGCATGCATTGGCTGTCATCTTCCAAAATTCCCTGGATTCTGGAAAGGACCCAGTGATTGGAAAACCTCAAATTTAGTACCTCTATTCAAGAGAGGAGGGAGACAGAAAGCAGGAGGTCAGTTAGTCTAACATCTGTCATCAGGAAAATGCTGGAATCCATTATTAATGAGGGAGTAGAAGAGCATTTAGAAAATCATAATGTAATCAGGCAGAGTCAACATGGTTGTGTGAAAGGGAAATCATGTTTGACAAATTTATTGGAGTTCTTTGAGGATGTAACAAACAGGGTAGATAAAGGGGAACCAGTAGATGTAGTGCATTTGGATTTCCAAAAGGCATTTGATAAGGTGCTACAAAGTGGTAGGGGTGATATATTAGCATGGAAAGAGGATTGGCTAACTAACAGAAAACAGAGAGTCAGGATAAATGGGTCATTTTCAGGTTGACAAACTGTAACTAGTGTGCCACAGGGATCAATGCTGGGCCTCAACTATTTACAATCTATAGCAATGACTTGGAGGAAGGTACTGACTGTATTGTAGCCAAATTTGCAGACAATATGAACACAGGTGGGAAAGTAAGTTGTGAGGAGGATACAAAGAGTCTGTAAAGGGATATAGATAGGTTAAGTGAGTGGGCAAAAAGTTGGCAGATGGAGTATAATATGGGAAAATATGAGGTTGTCCACTTTGGTGGGAAGAATAGAAAAGCAGAATATTATTTAAATGGAGAGAGACTGCAGAACTCTGCAATACAGAGGGATCTGGGTGTCCTTGTATATTAATCACAAAAAGTAAGCATGACTGTACAGCAAGTAATTAAAATGTTGGCCTTTATTACAAGGGGGATGGAGTATAAAAGTAGGGGAGCCTTGCTAAAACTGTACAGAGCATTAGTGAGACCGCATCTGGAGTACTGTGTACAGTTTTGATCACTTTACTTAAGAAAGCATATACTTACATTGGATGCAGTTCAGAGAAAGTTCACTAGGCTGATTCCTGGGATGAAGGGGTTTGTCTTATGAGGAAAGGTTGAACAGGTTGGGCCTAGACCCATCGGTGTTTAGAAGAATGAGAGGTGATCTTATTGAAACATATCAGATTCTGAGGGGACTTGACAGGGTGGGTGCTGAGAGGATGTTTCCCCTGTGGGGGAATCTAGAACAAGGGGCACAGTTTAAAAATAAGGAGCCTCCCAGTTAAGAGAGAGATGAGAGGAATTTCCTCTCTCAGAGGGGTGTCAGTCTTTGGAATTCTCTTCCACAAAGAGCAGCGGAGGCTGGGTCATTGAAAACATTCAAGGCTGAGTAAGACAGATTTTTGATCTACAAGGGTTATGGGGGACAAGCAGGAAAGTGGAGTTAAGGCCACAATCAGATTAGTCATGATCTTACTGAATGGCTGAGCAGGCTCGAGGGGCTGAATGGCCTACTCCTGCTCCTAGTTCTTATGATCTTATGTCTTTATAATATTAGTGACAGAAACGTTGGAGTTAGAAAAGAAAAGGTTGCTTGACTGACAGTCAAGAATCATTGAGTCAGGTAATGAAGATACCGTTTGCTTTCCAATTGACTGGGAAGCTGGTGCACCATAAGGATGAGGACATGTTTGGTGCCAAAGGTTGGGCAGTTGGAAATGGGGGTTATGTGATGAAACCTCCAGAAATGCATCTAACCAGAGGTGGCCACCATATTGCAGAATCTCTGTCAAAATTTAAGTTGCTCAGAAGATAGGGCCCATAACATTGTGCAGATGAAGAAATTTAGTGCTCTGTAATCTGTAACGTGGGGTGGGGAAAGTCCTGTACTAAGCATTATGCATTCTGCCGTAAAATGGATCAGTTTAAATTTTCCTCCAAAACAAAAACAAAAATACCTGGAAAAACTCAGCAGGTCTGACAGCATCTGTGGAGAGGAGCACAGTTAACGTTTCGAGTCCGTATGACTCTTCAACAGAACTAAGGAAAAATAGAAGAGAGGTGAAATATAAGCTGGTTTAAGGTGGGGGGTGGGACAGGAAGAGCTGGATAGAGGGCCACTGATAGGTGGAGATAACCAAAAGATGTCACAGATAAAAGGACAAAGAGGTGTTGAAGGTGGTGATATTATCTAAGGAATGTGCTAATTAAGGGTAGAAAGCAGGACAAGCAAGGTACAGATAGCCCTAGTGGGGGTGGGGTGGGGTGAAGGAATCAAAATAGGCTAAAAGGTAGAGATAAAACAATGGATGGAAATACATTTAAAAATAATGGAAATAGGTGGGAAAATAAAAATCTATATAAATTATTGGAAAAAAAAGGAGGGGGAAGAAACGGAAAGGGGGCGGGGATGGAGGAGAGAGTTCATGATCTAAAATTGTTGAATTCAATATTCAGTCCGGAAGGCTGTAAAGTGCCTAGTCAGAAGATGAGGCGCTGTTCCTCCAGTTTGCGTTGAGCTTCACTGGAACAATGCAGTAAGCAAAGGACGGACACGTAGGCATGAGAGCATGGTGGAGTGTTAAAATGGCAAGCGACAGGGAGGTCTGGGTAATGCTTGCGGACAGACCGAAGGTGTTCTGCAAAGCGGTCACCCAGTCTGCGTTTGGTCTCTCCAATGTTGAGGAAACCGCATTGGGAGCAACGAATGCAGTAGACTAAATTGAGGGAAGTGCAAGTGAAATGCTGCTTCACTTGAAAGGAGTGTTTGGGCCCTTGGACAGTGAGGAGAGGGGAAGTAAAGGGGCAGGTTTTGCACCTTCTGAGGTTGCATGGGAAGGTGCCGTGGGAGGGGGTTGAGGAGTAGGGGGTGTTGGAGGAGTGGACCAGGGTGTCCTGGAGGAAATGATCCCTGCGGAATGCCACCGGGGGGGTGAAGGGAAGATGTGTTTGGTGGTGGCATCATGCTGGAGTTGGCGGAAATGGCGGAGGATTATCCTTTGAATGCGGAGGCTGGTGGGGTGATAAATGAGGACAAGGGGGACCCTATCATGGTTCTGGGAGGGAGGAGAAGGCGTGAGGGCGGATGCACGGGAGATGGGCCGGACACGGTTGAGGGCCCTGTCAACCACCGTGGGTGGAAAACCTCGGTTAAGGAAGAAGGAAGGCATGTCAGAGGGAACTGTTTTTGAAAGTGGCATCATCAGAACAGATGTGATGGAGGCGAAGGAACTGAGAGAATGGGATGGAGTCCTTACAGGAAGCGGGGTGTGAGGAGCTGTAGTCGAGGTAGCTGTGGGAGTTGGTAGGCTTGTAATGGATATTGGTGGACAGTCTATCACCAGAAATTGAGACAGAGAGGTCAAGGAAGGGAAGTGTCAGAGATGGACCATGTGAAAATGATGGAGGGGAGGAAATTGGAAGCAAAATTAATCAATTTTTCCAGGTCCAGACGAGAGCATGAAGCAGCACCGAAGCAATCATCGATGTACTGGAGAAAGAGTTGTGGGAGGGGGCCGGAGTAGGACTGGAACAAGGAATGTTCCACATACCCCATAAAGAGACAGGCATAGCTGGGGCCCATGCGGGTACCCATAGCCACACCTTTTATTTGGAGGAAGTGAGAGGAGTTTAAGGAGAAATTGTTCAGTGTGAGAACAAGTTCAGCCAGACGGAAGAGAGTAGTGGTGGATGGGGATTGTTCGGGCCTCTGTTCGAGGAAGAAGCTAAGGGCTCTCAGACCATCCTGGTGGGGGATGGAGGTGTAGAGGGATTGGACGTCCATGGTGAAGAGGAGGCAGTTGGGGCCAGGGAACTGGAAATTGTTGATATGATGTAGGGTGTCAGAGGAATCACGGATGTAGGTGGGAAGGGACTGGACAAGGGGAGAGAGAAGGGAGTCAAGATAACGAGAAATGAGTTCCATGGGGCAGGAACAGGCTGACACGATCGGTCTGCCGGGACAGTCCCGTTTGTGGATTTTGGGTAGGAGGTAGAAGCGGGCTGTCCAACGTTGGGAGACTATCAGGTTGGAAGCTGTGGGAGGAAGATCTCCAGAGGAGATGAGGTCAGTGACAGTCCTGGAAACAATGGCTTGATGTTCAGTGGTGGGGTCATGGTCCAGGGGGAGGTAGGAGGAAGTGTCTGCGAGTTGACACTCAGCCTCTGCGAGGTAGAGGTCAGTGCGCCAGACAACAACAGCACCACCCTTGTCAGCGGGTTTGATGACAATGTCAGGGTTGATTTTCCTCCACATTGGCCGAGGAAATATTCAGTTCCCAGGACCAGTGAACAGGAAATAGGAGATGGAGACCCATTACGTCAGATGTCTGTTCCCTCTTAACTTTGCAAGGATCTCCTGGGGTACCATCTTTTGGGTGGTATTAGCCTGACTAGCCACAGACTCAATCGCACCTACATCTCTTTGTGCCTCCACTCAGATAATAAAATCTCGGAGAAATACTGCTTCTGGGAGCTCTTGGTTACCTAAAGGGGTAAGAGAAAATTCTTCCTTACTCTCATGCCTAAAAGTAGATGCGTACACAGTGGGGGTGTGGGGGGTGGTGGGGGGCGGTGGAGAATCTTCTGACGGTCCTCTCTTAAACGTTAAACTTTAATCTTCCTCCTCCTCTCTTATTTCCTGGTGCAATCATTATTCTCAATTGTTTTGTTATCTTGCAATAAAGGCCTTCACGCCATGAATGACCCTTTCGGCTCCATTTGGTGTGAGGCTATAATTCAGGTGAAGTTAACATGGCCAGCAAGGAGCGAAGCTTCAAAATGCTGCTGGAAATTTGGCTAATTTACTTAATTGCTGACATTTAAATCCTGGCATGTTGATCCTACACAGGTACCTTAGGACTGCTATGTTATATTCACGTTTTGTTCTTTGAGTGAACTTGAAAGGAGAGGTCCCTGTAAGTATCAGGCATCTAGACAGGGACTCTAGCAGTTAAATTCTCAGTTTAGACTAGATAAACAATCAATAGTACTGGTTGAGTTGACATCCACTCCCTTATCTAAAGTGGAAAGTTTGGATTGATATGTCATGTCCATCAGACTTGCTGAACTAATTGTCTCCTTCAGTTATCTGATGTTTGACCTGACAAGAATCTAGCTGAATATGGTAGTAGAGAGGCCATATCAGCGGTCATAATGAGACCAAAAGCAGAAATCATTCGAGAAAATACTAGGGAGGAGTGGGGATGGGGTGAGGTGGAGAGGGGATAGGGGACAAGATAAGGGTAGTGAGGAGAGCAAAGGCAATGGTGGGGAGGATAGGTGATAGGAGTATGGAGAGGAGGGCAGGGTGTGGGATAACAACCTCTCCACTGCCTAACATTGGTTGGATGGATTTTTAGCTGGGCTTTGTGTACCAGAGTCAAGATTAGCATTTAGTGCAATAGATGATGGCAAAGGAAGCTGGCGAAGTCAGATATTATTGGGAAGCAAGTTCAATCTGGCACTTCACTGAGTTCCTGATTTCAATTCTGCTGTTATGGGAAGGTGATGAAGAAGAACCAACTGTCCCCGGACAGGGAGAGAATGACAGGAGCTCTGGGGGTGGAAGTGGGGTGGGTGGTGGTGGGACGGATTTTATGGAGCCTGCAGTGGGAAAGATGGCATGTGGGGCAACTGAATTAAGCAGGATGGGAAATCTTGATTTCCCAATGGCAGGCAGAGATGCTGAAATCAAGTCAGCAGCGTATTTGTGGCATACCAAGCCTCACACCAGCCTGTGGCAGCTTCCCACTTGTAATACATTTACACACCATGAATCCTCATTATACTAAACCTTTTAAAATTACATCCTACCTTCAAGTTAAAGTCAGCAGCACCTGAGAATCTTGTGGCAGCCAGTTCATGTTTGTTTAAAGGTGGTGTGTACCAATCGGCTTTGTGTCGTTGTGTGTAAGGTCAGTGGTTTCTTTGTTTAACTCTATGGCACAAGGGAAGGGAGCAGGAGATCAGCAGCTTGCAGGGAGACTCGGGACGCCAAGGGTGAGTGAGTGGCGAGGGAGGTGGGGGTGTGGAGTGGGGGTCAGGAGCAGGGAGGAGTGGAAGAGGGAAGGGCCTGGTGTCCTGGATGTGGTGGGGGTGTGGAGTGGGGATCAGGAGCAGGGAGGAGTGGAAGAGGGAAGGGCCTGGTGTCCTGGATGTGGTGGGGGTGGGGGTGTGGAGTGGGATCAGGAGCAGGGAGGAGTGGAAGAGGGAAGGGCCTGGTGTCCTGGATGTGGTGGGGGTGTGGAGTGGGGATCAGGAGCAGGGAGGAGTAGAAGAGGGAAGGGCCTGGTGTCCTGGATGTGGTGGGGGTGGGGGTGTGGAGTGGGGGTCAGCAGCAGGGAGGAGTGGAAGAGGGAAGGGCCTGGTGTCCTGGATGTGGTGGGGTTGGGGGTGTGGAGTGGGGGTCAGGAGCAGGGAGGAGTGGAAGAGGGAAGGGCCTGGTGTCCTGGATGTGGTGGGGGTGGGGGTGTGGAGTGGGGGTCAGGAGCACAGAGGAGTGGAAGAGGGAAGGGCCTGGTGTCCTGGATGTGGTGGGGGTGGGGGTGTGGAGTGGGGGTCAGGAGCAGGGAGGAGTGGAAGAGGGAAGGGCCTGGTGTCCTGGATGTGGTGGGGGTGGGGGTGTGGAGTGGGGGTCAGGAGCAGGGAGGAGTGAAAGAGGGAAGGGCCTGGTGTCCTGGATGTGGTGGGGGTGGGGGTGTGGAGTGGGGGTCAGGAGCACGGAGGAGTGGAAGAGGGAAGGGCCTGGTGTCCTGGATGTGGTGGGGGTGGGGGTGTGGAGTGGGGTCAGGAGCAGGGAGGAGTAGAAGGGGGAAGGGCCTGGTGTCCTGGATGTGGTGGGGGTGGGGATGTGGAGTGAGGGTCAGGAGCACAGAGGAGTGGAAGAGGGAAGGGCCTGGTGTCTTGGTTGTAGGGGGGAGTGGGGGTGAGGAGCACGGAGGAGTGGAAGAGGGAAGGGCCTGGTGTCCTGGATGTGGTGGGGGTGGGGATGGAGTGGGGTCAGGAGCAGGGAGGAGTGGAAGAGGGAAGGGCCTGGTGTCTTGGTTGTGGTGGGGAGGGGGTGTGGAGTGAGGGTCAGGAGCACAGAGGAGTGGAAGAGGGAAGGGCCTGGTGTCCTGGATGTGGTGGGGGTGGGGGTGTGGAGTGAGGGTCAGGAGCACAGAGGAGTGGAAGAGGGGCCTGGTATCTTGGTTGTAGGGGGGAGTGGGGGTGAGGAGCACGGAGGAGTGGAAGAGGGAAGGGCCTGGTGTCCTGGGTGTGGTGGGGTTGGGGGTGTGGAGTGGGGGTCAGGAGCAGGGAGGAGTGGAAGAGGGAAGGGCCTGGTGTCCTGGATGTGGTGGGGGTGGGGGTGTGGAGTGGGGGTGAGGAGCACAGAGGAGTGGAAGAGGGAAGGGCCTGGTGTCCTGGGTGTGGTAGGGGTGGGGGTGTGGAGTGGGGGTCAGGAGCAGGGAGGAGTGGAAGAGGGAAGGGCCTGGTGTCCTGGATGTGGTGGGGGTGGGGGTGTGGAGTGGGGGTGAGGAGCACGGAGGAGTGGAAGAGGGAAGGGCCTGGTGTCCTGGGTGTGGTAGGGGTGGGGGTGTGGAGTGGGGGTCAGGAGCAGGGAGGAGTGGAAGAGGGAAGGGCCTGGTGTCCTGGGTGTGGTAGGGTGGGATGGTGGAGACAAATGTGAAGGTGAAAGGAGGAAGGTGGAGTGTTACAGGTTCTACCACAAGCTTTACAATGACCATTTTTGCATTGTTTCCAGAAGCGAGTGTAGGATTAGAGGTCAAAGTGAGAGGGGCCCAGTGTGTGGTGGATGGAGTTTTGGTTGTGGATAATAGTAAGAGTTGAAAATCTCACTGGCCATCATTTCTCTGGGTGAAATCCATGGACACACATGTTCTCATCTCACTGTCTGCCTTCTTCATACAGTTCAGAAGCTGAAATATCTATGGGTCTCATTCACCTAATATTCCTGCAACCTCAGAGCAGGAAGAGAGGATGTGACAAAGGCAAGCTCTTGCTGGTCAACAACAGAGGCCACAAAGCCAGCAGCACCAGAGTGGGAAGCTGGTCTGGATGCAGACATCCAGGGAAGGACCACATAGGCACTGGCGTTTGGCAGCAAAGCTGTGACCATGATGAAGAGCCTCTCTGCTTGTCTAGAACGCTCCTTTATAGCCCACCTGTAGCTGCAGCATTGTCAGCTGAAAGTGGGCATCACCAATGTCACAAACGTGTAGTTGTGATATTAGAGATTTTGTGAAAGAGCTAATCTTCCTTTTTAAATGGACACAAGAAGCTTAAAGATGGCTGACAAAAGTCACCTGACCTTTCCCACTGCAACGTGGTCAAGTTTCCAGAAAGCTCCAAGTGGATTGCAGGTAGACATGTCCAGACATATGTGAAGACATTTGAAATTCAATTTGCATTTCCACCATGATAAACAGATCCTCACTGTGGCTTCCCTTGAGGTTTGAATACCTCTTTCTTATCTCCTCAAACCGAGGAGACTGGGAACCATTCAAGTTCATGGCTGAGACGTTTAAATGGTTAATTCTTGAGGTGCATTCAGGAGAACTTTTTTGGCCAGTATGTAGCAAGTCCAACAAGAGAGGGTGCAGTCCTGGACTTGATTTTAGGGAATGAAGGAGTGGAAGGAGTGACAGTGGGAGAGTATTTTGGTGGTAGTGATCACAATTTAATTAGCTTTAACATAATTATGGAAAAGGAAAAAGATAAAACCGGAATTAATTTTGGGATAAGGCCAATTTTACTAAGCTGAGGAGTGATTTAGCGAAAATGTGCCAGAAACAGCTACTTGAAGGTAATTCAGTGTCAGAGTAGTGGGAGGCAATTAAAGGGGCGACTCAAGGGGTTCAGAGTAAACATGTTCCCACAAAGAAAAAAGATAGGCTAAATCTAGAGCCACCTGGATGTCAAGGAGCTCCCAGGGTAAGATAAGGCAGAAAAGGAAAACTTATGTTAGACATTGAGAACTCAATATTGTTGAGTTATGTTAACTTATGTTAGACATTGAGAAAGTCAAGAGGAGTATAGAAAGATGAAATCAAAAAGGGAATTAGGAAAGCAAAGAGAGGGCATGAAAGAATATTGGCAAGCAAAATCAAGGAGAACCCAAAGATATTTTAGCAATGCATTAAGAGTAAAAGGATAACTAAAGAAAGAGTAGGACCCATAAAAGACTAAAAAGTTAACCTTTGTGTGGAGGCAGAGGATGTGGGTATGGTTCTGAATGAATACTTTGTCTTGTCTTCATGAAAGAGGGGGAACAATGCAGACCTTGTAGTTAAGGAGGAGGAGTGTGAAGTATTGGATGTGATAAACATGGAGAGAGAGGAATTATTAGGGGGATTAGCATCCTTGAAAGTGAATAAATCACCAGGGCTGGATGAAATGTACCTCAGGCTGTTAAAAGAAGCCAGGGAGGAAATTGCAGAGGGTCTGACCATCATTTTCCAATCCTCACGAGACGCAGGTGAGGTGCCGGAGGATTGGAGGACTGCTAATGTTGCACCTTTATTTATAAAGGGATCAAGGGATTAATTGAATAATTACAGGCCAGTCAGTCTAACCTCGATAGTAGGCAAATTATTGGAATCACTTCTGAGAGACAGGATAATCTGTCACTTAGAAAGGCATGGGTTAATCAAGGACAGTCAGCATGGATTTGATAAGGGAAGACCGTGTCTGACTAACTTGATTGAATGTTTTGAGGAAGTAACAAGGAGGATTGATGAGGGTAGTGTAGTTGATGTAGTCTATATGGATTTTAGCAAGGCTTTTGACAATGTCCCACATGGGAAACTGGTTAAAAAAAATAAAAGCCCATAGAATCCAGGGGAATGTAGCAAGCTGGATATAAAATTGGCTCAGTGGCGGGAAACAAAGGGAAATGGTTGATGGATGTTCTTGTGACTGGAAGGCTGTTTCCAGTGGGGTTCCACAGGGCTCAGGACTGGGACCCTGCTTTTTGTGGTATATATTAACGATTTGGATGTAAATGTAGGGGGAATGATCAAGAAGTTTGCAGACAACACAAAAATTGGCCGTGTGGTTGATAGCGAGGAGGATTGTTGTAGACTGCAGGAAGATATCAATGGACTGGTCAGGTGGGCAGAAAAGTGGCAAATGGAATTCAACCCAGACAAGTGTGAGGTGAAGCATTTGGGGAAGTCAAACAAGGCAGAGGAATGCACAATAAATGGGAGAGTATTGAGAGGTGTCGAGGAAATGAGGGACCCTGGAATGAATGTCCACAGATCTCTGAAGGTAGCAGAACAGGTCGATAAGGTGGTTTAGAAAGCATATGGAATCCTTTCATTTATTAGCTGAGGCATAGAATATAAGAGCAGGGAGGTTATGCTGGAAGTGTATAAACACTATTTGAGTACTGTGTGCAGTTCTGGTCACCTCATTACAGAAAGGATGTAGTTGCATTAGAGAGGGTACAGAGGAGATTTATGACGATGTTGTCAGGACTGGAAAATTGCAGCTATGAGGAGAGATGAGGATAGGCTGGGGTTGTTCTCCTTGGAACAGAGGAGACTGAGGGGAGATTTGAATGTGAGGGGCCTGGACAGAGTGGATGGGAAGGGCCTATTTACTTTAGCAGAGAGGTCAGTGACTAGGGGGCAGAGATTTAAAGAGATTGGTAGAAAGATTAGAGGAGAGATGAGGAAATATTTTTCACCCAGAGGGTTGTGGGGGTCTGGAACTCACTGCCTGAAAGGGTGGTAGAGGGAGAAACCCTCAATTCATTTAAAAGGTGTCTGGATAAGCACCTCAAGTGCTGGAACCTGCAGGGCTACAGATCAAATGCTGGAAAGTGGGATTAGGCTGGGGGGCTTGTATCCGGCTGGCACAGATACGATGGGCAGAGTGGCCTCTTTCATAAACTTTCTATATTCAGTGATTTTAATTACCTTGGCTAAAAAGACAATGGATGAAAGTATGCCCCCCAGGCCAGGACTAACCCAATACCTAATATAGGCATAGAACATAAAAGCAGGGGCATAGAACATAAGAGCAGAACACCTGCCCCTTTACTTCCTCTCTCCTCACCGTCCAAGGGCCCAAACACTCCTTTCAAGTGAAGCAGCATTTCACTTGCACTTCCCTCAACTTAGTCTACTGCATTCGTTGCTCCCAATGCGGTTTCCTCTACATTGGAGAGACCAAATGCAGACTGGGTGACCGCTTTGCAGAACACCTTCGGTCTGTCCGCAAGCATGACCCAGACCTCCCTGTCGCTTGCCATTTCAACACTCCACCCGGCTCTCATGTCCACATGTCCGTCCTTGGCCTGCTGCATTGTTCTAGTGAAGCCCAACACAAACTGGAGGAACAGCACCTCATCTTCTGGCTAGGCACTTTACAGCCTTTCGGGCTGAATATTGAGTTCAACAACTTTAGATCTTAAACTCCCTCCACCATCCCCACCCCCTTTCCGATCCCTCCCTTTTTTTCCAATAATTTATATAGATTTTTCTTTTCCCACCTATTTCCATTATTTTTAAATGTATTTCCATCCATTGTTTTATCTCTACCTTTTAGCCTATTTCGATTCCTTCACCCCACCCCACCCCCACTAGAGCTATCTGTACCTTGCTTGTCCTACTTTCTACCCTTAATTAGCACATTCCTTAGATAATATCACCACCTTCAACACCTCTTTGTCGTTTTGTCTATGACATCTTTTGGCAATCTCCACCTATCAGTGGCCCTCTAACCAGCTCTACCTGCCCCACCCCCACCTTAAACCAGCTCTTTTCTATTTTTACTTAGTCCTGTTGAAGGGTCATACGGACTTGAAACGTTAACTGTGTCCCTCTCCGCTGATGCTGCCAGACCTGCTGAGTTTTTCCAGGTATTTTTATTTTTGTTTTGGATTTCCAGCATCCGCAGTTTTTTGCTTTTAACCTAACATAGAAGCATGATTCCACAGTTTGGAATAGCAGCTATTTTAAGTTTTGGGACTGCATAAAATCTGGCTATGGACACCCATTTTGTGTGTAGAACCGCCTTGAACATCACGAGAGCGATGCCTTGAAACAGAAACTGCTTTTCAAGAGGCAGGGACTAAGGAAGCTTTCCAGAAGCAGCCAGGGACTGCTGTACTAAATCAGGCTACCGAGAGTCTGCAGTACCATAAAAATGAAAACAGGAGAACCTCAATCACTCCCAGGACCTGTCCTACTTGTTGAGTCCACCTGAAAAGGCGAACTCCAACTCTTCAACTACAGAAGCCATCACAGCTGCTAAACTAACTTCAAGTTTCAACCCCCTTCATTTTGGAAAGAAGGAATTCAAGAACCAGCCCACGATGATATCTCATGGAGACTGAGATTTGAAATCTTATCTTTAAGTATCTCTTTCTCGTATCTGCATTTTAATCTTTGTACCTGTATTTTAGTTAACAACTTTATCATGTTTACCTAAATAACTTTCAGCAGTAGTTTTGTAATTAACTAACCTTTATCTTGTTTAAGATGAATGCCTGTCTGTTGGGTTATGTTTAAATTGAAGCTCATACATTAAAAGGGGGCTACACACATACATACAAATTCTTAGCTCACTGACCATTTTGAGGAAACACCCTGTGACACCAATGAAAAGCTTCCCTCACCACGGAACTGCATGGGTTTCCCGGGCACACTGGTGGCACTTGGATTTTTATTTAGAATCACATGGGAAACGGAAAAGAGCGAGAGAGTGGAAATGGTTCACGGTTCTGGTAATGCTGTCGGGAATGGCACATCACAGTTAAAATTCCGCCCACAGTCTTCCTGAGAGATTTGCACAGGTTTGTAAGAAGCACCTCAATGTAACACTGGCAAAATCCGTCAGAGCAAGAAACAGTTCCATTTAAATTGCTAGAAATATTTCATTTCACTGCTCATAATTGTAGATGGAAAGCAGCAAATCTTCAACTGAAATAGTGGGATCCTGGAAGGACAAAGAAGCTAGGTTTGTGTGCGGGCAAAAAAAGGATGGAAAGAATGTGTGGTGGGCAGTGAGCATGGTCTCACTCCGGCTCCAGCACACACCTTGGTCAGTTTGATATCTTGGCTTCATGAACTTGATTCAGGTCTGTGGGTCCTGGAGTGAAACTTGAATGTGCTCCCTGATAGGGTCTTACACAACTGCAAGACTGGAATTTTACGCCAGCAGGATTTTACATGCCCGGCGAAGTCGATGGAGTTTAGATTGGCTCGCCGCATTTTACAGCCCTGTCCTCACTGTGACGGGACCGTATAATTCCAGCTCATGGTCCAGAAAATGAATTGCACCCATACCCAGGCACCGGGGCACTGCACCTTGCTGTTCCATTGTACTTGTGCTGCTTGCTCATTGTCATGAGTCAGGAATGTAGCTACTGCTACCTGCGCTATTCATGGGCTGCTCTCTTATTGAGGGGCATTTCTGACAACACTTAAAGCCAGCACCTCTTAAATAGAATTCTGGCTGTAACAGGAAGGAGACACTTCTCAACCAAGAAATGGTAGCAGCAAGCACTGAGGAAACATCAATGCTCTCTGATGCAGCCTTAGCAGCTCTGATGCAGTCAATGGACAGGGGGGGTGGGCATTCTTCTTCCCCTGGGGGGGTCGGAAAGCTCTCCATGAAAAAAACCTGTCAGTAACGAGAAGACGTGGCCAAGTGAATGCCAGGAGCTTAGCTCCCAGGACATGGCTGCAAGATCGCAAAAGTTCAATGACCTCACCAGACATCCTCTTACAAAGGAATGAATCCTGCTCCCTTAGGCCGGGATTTTACGCCCTCGTCATGGTGGGATCCATTGACTTTTTGCAGGACCAGGCAATCCCGGCAGCGGGCGTGGCTGGAAAATCCTGCCCTTAATTTCTGCTCTAACCCCACCACCTCTAGCCTCACTGCTTGCTTCTGTTATATTCCAGGAAGCTAATTGGTGAAGGAGAGAAGTGGAGCCAATCTTTACATACTTTTCTAAGAATTTCTTTAGAGTTACACATTGCAAACATGCATTTCCTAACCCTATTTATAGGGGCTCAAGTGAACCCCAGTGGATACCCACTGCCTGCATACAATTAAATGCAATTAATATACAACTTAGACCCTCCTCTGCTTCCCTTCACATTCCTAGTCATTGCACCACACTTCACTACACCCCCTTGTCCTCACACTCACATTCACCTCTTTTGCAACCCTCATTTACACACGCCTCACATAAGGACATAAGAAATAGAAGCTGAAGGAGACCAATTGACACTTCTGGGTCTGCTCTACCACTCATGGCTGATTCCTGCACTATCCCCATATTCCTTAACTCCCAAAGTACCCAAAATTCTATCGACCTCTGCATTGAATATACTCAATGACTGAGCATCCACAGCTCTCTGGGAAGAGAATTATAAAGATTCACCAGCCTTCGAATGAAGGCATTTCTCTTCATTTCAGTTCTAAATGGCTGACCCCTTATCGTCAGTCTGTGCCCTCATGTTCCAGATTTCCCAGGCAGGGGGAAACAAGCCCTCAGTGTCTAGGCTACAGAATATTAAATCTATCAATTCGATCACCTCTGAAGCCTCCCCACTCCCGTCCTCTACCCCGTCCTCCTACTCGATCTTGTGGTAGCTGCTCTTGCTCTCTCCTGTCTTGTCAATGTCTCCACTCCACTCCTCCTCCTCTCACCCTCCACACCAACTCCTCCTCTCACCCTCCACTCCACTTCCTCCTCCTCTGCCTCCCCATCCTCCAGCTGCTTCTCCTCCCCTCCCCTCCTGCTTTCTCTCCTTCTCCTCCCCTCCTACTTTCTCTCCTCCTCTCTTCCTGCTTTCTCTCCACTTTCTCCTCCCCTCATACATCCTCTCCTTCTCCCCCCATCCTGCTTTGTCTCCTTCTCCTCCCCTCAAGTTTTCTCTCCTTCTCCTCCTCTCCTACTGTCTCTCCTTCTCCCCCTCCTACTTCCTCTCCATCTTCACCCACTTTCTCTCCTTCACCCCACTCCCACTTTATCTCCTTCTCCCCCTCCTACTTACTCTCCTTATCCCTCCTCCCCCACTTTCTCTCCATCTCCTCCCGTCCCACTTTCACTCCTTCTCCTCACCTCCTGCTTTCTCTCCCCTCCCCCGCATCGTACTTTCTCACATTCTCCTCTCCACCTCCTTTCTCTCCTTCTCCTCCCCTCCTACTTTTATTCTCCCCCCTTCCTACTTTCTTTTCTTCGCCGCCCTCGTGCCTTCTCTCCATCTCTTCCCGTCATACTTTCTCTCCTTCTCCTCTCCTCAACCTTTCTCTCCATCTCCCCCCTACCTTCTCTCAATCACCCCCCCCCATGCCTCCTCTCTTTCTCCTCTCCTCACCCTTTCTCTCCCTCTCTTCCCCTCCTCCTTTCTCTCCTTCTCCTCCCCTCCCACTTTCTCTCCTTCTCCTCCCCTCCCACTTTCTCTCCTTCTCCTCCCCTCCCACTTTCTCTCCTTCTCCTCCCCTCCCACTTTCTCTCCTTTTCCTCCCCTTCCACTTTCTCTCTTTGTTTCCCCTCCCACTTTCTGTCCGTCTCCCCCCTCCTACTTTCTCTCCATCTCCTCCCCTCCTACTTTCTCTCCATCTCCTCCCCTCAACACGTTCTCTCCTTCTCCTCCCCTCTTGCTTTCCCTCCGTCTCCTCCACTGCTACTTTCTCTCCATTTCCCCCTCCTGCTTCTCTCCTTCTCCCCCGCCTCCTACTTTCTGTCCTTCTCCTCTCCTCCTACTTTCTCTCCATCTCCTCCCCTCCTACATTCTCTCCTTCTCCACCCCCCCGTGTTTCCTCTCTTTCTCCTCTCCTCCTGCTCTCTCTCTTTCTGCACCTCCTCCTTTCTCTCCTTCTCCCCCTCCTACTTTCTCTCCTTCTCCTGCCCTTCTACTTTTTCTCCTTCTCCCCCCTCGTGATTTCTCTTTCTTTCCCTTCCTACTTTCTTTCCTTCTCCTCCCTTTCTACTTTCTCTTCGTCTCCTCCCCTCCCACTTTCTCTCCATCTCCTCCCCTACCACTTTTTCTCCATCTCCTCCCCTCCCACTTTCTCTCCATCTACTCCCCTCCCAATTTCTCTCCTTGTCCTCCGCTCCCACTTTCTCTCCTTGTCCTCCGCTCCCACTTTCTCTCCTTGTCCTCCGCTCCCACTTTCTCTCCTTGTCCTCCGCTCCCACTTTCTCTCCTTGTCCTCCGCTCCCACTTTCTCTCCTTCTCCTCTGCTCCTGCTTTCTCTCCTTCTCCTCTGCTCCTGCTTTCTCTCCTTCTCCTCCCCTCCGACTTTCTCCTTCTCCTCCCCTCCCACTTTCACTCCATCTCCCCTCTCCTAATATCTCTCCATCTCCTCCCTCCCACTTTCTCCCCTTCTCCTCTCTTCCACTTTCTCTACTTCTCCTCCCCTCCTACTTTCTCTCCTTCTCCTCCCCACTCCTTTCTCTCCTTCTCCTCCCATCCTACTTTCTCTCTGTCTCCCCCCTCATGCTTTCTCTCCCATTCTACATCTCTCCTTATCCTCCCCTCCTACACTCACTCCATCTCCTCCCCTCCTGCTTTCTCTCCTTCTCCCCCCCCCCGGCTCCTACTTCCTCGCTTTCTCCTCTCTTCCTACTTACTCTCCGTCTCCTCCCCTCCTACATTCTCTCCTTCTCGCCCGCTGAGCTTCCTCTCTTTCTCCCCTCAGCCTGCTTTCTCTGTTTCTCCTCCCTTTCTACTTTCTCACCGTCTGCTCCGCCCCCACTTTCTCTCGATCTCCTCCCCTCCCACTTTCTCTCCATCTGCTCCCCTCCCACTTTCTCTCGATCTCTTCCCCTCCCACTTTCTCTCCATCTGCTCCCCTCCCACTTTCTCTCCTTCTCCTCCGCTCCTGCTTTCTCTCCTCCTCCGCTCCCACTTTCTCTCCTTCACCCCTCTCCAACTTTCTCTCCATCTCCTCCTGTGCCACTTTCTCTCCATCGACTCCCCTCCTAGTTTTTCTCCTTATCCTCCCCTCCTGCTTTCTCTCCTTCACCCCTCCCTCTTTCTCTCCTTCTCCTCCCCTCTTGCCTTCTCTCCCTTTCCTCCACTACCGCTATCTCTCCTTCCCCTCCCCTCCTACTTTCTCTCCTACACCCCTCCCTCTTTCTCTCCTCCCCCCCCTTCCGCTTTCTCTCCTTCTCATCCCCTCCTACTTCCTCTCCTTCTCTTCACCTCCTGCTTACTCTCCTTCTCATCCCCTCCTACTTCCTCTCCTTCTCTTCACCTAAATTCTCTCCTTCTCCCCCACCGTGCTTCCTCTCTTGCTCCTCTCCTCCTGCTTTCTCTCTTTCTCCTCCTTTTCTACTTTCTCTCCGTCTCCTCCCCTCCCACTTTCTCTCGGTCTCCTCCCCTCCCACTTTCTCTCCATCTGCTTCCCCCCCCAATTTCTCTCCATCTCCTCCCCTCCTACTTTCTCTCCTTCTCCTCCTGCTTTCTCTCCTTCTCCGCCACTGCTACTGTCTCTCCATCTCCTCCCCTCCTGCTTTCGCTCCTTCTCCCCCACCTCCTACTTTCTGCCCTCCTCCACCTCCTATTTTCTCACTATCTCCTCCCCTCCTCCTTTCACTCTTGCTCCTCTCCACCTCCTTTCTCTCTTTCTCCTCTCTTCCTACTTTATTCTTCTACCCCTCCTACATTCCTTTCTTCTCCCCTCTTCATGCATTCTCTCCACCCCCACACACTTTCTCTCCATCTCCCCCCTCCTGCTTACTCTCCTTCTCCTCCCCTCCCACGTTCTCTCCTTCTCCTCCCCTCCTGCTTTCTCTCCGTCTCCTCCCCTCCCACTTTCTCTCCATCTCCTCCCCTCCCACTTTCTCTCCTTCTCCTCCCCTCCTACTTTCCCTCTGTCTCCTCCCCTCCCACTTTCTCTCCTTCTCCCCTCACCTCCCACTTTCTCACTTCCTCCTCTCCTCCTGCTTTCCATCCTTCTCCTCCCCACCTACTTTCTTTTCTTCTCCCCCCGTGCCTTCTCTCCGTCTCCTCCCCTCCCACTTTCTCTCCATCTCCTCCCCTCCCACTTTCTCTCCTTCTCCTCCCCTCCTACTTTCCCTCTGTCTCCTCCCCTCCCACTTTCTCTCCTTCTCCCCTCACCTCCCACTTTCTCACTTCCTCCTCTCCTCCTGCTTTCCATCCTTCTCCTCCCCACCTACTTTCTTTTCTTCTCCCCCGTGCCTTCTCTCCGTCTCCTCCCATCCTACTATCTCTCCTTCACTTCCCCTCCCACTTTCTCTCCTTCTCCCCACTCCTACTTTCCTTCTCCCCTCCCCCACTTTCTCTCCCGCTCCTCCCTTCCCACTTTTTCTCCTTCTCCTCCCCTTCCACTTTCACTCATTCTCCTCCCCTTGCACTTTCTCCCCTTCTCCTCCCCTCCTGCTTTGCCTCCTTTTCCCCCCTCGTACTTTTTCTCCTTCTCCCCATCTACTTTCTTTTATTCTCCCCCTCCTACTTTCTATTTTTCTCCCTCCCGTGCCTTCTCTCTGTCTCCTCCAATCCTACTTTCTCTCCTTCTCCTCTCCTCCACCATTCTCCCCTTCTCTTCCCGTCTCTCCTTCTCCTCCCCTCCTGCTTTTTCTCCTTTTCTTCCCCTCCTACTTTCTCTTCTTCTCCCCCCCTCGTGCTTTCTCTCTTTCTCTCCCCTCCTACAGTCTCTCCTTCTCCTCCACTCCTAATTTCTCTTCGTCTCCTCCCCTCCTACTTTCTCTCCATTTTCCCTCCTGCTTCCTCACCTTCTCCTCCCCTCCTATTTCCTCTACATCTCCTTCCCTCTTGCTTTCTTTCCTTCTCCCCCCACCTCCAAATTTCTCTCCTTCTCCCCTCACCTCCTACTTTCTCGCTTTCTCCTCTCCTCCTCCTTTCTCGCTTTCTCCTCTCCTTCTCCTCCCCGCAACTTTCTTTTCTTCTCTCCCTCCTACTTTCATTTCATCTCCCATATGCCTTCTCTGTGTCACCACCCATCCTAATTTCTGCCCTTCTCCTCCACTCCTAATTTCGCTCCTTCTCCTCCATCCCACTTTCTCTACTTCTCTCCTCCACCTTTCGCTCCTTCTCCTGCCCTCCTCCTTTCTCTCTTTCTCCTCCACTCCTACTTTCTCTCCTTCTCCTCCCCTCGCACTTTCCCTCCTTCACCCATCCTACTTTCTCTCCATTTCCACCCACTTATACTACATCACCCCCCCACCTTCTGCTCTTCTCACCCTCCTCTTTTCTCTCCTTCACCCCTCTCCAACTTTCTCTCCATCTCCTCCCGTCCCACTTTTTCTCCATCGACTCCCCTCCTAGTTTTTCTCCTTATCCTCCCCTCCTGCTTTCTCTCCTTTCCCCCCTCCCTCTTTCTCTCCTTTTCCTCCCCTCTTGCTTTCTCTCCCTTTCCTCCACTACTGCTATCTCTCCTTCCCCTTCCCCTCCCCCCCACTACTTTCTCTCCTACACCCCTCCCTCTTTCTCTCCTTCCCCCCCCTCCCGCTTTCTCTCCTTCTCCTCCCCTCCTGCTTTCTCTCCTTCTCCTCCCCTCCTGCTTTCTGTCCTTCTCCCCCTGGATCCTACTTCCTCGCTTTCTCCTCTCCTCCTACTTTCTCTCCGTCTCCTCCCCTCCTAAATTCTCTCCTTCTCCCCCCCACCCGTGCTTCCTCTCTTGCTCCTCTCATCCTGCTTTCTCTCTTTCTCCTCCCTTTCTACTTTCTCTCCATCTGCTCCCCCCCCTCCAAATTTCTCTCCATCTCCTCCCCTCCTACTTTCTCCCCTTCTTCTCCTGCTTTCTCTCCTTCTCCGCCACTGCTACTGTCTCTCCATCTCCTCCCCTTCTACTTTCTCTCCTTCTCCCCCACCTCCTACTTTCTCCCCTCCTCCCCCTCCTATTTTCCCGCTATCTCCTCTCCTCCTCCTTTCTCTCTTTCTCCTCTCCTCCTACTTTATTCTTCTCCCCCTCCTACATTCCTTTCTTCTCCCCTCTTCATGCCTTCTCTCCACCCCCACACACTTTCTCTCCATCTCCCCCTTCCTGCTTACTCTCCGACTCCTCCCCTCCCACGTTCTCTCCCTCTCCTCCCCTCCTATTTCTTCTCCATCTCCTTCCCTCTTGCTTTCTCTCCTTCTCCCCTCACCTCCTACTTTCTCGCTTTCTCCTCTCCTCCTCCTTTCTCGCTTTCTCCTCTCCTTCTCCTCCCCGCAACTTTCTTTTCTTCTCTCCCTCCTACTTTCATTTCTTCTCCCACTTGCCTTCTCTGTGTCACCACCCATCCTAATTTCTCCCCTTCTCCTCCACTCCTACTTTCCCTCCTTCTCCTCCATCCCACTTTCTCTACTTCTCCTCTCCTCCACCTTTCGCTCATTCTCCTGCCCTCCTCCTTTCTCTCTTTCTCCTCCACTCCTACTTCCTGTCATTCTCCTGCCTCCCACTTTCTCTCCATCTCCTCCCCCCTGACTTTCTCTCTGACTCCTCCCCTCCTACTTTCTTTCCTTCTCCTCCCCTAGCACTTTCTCTCCTTTACCCCTTCTACTTTCTCTGCATCTCCACCCACTTTATCTCCATCTCCCCCGCTCCTTTCTCTCCTTCTCCCCACTTCTACTTTTCCTCCATCTCCCCTCCCACTTTCTCTCCATCTCCTCCCCTCCCGATTTCACTCCTTCTCCTCCCCTCCTGCTTACTCTCCTACTCCCCCTTGCTTTCACTCCTTCTCCTCCCCTCCCACTTCTTCTCCCCTCTCCTAACATCTCTGCTTCTACCCCCCCCCCCCGACTTTCTCTCCATTTCCTCCCCTCCCACTTTCTCTCCATATCCTCTCCTCCCACTTTCTCTCCGTCTCCTGCTCACCTACTTTCTTTTCTTCTCCCCTCTCATATTTTCCATTTTTCTCCCTCCCTTGACTTCTCTCAGTCTCCTCCCATCCTACTTTCTCTCCGTCTCCCCTCACCTCCTACTTTCTCGCTTTCTCCTTCCCCCTGACTTTCTTTCCTTCTCCTCCCCTCCCACTTTCTCTCCTTTTCCTCCTCTCCCACTTTCTCTCCATCTCCTCCCCCCTGAACTTCTCTCCTTCGCTTCCCCTCCCACTTGCTCTCCTTCACCCCCTTCTACTTTCTCTCCATCTCCACCCACTGTTTCTCCATCTCCCCCCTCCTCCTTTCTCTCCTTCTCTGCCCTCCTACTTTCCCCCCATCTCCCCTTCCCACTTTCTCTCCATCTCCTCCCCTCCTGCTTATCCCCTTCTCCCGCTGCCTCTATCTTTCTCACTTTCTCCTGCCCTCCTCCTTGATCTCCTCCTCCTTTCCTACTTTCGTTTATTACCCCCACCCTGCTTTCTTTTCTTCTGCCCCCATCTGCACTTCCTCCCATCCTACTTTCTCTCCTTCTCACCCCTTGTGCTTCCTCTCTTTCTCCTCTCCTCCTCCTTTCACTCCATCACCCCCTGTTACTTTCTATTCTTCTCCCCCTCCCACTTTCTCTCCATCTCCTTCCCTCCCACTTTCACTCCATCTCCCCCTCCCAATTTCTCTCTTTCTCCTCCCCTCCTACGTTCTCACCTTCCCCCCTCCCGCTTTCTCTCCTTCTCCTCACCTCTTGCTTTCTGTCCTTCTCCTCCCCTCCTCCTTTCTCTCCTTCTCCTCCCCTCCTGCTTTCTCTCCTTCTCCTCCCCTCCTCCTTTCTCTCCTTCTCCTCCCCTCCTGCGTTCTCTCTTTCTGTCCCCCACCTACTTTCTTTTCTTCTCCCCTCTCATACTTTCTATTTTTCTCCCTCCCGTGCCTTCTCTCAGTCTCCTCCTGTTCTACTTTCACTCCGTCTCCCCTCACCTTCTACTTTCTCGCTTTCTCCTCTCCTCCTCTTTTCTCCCTTTCTCCTCTCCTTCTCTTTTCCTTCCTTCTCCTCCTGTCTCTCCTTCTCCTCCCCTCCTGCTTTTTCTCCTTTTCCACCCCTCCAACTTTCTCTCCTTCTCCTCCGTCGTGCATTCTCTCTTTCTCTCCCATCCTACATTCTCTCCTTCTCCTCCACTCCTGCTTTCATTCCTTCTCCTCCTCCTGCATACTTTCCTTCTCCTCCCCTCCTACTGTCTCTCCATCTCCTCCACTTCTATTTTCTCTCCATCTCCTTCCCTCCTGCTTTCTCTCCTCCCCCGCCTCCAAATTTCTCTCCTTCTCCCCTCACCTCCTACTTTCTTGCTTTCTTCTCTCCTCCTCTTTTCTCGCATTCTCCTCTCTTCCTCCTTTCTCCCTTGCTCCTCTCCTTCTCCTTTCTCTCCTTTTCCTCCCCACCTACTTTCTTTTCATCTCCCCCCACCTACTTTCTTTTCTTCACCCCTGTGCCTTCTCCTCCCCTCCTCTTCTCCTCCCCTCCTACTTTCCCTCCTTCTCCTCCCTCCCACATTCTCCACTTCTCCTCCCTCCTAGTTTCTCTTTTTCTCCTGCCCTCCTCCTTGCTCTCCTTTTCCTCCCCTCCTACATTCTCTCTGTCTCCCCCCTCGTGCTTTCTCGCCCATTCTACTTTCAATCTTTCTCCTCCCATCCTACATTCTCTCTGTCTCCTCCCCTCCTACATTCTCTCCTTCTCCTCCTCCTGCTTTCTCTCCATCTCCGCCACTCCTACTGTCTCTCCCTCTCCTCCCCTCCTACTTTCTCTGTCTCCCCCTTCATGCTTTCTCCCATTCTACTTTCAATCCTTCTCCTCCCCTCCTGCTTTCTCTCCATCTCCTCCCCTCCTGCTTTCTCTCCTTCTCCCCCACCTCCTACTTTCTCTCCTTCTCCTCTACACCTCCTTTCTCTCTTTCTCACCCCACCTACTTTCTTTTCTTCTACCCCCTACTTTCGTTTCTTCCCCTCCCTCGCGCCTTCCCTCTGACTCCTCTGTCCTATTTTCTCTTCTTCTCCTCTCCTCCACCATTCTCTCCTTCTCCCCTCCTCCTTGCCCTTCTTCTCCACCCCTCCTCCTTTCCCTCCTTCTCCTCTACTCCTACATTCTGTCATTCTCCCGCTTCCCACTTTCTCTCCATCTCCTCCCCCCTGACTTTCTCTCCTTCTCATTCCCTCCCACTTTCTCTCTTTCTCCTCCCCACCCACTTTCTCTCCATTTCCTTCCCCCTGACTTTCTTTCCTTCTCCTCCCCTCCCACTTTCTCTCCTTTTCCTCCCCTCCCACTTTCTCTCCATCTCCTCCCCCCTGAATTTCTCTCCTTCTCCTCCCCTCCCACTTGCTCTCCTTCACCCCATTCTACTTTCTCTACATCTCCACCCACTGTTTCTCCATCTCCCCTCTCCTCCTTTCTCTCTTTCTCCGCCCTCCTACTTTCCCTCCATCTCCCCCTCCCACTTTCTCTCCATCTTCTCCCCTCCTGCTTACCCCCTTCTCCCCCCGCCTCCATCTTTCTCACTTTCTCCTGCCCTCCTCCTTGCTCTCCTCCTCCTTTCCTACTTACGTTTATTACACCCGCCCTACTTTCTTTTCTTCTGCCCCCCTCTCCACCTCCTCCCATCCTACTTTCTCTCCTTCTTGCCCCTCGTTCTTCCTCTCTTTCTTCTCTCCTTGTCCTTTCACTCCATCGCCCCCCTGCTACTTTCTATTCTTCTCCCCCTCCCACTTTCTCTCCATCTCCTCCCCTCCACTTTCTCTCCATCTCCCCCCTCCCAATTTCTCTCCTTCTCTTCCCCTCCTACGTTCTCACCTTCTCCCCTCCCTCTTTCTCTCCTTCTCCTCCCCTCCTGCTTTTTGCCCTTCTCCTTCCCTCCTCCTTTCTCTCCTTCTCCTCCCCTCCTCCTTTCTCTCCTTCTCCTCCCCTCCTGCTATCTCTCCTTCTCCTCCCCTCCTCCTTTCTCTCCTTCTCCTCCCCTCCTGCTTTCTCTCCTTCTCCTCCCCTCCTCCTTTCTCTCCTTCTCCTCCCCTCCTCCTTTCTCTCCGTCTCCTCTCCTCCTCATTTCTCTCCTTCTCCTCCCCTCCTGCTTTCTCTCCTTCTCAGCCCCTATTTTCTTTTTCTCCCCCTCCTACATTCCTTTCTTCTCCCCCTCCTCGTGCCATCTCTCCGACTCCTCTGTCCTATTTTCACTCCTTCTCCTCTCCTCCACCTTTCTCTGCTCTCCTCCCCTTCTGCTTTCCCTCCTTCTCCTCCCCTCCTGCTTTCTCTCCTTCTGCCCCCCACCTACTTTCTTTTCTTCTCCCCCCTTGTGCCTTCTCTGTGACTCCTCCATTCCCATGTTCTCTCCTTCTCCCGCCTCCCACTTTCTCTCCTTCTCCCCCCTTACTACTTTCTCTCCATCTCCTGCCCTCCTGCTTTCTGTCATTCTCCCTCCCCATCCTACTTTCTCCCCTTCTCCCCCCGCCTCCTACTTTCCCTCCGTCTCCTCTCCTCCGACTGAATCTCCATCTCCTCCCATCCTGCTTTCTCCGCTTCCCCCCCCAACTCAACTTTCTCTCCTTCTCCTCTCCTCCTCCTCCCCTCCTGCTTTCTCTCCTTCTCAGCCCCTACTTTCTTTTTCTCTCCCCCTACTACATTCCTTCTTCTCCCCCTCCTCGTGCCATACCTCCATCTCCTCCCGTTTGACTTTATCTCCTCCTCTTGTCCACCTTTCCCTCCATCTCCTCCCCACCTCCTTTCTCTTTTTCTCCTCCCCTCCCACTTTCCCTCCCTCTCCTCCACTCCCACTCTCTCTCTTTCTCCCCCTCATAATTTCCATCTCCACCAACTTCATCTCCATCTCCCTCCTCCTGCTTTCTCTCCTTCAACTCCCCTCCCACTTTCTCTCCATCTCCTCCTCACCTACTTTCTTTTCTTCTCCCCTCTCATACTTTCTATTTTTCTCCCTCCCGTGCCTTCTCTCAGTCTCCTCCCGTCCTACTTTCTCTCCATCTCCCCTCACCTCCTACTTTCTCGCTTTCTCCTCTCCTCCTCTTTTCTCGCTTTCTCCTCTCCTTCTCATTTCCCTCCTTCTCCTCCCATCTCTCCTTCTCCTCCCCCCCCCTGCTTTTTCACCTATTCCACCCCTCCTACTTTCTCTCCTTCTCCCCTCACATGCATTCTCTCTTTCTCTCCCCTCCTACATTCTATCCTTCTCCTCCTCCTACTTTCTCTCTGTCTCCTCCCCTCCGCATTCACTCCTTCTTCTCCTCCTGCTTCCTTTCCTTCTCCTCCCCCTACTGTCTCTCCATCTCCTCCACTCCTACTTTCTCTCCTTCTCCCCTCTAGTTCATTCTTTCTTTCTCTCCCCTCCTACATTATCCCCTTCTTCTCCACTCCTACTTTCTCACCATCTCCTTCCCTCCTGTTTTCTCTCCTCCCCACTACCTCCTACTTTATCGCTTTCTCCTCTCCCCCTCCTTTCTCCCTTTCTCCTCCTTCTCCTTTCTCTCCTTCTCCTCCCGACCTACTTTCTTTTCTTCTCCCCCCTCCTACTTTTCTTCTTCACCCCCATGCCTTCTCTATGTCTCCTCCCATCCTACTTTCCCTCCTTCTCCTCCCTCCCACTTTCTCTACTTCTCCTCCTTCCTACTTTCTCTCTATCTCTTGCCCTCCTCCTTGCTCTCCTTTTCCACCCCTCCTACATTCTCTCTGTCTTCCCCCTCGTGCTTTCTCTCCATCTCCGCCACCTTTCTCTCCTTCCTCGCCCCTCCTTCTCAGCCCTTACTTTCTTTTTTCTCCCCCTCCTACATTCCTTTCTTCTCCCCCTCCTCGTGCCATCTCTCCATCTCCTCCCATTCGGCTTTCTCTCCTCCACCTTTCCCTCCATCTCCTCCCCTCCTACTTTCTCTCTTTCTCCTCCCCTCCCACTTTCCCTCCCTCTCCTTCACTCCCACTCTCTCTCTTTCTCCCCCTCATAATTTCCATCTCCACCAACTTTCTCTCCATCTCCCCCCTCCTACATTCTCTCCGTCTCCTCCCCTCCCACTTTCTCTCCATCTCTGCCACTCCTACTGTCTCTCCCTCTCCTCCCCTCCTACTTTCTCTCCTTCTCCTCTCCTCCTTTCTCTCTTTCTCCCCCCCCACATACTTTCTTTTCTTCTCCCCCACCTCATGCCTTCTCTCCGACTGCTCCGTCCTATTTTCTGTCCTTCTCCTCCACCTTTCTCTCCTTCCCTGCCCCTCCTTTCTCTCCTTCTCCTCTACTCCTACTTTCTGTCATTCTCCCGCTTCCCACTTTCTCTCCATCTCCTCCCCCCCTGACTTTCTCTCCTACTCATCCCCTCCCACTTTCTCTCTTTCTCCTCCCCACCCACTTTCTCTCCATTTCCTTCCCCCTGACTTTCTTTCCTTCTCCTCCCCTCCCACTTTCTCTCCTTTTCCTCCCTTCCCACTTTCTGCCTATCTACTCCCCCTGAATTTTCTCCTTCTCCCCCCCCCACTTGCTCTCCTTCACCCCCTTCGACTTTCTCTCCATCTCCGCCCACTGTTTCTCCATCTCCCCCCTCCTCCTTTCTCTCCTTCGCCGCCCTCCTGCTTTCCCTCCATCTCCCCTCCCACTTTCTCTCCATCTCCTCCCCTCCTAATTTCTCTCCATCTCCTCCCCTCCTGCTTCCTCTCCATCTCCTCCCCTCCTGCTTATCTCCTTCTCCCCCCACCTCTACCTTTCTCACTTTCTCCTCTCTTCCTCATTTCTCTCCTCCTCCTTTCCTACTTTTGTTTATTACCCCCGCCTTACTTTCTTTTCTTCTGCCCCCATCACCTCTTCCCCCCATCCTACTTTCTCTCCTTCTCACCCCTCCTGCTTCCTCTTTCTCCTCTCCTCCTCCTTTCTCTCCATCGCCCCCCTGCTACTTTCTACTCTTCTCCCCCTCCCACTTTCTCTCCATCTCCCCCCTTCCAATTTCTCTCCTTCTCCTCCCCTCCTCCTTTCTCTCCTTCTCCCCCCCCGTCTTGCTCTCCTATCCTCCCCTCCTCCTTTCTCTGCTCTCCTCACCTCCTTTCTCTCCTTCTCCTCCCCTCCTCCTTTCTCTCCTTCTCCTCCCCTCCTGCGTTCTCTCCTTCTGCCCCCCACCTACTTTCTTTTCTTCTTCCCCCTTGTGCCTTCTCTGTGACTCCTCCATTCCCACGTTCTCTCCTTCTCCCACCTCCCACTTTGTCTCCTTCTCCTCCCCTCCCACTTCCTCTCCGTCTCCAGCCCTCCTGCTTTCTGTCATTCTCCCTCCCCATCCCACTTTCTCTCCTTCTCCCCCCGCCTCCTACTTTCTCTCCATCTCCTCTCCTCCGACTGTCTCTCCATCTTCTCCCATCCTGCTTTCTCCGCTTCTCCCCCTGACTCAACTTTCTCGCATTCTCCTCTCCTCCTCATCTCTCTCCTTCTCCGCTCCTCCTGCTTTCTCTCCTTCTCAGCCACTACTTTCTTTTTTCTCCCCCTCCTACATTCCTTTCTTCTCCCCCTCCTCGTGCCATCTCTCCATCTCCTCCCATTCGGCTTTCTCTCCTTCACCTTTCCCTCCATCTCCTCCCCTCCTACTTTCTCTCTTTCTCCTTCCCTCCCACTTCCCCTCCCTCTCCTCCACTCCCACTCTCTCTCTTTCTCCCCCCTCATACTTTCCATCTCCACCAACTTTCTCTGCATCTCCCCCCTCCTGCTTTCTCTCCATCTCCTCCTCTCCCACTTTCTCTCCATCTCCTCCCCTCCTGCTTTCTCACCTTCCCCCCTCACCTCCTACTTTCTTGCTTTCTCCTCTCCTCCTGCTCTCTCCCTTTCTCCTCTCTTTCTCTTTTCTCTCCTTCTCCTCCCCGCCTACTTTCTTTTCTTCTCCCCCTGTGCCTTCTCTCTTTCTCCCCCCATCCTACTTTCTCTCCTTCTCCTCTCCTCCATCTTCCTCTCGTTCTCCACCCTTCTCCCCTTCTCCTCCCCTCCTACTTTCCCTCCTTCTCCCCATCCCACTTTCTCTTCTTCTCTTCCCCTCCCAGTTTCTCTCCTTCTCTCCTACTTTCTCTCCTTCTCTACCTCCTACTTTCTCTCTATTTCCACCCAATTTTTCTCCCTTTCCCCTCTCACTTTCTCTACTTCTCCTTCCCTCCCACTTTGTCTCCTTCTCCTCCCCTCCTTCTTTCTTTTCTTCTCCCCTCCCACTTTCTCTCCATCTCCTCCCCACCTACTTTCTTTTCTTCTCCCCCTCCATTGCTTTCTTTTCTTCTCCCCCCACCGTGCCTTCTCTCCATCTCCTCCCTTCCTACTTTCTCTCCTTCGCCTCTCCTCCGCCTTCCTCTTCATCTCCTCCCCTCCTCCATTCTCTCCTTCTCCCACTTTCTCTGTTTCCCGTCCCCTCCTGCTTTCTCTCCCTCTCCTCCCTTCCTGCTTATCCCCTTCTCCCCCTGTCTCCTACATTCTCACTTTCTCCTCTCCTCTTCCTTTCTCTCCTCTTCCTTTCCTACTTTCGTTTATTCCCCCACCCTATTTTCTTTTCTTCTGCCCCCCTTTCCATCTCCTCCCCTCCCACTTTCTCTCCTTCTCCTCCCCTCCTACTTTCTCTCCATTTCCACCCACTTTCTCTCCTTCTCCTGCCCTCCCACTTTCTCTCTGTCTCCTCTCTACCTACTTTCTTTTCTTCTCCCCCCACCGTGCTTTCTCTCCATGTCCTCCCCTCCTACTTTCTCTCCTTCTCTTCCCCTCCCACTTTCTCTTCTTCTCCCCCTCCTACTTTCTTTCCTTCTCCCCTCTCCCACTTTCTCTCCCTCTCGTCGCCTCCCTCTTTCTCTCCTTCTCCTCCCCTTCCCATTTCTTTGCTTCTCCTCCCCTCCTACTTTCTCTCCTTCTTCCCCCTCGTGCTTTCTCTCCTTCTCATCCCCTCCTGCTTTCTCTCCTTCTCCTCCACTCCTACTTTCTCTCCTGCCTCTCCCCTCCTACCTTCTCGCCGTCTGCTCCCCTCCTACTTTCATTCCTTCTCATGTGATGATCTATGGAGTGTCCTCACTGCAGCTCGTCATCATCCTCCTGGAATCCAGCGTGTATTAGGGCCTCGACTGCATCTCCATGACATGAGCCTTATCATAGAGGGTACGTGCGCTGCCATCAGCCACACAGGAGTCAAACATTCACAGGTGTAAGGTGAGGGTGTCAGGACTGTCCTCACTGCATCTTGTCATCATCCTCCATGAATCCTGCAGCTATGAGGGCCTCCCAAGCACACCTGCCTCGTCTGGCCTGTGCGATGGCCTCATCACCGGCATCCTCGCTTTCGAGGAGATCATCACTGTCAAACCCTTTGATGTCTTCCTCATCAGAGGAGACGTCCAGCTCTTCCATCTCCTCCTCAGCCAGTCTCCCCCCTTTGCAGCGCCAGGTTATGGAGGTGCTCCAAGCGATGATGATGCGCGACACCCTCTGGGGACTGTATTGCAGTGTCCCACTGGCCCTGTCCAGGCACCAGAGCCCCATTTTCAAAATATCTATAGTTTGTTCCACCAAAGTCTGGGTCACGACATGAGCCTTGCTGTACCATCGCTCTGCTGCAGTCTGAGGCTGCTGCACAGGCGTCATCAGCCAGGTCGTCTGTGGGTAGCCCTTGCCCCTGAGTAGCCAACCCTGCCGACTCTGTGGACCCTGGAAGATGTCAGGGATCTGAGACCTGCTAAGGTGTAGGAGTCATGTATGCTCGATGGAAACCATGCGCAGACCTGCAGGATGCATTTGTGGTGGTCGCACACCAGCTGATGTGGTAACCGCTTGTTGCCACGGAGATCTGATCGCCATGTGAGGGCAGTCGATGGCACCCTGCACCTATGGAACCATAGAAAAGTTACAGCACAGAAGGAGGCCATTCAGCCCATCTTATCCATGCAAGCCCAAGGACACCCAGGTGCCCTTTCTAATCCCACCTTCCTGCACCTGGCCCATAGCCCTGCAGTTTAAAGCACTTTAGGTGCAGATCCAGGTACTTTTTGAAAGAGTTTAAAGCTTCTGCCTCTACCACCAACTTGGGCAGCGAATTCCAGACACCCACTACCCTCTGTGTAAAAAAGTTCTTCCTCATATCCCCCCTACACCTTCTGCCACTTATCTTGAATCTATGTCTGGTTCTAGAATTCTCCACCAAGGGAAACAATTTTATCCTGTCCACTCTATCTATTCCCCTCATAATTTTGTACACCTCAATCAAGTCACCTCTCAGCCTTCTTTGTTCTAAGGAAAATAACCCCAACCTATCCAATCTCTCCTCGTAGCTACATTTTTATAACCCTGGCAACATTCTTGTAAACCTCCTCTGCACTCTCTCCAGAGCTATTACATCCTTCCTGTAATGTGGTGACCAGAACTGCACACAATACTCCAGTTGTGGCCTCACCAGTGTTTTATACAATTCCAACATTATATCCTTACTTTTATATTCTATACCTCTGCCAATGAAGGAGAGCATTCCATATGCCTTCTTTACAACCTTGTCTACTTGAACTGCTGCCTTCAGGGACCTGTGTACTTGTACGCCAAGATCTCTCACTTCATCTACCCCTCTTAGTATATTCCCATTTATTGTGTAATCCCTGTAACTGTTTGACTTCCCTAAATGTATGACCTCACACATTTCTATGTTAAAATCCATCTGCCACTTTACCGCCCACTCCACCAACCCATCTATATCATTTTGGAGATTATGGCTATCCTCTACACTATCCACTACTCGGCCAATCTTTGTGTCATCTGCAAATTTCCCAATCGTGCCCCCCACGTTCACGTCCAAATCATTATTATATAACATAAACAGCAAGGGTCCCAACACCGAGCCCTGTGGAACACCACTTGAGACAACTTTCCATTCGCAAGAGCATCCATCGACCATTACCCTTTGCTTCCTGTTACAAAGCCAAGCTTTTATCCAGTTTTCCACATTATCCTGAACCCCATGGGCTTTTACTTTCCTGACCAATCTGTCATGTGGGACCTTGTCAAATGCCTTGCTAAAATCCATGTACACAACATCCACTGCACTACCTTCATCAACCCTTCTTGTCACTTCCTCAAAGAATTCAATCAAATTTGTGAGGCAAGACCTTCCTTTAACAAATCCATGCTGACCATCCCTGACTAGTCCATGCCTTTCCACATGACAGTTAATCCTATCTCTCAGGATTGATTCTACTAATTTGCTCACCACCAATGTAAGACTAACTGGCCTATAATTGTTTGGCATTTCCTTTGATCCCTTTTCAAACAAGGTGTGGAAAACCTGAGATCTGCGCAAATCCCAGTGCTCTTGCTTCCTGACTTTCCTGATCTTAGTCGAAGTGCCCTCGCGAAGGTGGCGCCCGTGACCTCCTGGATACTCATGTTCATGGAGGCTTCCGAGATTCTGCATAGGTCACCTGTGGAGCCCAGGAAGGAGCCAATGGTGTAAAAATTGAGCACCACAGTCACTTTCACGGCCACTGGCAGTGGATGCCCTCCATGTCCCCTTGGTGCCAAATCCTGCTGCAGGTGTTATATGTGACTGACCATTTCCCTAGACATGCGCAATCCTCTGCTTCTCAGTCAGCTGCAGGGATGACAAGTGCTGTCTATAGACCCTGGGTCTAGCAAGGCGCCGACGAGCGACGGCTCCCTGTGGATCTTCAGCTGTGTGTGCTGCAGGCCCTGCCACCCTTCATTCTGAGTGAGATGCTCCTCCCTTTGCCGAGCCAGGCACCTCCACTGCTCCCTTCTTCTCTGCTCTCTGTAAGCCAGGAGGTTTACTGCTAAATCACCTGGCTTAATGATCGTGATATTCCCCACCTGCAGGATCAGAGAGAGAGACGTGTGGGTCTAACCTCCCTTGGTTAAGTCTGAACGCCCTTCACACATGCAGGAGAGTGCTGGCCAGCACTTGGATGGCCAGTGTGTAGTGCGCTCATTGGCTGTCCGAAACCTCATCCACCTCCACTTGACCGATTGGCAGCAGCTTTGGCTATTGGACTGCAGGCTGTGCTCTCAGCTCAGGCACAGGCATTCTCCTAACCTACACTGCAAGGCTGTGCTGTTAGCTTGAACCATGGGGGATACTGGTCCACATCTTAATAAAGACATTGCAAGGGGCTGTGAGTGCCTCCCCCAGTGTCTGCGCCATGGCTGCCTTTCGCTAAGGGATTGTACAACTTGCCCAGTCAGCCAATTGCTCTGCTGCCCCCTGAAATGCACATTAATCTGCAGCCTGTGCCCGAGGGGTGAAAAGTTCTGGAGCTCTTGGTGGCAACTTCATGCTTTTGTGTTGCTTAAGTGGGCAGAAAAGCTTCAGAGGCCCAACTCCAAGGCTGTCAATGGAGCTGCAGATGAACAGTCTCAGCTGCGGAAGAATGCTCACTTTTGACAAGTTTTTCCGAGTGTTTGGCCTCTTCCCTCACCCCACTTAGCCCTCGGCATGTGCCTGAGTATTTCCTTCACTCTGTCTGTGCTGCCTTGTGCTCCCCCTCCCACCTCACCCGTGGTCTGACCTGCACTGAAGCCCTTGCCCGGGCACTGCACTGAAAGCCAGGCGGGCAAAGCGACTTGCCTGTGTCCCCTGCGAATGTGCAACGCCCTCTTCCTTGATGTCCTACAGGTGATGCTCACAAGCGCTACACATGGTTGTGTGCACTCACCTCCGAGTTCCCCTCAAAGTTCAGCTGGCCAGGTGCACACCTTTTAAAGGCAGTCATGAGGCATGCTGTTCTGATGTGGACGCTAAATTCGACGTGGAGGGATGATTCCGGTGAGCAGGGCTTATTAATTCGATGCAAATGTATTAAAATGATGTTCCCAATGTGTGGTGGCAGGAAACGCGGCCGCCATTGACAGGCGGAGCAGACCATAGCAAACTAGTTTCACGATGGCATAAAACACATTTTTGGCCTTCCCGCCATATTGCTCCACCCCCTGCCCGCCATGACACCCGACGCCTATGGGGCCGGGAAATTCTGGTCAAGGGTGAGAATTTTAAAATTAAGATGTTGCTTGACTGGGAGCTGATGTAGGTCAGTGAGCACAGGTGTAGTAATTGTAAGTTAAACTATGTCTTACTGTTATGACTATACAGACGAATCAGCCCTAAGTGTGGGGAATCTTAGGGGCAGGGCTTTTTAGCCTTGGTCTTGGAACAAGCATGTAGCCTCATCAGGAGTCTGTAAATAAAGTTTACTGTTTCTTACAAGAAACTCACCCTGCACTCCAAGTTTATTACACTTGGTGACGAGGATAAATAGCGCCGATGCAGCACCTTGACTCACAACTGTGAGTGTTTTGAATTTTTAAGGGAAGGTTAGAAAAGAATTATACTCACCAACAATGCCTCTCTTTGGCAGGATTGACCAGTACGACGCAGCTGTCAAGGGCTGGAGTCAATACATTGAGCGATTAGGGTTCTGCTTTGTAGCTAATGAAATAACAGCTGAGGAGAAACAGAATGCAATTCTCCTAAGTGTCTGTGAGAGCAAAACATATAACCTAATTCCTAGTCTGACGGCTCCAAACGCACCAAATTCCAGATGCTTCACCAAGCTAGTCGACCTCGTGAAGGGACATTTTCAGTCATGCCCTCCGTGATCCTGCAAAGATTCAAGTTTAACCCATGGGTAAGGGGTGGGTCCGTCACAATGTACATCACAAAGTGAAAACAGTTAACAGAGCACTGTGACTTCGGTGATACTTTAAACAACGTGTTGCAAGATCGTTTGGTTTATGGCACAAACGACGACACTGTTCAGCGCTGTTTCCTTGCAGAAGTTGAGACAGGCCTGAAGCACGCCATGGAGATAGCGCTAGCAATGGAGAGTGCTGAGAGGGACTCGCAGGCTTTACAGAGTGTGCAACGTGGCGCCATTTTGCCGCTAGGGTGAGAACCTGCCGCTGGACACGGCGCAAAGATCAGGGAGGCTAGTGCAAAGCGGAACACGGTCCCTACCGCTAGAAAAATAAAAAGAAATACTGGAAGCAGCTTTCCAGTAACCTAGAAGTTAAAGTGTTAACAATATGGGGGAAATCATGCACTTGAGGTCAGTAGATTTAAAGAGGCAGAATGCCACTATTGCCACAAAAAAGGGCATGTTGTTAAACAGTGCAGGACTAGATCAAGACAGTCATTCAGGCAGCAGGTCAGGTTAAATGAAGTGCACAATATAGAAGAGCCAGGAAAACTGAATCAATCACTCTTACACTTCAAGTAATTGGAAAGCCTCTGCTCATGGAGATGGACACAGGAGCATCGACTACAGTGGTGGGAGAACACATCTTTAAACACCTCAGAGAAGGTACCCAGCCATTGAGTTTGGAGAAAAGCGCTGCTCAGTTAAAAACATATACAGGAGAAGTAATACGGGTGAAAGGCATCACCTCTGTACTTGTACCATACGGGCAACAGACAGCCCAGCTGCCAATAATTGTGGTAACAGGAGAAGCACCTAGCCTTTTGGGCTGTGACTTTTGAAGGAAATCAAACTAAGTTGGTCATAAATCTTTCAGGTCAGGGCAGGAGGAATTCCAGAGTTGCTGAAAAAGTATGACAGAGTATTCCGAGATGAGGTGGGGAAAATCAAAGGCCTACAAGCTAAAATATACGTGGGCTCTGAAGCAACTGCCTGTTTGTTTAAGGCAAGACCTGTGCCTTATGCTCTGAGAGAAAAGGTAGATGTGGAATTATGTTGTTTGGAGAAATTAGGAATAATCCAGCCAGTCCAATTTTCAGAATGGGCAGTATCCATAGTCCCTGTGCTAAAACCAGACCAAACCATTTGCATCTGTGGAGATTATAAATTAATGGTGAACAATTAGACAAATACCCAATCGCAAAGATTGAAGATCTGCATGCTAAACTTGCAGGAGGAAGATCCGACACTAAACTGGACATGAGCCATGCCTATCAGCAGCTCGTGCTGGACAACACATCAAGAAGTTATGTCACCATAAACACGTACAAGGGTCTGTACTAATATACACGCCTGCCCTTTGGTGTGTCATCTGCCTGTGTGATTTTCCAAAGAACCATGGAAAACTTACTACAAGGACTTCCCGAGTTATCATGTACCTGGACAACGTCCTAATCACAGGATCCACAGAACATGTGGCCAACCTTGAAGAGGTTCGGAAGAGATTTTTGGAGGCTGGCATTTGTTTAAAAAAAGAAAAGTGCACTTTCCAAACAAAGGAAGTTACGTGCCTGGGTCATCGAGTGGATGCCCAAGGGTTGTATCCATTAGAGGAGAAAATCAAGGAATCAGGGAAGCGCCCTTTCCTACCAAGTCTTTTTTTGGGCATGGTAAAGTATTACGATTGATTCTTGCCGAATCTATCTTCAGTGTTAGCCCCTTTACGCTTATTAATGAAGAAGAACCACAGATGGTTCTGGGAAGCACAGCAAGAAGAAGCCTTCACAAGAGTTAAGAAACTTTTACACTCGTCGTGTCTGCTAGTGCACAAACTGGTAAGGAGTCCACCAGTCTAAGGAATTAATACTCACTTGTGATACATCTCCCCACGGAGTGGGAGCAGTATTGTCACACAAGATGTAGGATGGGTCTGAAAGACCGATAGGATATGTATCCAGAACTCTTTCTGCAGCCAAGAAAGGTTACTCACAAATTGAAAAAGAGGGCTTATCGATCGTATTTGGAGTAAAGAAGTTCCATCAATATTTGCATGATTGACACTTCACCATAGTGTCAAATCACAAACCGCTGGTAGGGTTGTTTAATGAAGATAAGGCAATCCCACTGATATCCTCTGCTAGAATTCAAAGATGGTCTTTAATTTTGTCAGCATATGGGTATACTTTTAAGCACCATCCAAGTATGCATATACCAAATGCAGACGCCCTCAGTCGTCTCCCTTTGCCCGATCTCTAAAAAAGAACCCTCGCGGAAAAAAGGGAGGAATACCTCTCCCAAGTTAGGGAGAGTGCGATCTGCATCCTAGCTGAAAGGGGATTGCAGTGAATCAGCGTCCCAGCTGAGAAGGGGATGGCAAGTAAAAGGATAGCTACCGACCAAAGAGACTTAAGTGACCCAAAGAATCGGAGGACTTGTCAAGGAATTCTCAAACACCAGTGAGCGCATAGGGTAGGAAATGCGCCCCGCTGCTAATTGTGTTTCCTTTTCAGATAAATGGGAGGTCTCAGCAGCAGAACGGGCTCTGCCACTTCCCCTGCCTCTCAAAGTACTAAGACCAAAACGAAACCGGAACTGAAAACGGGACCCTTAAAGATGGGTAAGAAAACGGAAAAACGAAGGATAATGGTAACCAAAGCTTGTCAGCAGGTAGGAGATCCTCTGGTCCCTCCGGGGTCGCCAGCCGACGTTATAATACGAGAAACGGGCGATGATCGGTATGCGGTGCCTTTTAGCAGCGACCTGTACAGGTGGACGCGGGGAGAATGGCCGTATGGGGGAAGTTTTAAAATACCCCTTATCCAGGCCTGGTGGGATGGGGTAGCTAATGGGGCGGGAGATCCCAGTTGGGATTTCGACTATATGATGGGTTGTTTTAGTAATTGGATGGAGGTGGCGAAATGCCACCAACCCCCCAAAGTAAAGAATAAAAAGGAAAATCAGACCGAAGGTAGTGAAAAGCTGCTAGAAGCACTTCCAGCTGCAGCATCTGCCCCTCCACCATATCCCCTCGGCACCGACCAAATGAGACCTTATACCTTGTTTCCAAGACTCCCGGCATCTGGCAACCCTCACTGGCCTCCCCTTCCCGACCCTTTAACGGACCAACTCATAGCAATAGCTGCAGCCTGGAGACAATCCAATAGGGCTGCTGCTGCTGGTTTGGGGGTGGGAGCAGAAGCGGGACCATCAAATGATGTCCCGGACAGTACCCAACCTGATTTCGGCCCCCACACAAGGGAATCCGGCGTCGGTAGTCAGAGCAATGGCGAACGTCCAGTGAGGGTCACATAAAACCTTTCTAGGAAGGCAGCGGCTGACACTACCTCTCAGGTACTTCAGAACCCTAAAATAATGATTGGTGACACGGCTATACTCAAACCCTGGACTCCAGCGGAAGCTCGAGCTATGATAGCTGAAGCGCCCAATCCTATAAAACGCCCGGCTGCATTTTCAAATTGCCTGGAGCAGATGTGTGAAATTTACCAGCCCCTTCCGGGTGATTTGCAAGCTTTATTAAAGTTCGCTTATGGTAGCTCGTGGGCCGCCTTAAAAAGTACCATCCCGGTGCCCCCTGGGGAGAATGGGGATTGGCGGCAAGACAATGAGCTAGCAGAGGCTGGGAATGAAAGTTTAAAACATTGGCTGCAAGGCAGAGGCAAAAATTCTTTTATGGCAGCAGCACAAAGACACGGGGACACGGGGGAAGTAACTCGGTGCCTGCAAAGGAAAGAGGAAAGTACCCCGGATTTTTTGGCCCGATTCCGTAATACTTGGGAGGAGCATGCGGGCGTTCCCCTGGAAGGCAACGGACCCTTAGCCATACAAACGCTGCTAAATTGCATGCTGCCCCAACATGCCCAGTCTTTCAAAATGCGAAAATTAAATTGGCAAACTTTAAATTGGTCTGAAATAACCACTGCTTTGGTTAATATGGACCGAGAGGGGCTGTTTGTTAGCAACTGGGAGGGCTCCAAACAGCAGCAAACCCAACTTTTTCATCAGAATCAGAATAAACGTAAGGGACAAGTAAGAAGCCAGAGAAGAGATAAATCCCTTGACACTTGTCGCAAGTGCGGAAAGAGGGGACACTGGGCTAGAGAATGTCGATCGGGTCCCCCTAGGAAACCTGCTGTGGCCCATGGCCAGCAGACTGTGGCGACTCCCCCCTTTACTTACAATAACCCTTTTCCCCAAGAATAGGGGGGCCCAGGGGAGGCTATGGTACAGGGAGCAGTTATATCACTTTCACAAGACTCGGAAGCGCACCCTATGGTAACCCTTAGAATAGGAGACACACATTTACGAGCCTTGGTGGACACTGGCGCTACCCTGTCCTCTGTACCTCCCTCCCTGGGATTACCCCTTAGTCAAAAAAGGGTAGTATCTGTAGGAGTGGCAGGCGTTCCCCTGTCGGAACCTCTATCTAAACGGGTTGCCTTGTCACTGGAAGACACTGGAAGAGACTCTGATAGTTTCGAAAACCACTCCTTTACCCTTACTGGGACGCCAAACTCTGTGTAAATTAGGGGCCACTATTTACTGCACGCCACAAGGCACGTACATGGAAGTGCCCACACCCCAAACTCACCAGTTAACATCCCTGCTCCTTGCCCCTGAGACTAAGTCTGAACCAATTTTATACTGCTGGCAACTTGAAGATAATCCTTACATGGCAGGGATGGGCCGATTGTGGCAGGAACTGGATAGATTACCTAGCGCGCCGCCTGTTAAAACCCTAAAAAGCTTGTTACAGGTAGTGCTGAATTACTCTCGCCTCCATTGTACCGCATGGTATACAGTGAAAGATAACACCGAATATCATCAAAGGGTCAGCACTCTCATAGGAACCGTGACTCCCATCTGCCCTGATCCCTACCTTTACTTCGGCGAGGCGAGCTTGGGCGTACCGGTACACTTGACCACGGAGCAGCAGCCTCTGTTTCAAGTAAACTCTGAGTCTGTGCCCCATCTGACCCTAGCTATTCGGCCCCCCTTTCGGTCACACCATATAGGTCCCATGATAAAAAGACTTCAACAGACCCCTACCTCTGAGTGCATTGGGTCAGTAGAATGGTTAGGATCTGTTGAGGGTAGGATCTATCTCCCAGGGATTTCCGGGGTCTCCTGTAAAGTAATTGACCCCCCAGCCAAATTTCAACGACAGCAGCCCCCCGAGCAATCTGACTTTGTTGGTCCTTATGCATTAGACGTAGTCGAGGGTGGCCTGTGGGCGTTGCATAAAAATCATGTCGGTCGAGTGCTCTCCGCCCCAGATCATTGTGTTAAGCTGTGGAAAGATGCTGTCCTGCCCTGCGTTCGGCAGTACCGGTTAACCCCTGACGCTAAGGCAGGCATAGCTCCCGTCGTAAATGCTCTGCTCCAACAAGGGGTTCTTAAACCCACTGTTAGCCCCTGTAACACACCCATATTACCGATAATTAACATTGGATGGCCAAACGAATGGCGTTTTGTACAGGACTTACGAGCCGTAAATAGCATTGTGGTCCCCATAGCGCCGGTAGTACCCGATGTGAATGTAATCCTGTCCTCCATCCCGACTACCGCCATGGCTTATACCGTGATAGACCTATGCTCCGCTTTCTTTTCTATCTCCCTCCATCCCGACAGTCAGTATTTGTTCGCTTTTACCTATAAAGGGCAACAATATACTTGGACGAGGCTTCCCCAGGGATACACTGAAAGTCCTGCTGTATGCGCTGCTGCAGTAAAATGGGACTTGGACGAATGTTATTTAAATGGGAACTCCACACTGATACAGTATGCCGATGATCTTTTAGTGGCCTCACCCACACTGACAGACTGTGTGAAAGACTCAGTAACTTTACTTCGATTTCTAGCAACGAGAGGCCATAGAGTATCTAGAAGTAAACTGCAGTTCTGCCAGCCACTAGTACAGTACCTGGGATTCACTTTAAAAACAGGGACTCGGCAGATCGGACCCGAACGAGTACGAGCCATCCTGCAGATACCTGCCCCTAAAACAAAGAAAGAGATTCTTTCCTTCCTAGGTATAGTGGGCTATTGTAGTCAGTGGATTCCCGATTACCGTCTACATGATGCTGTCCTCCGTGCAGCTACGATGGAGGAAGCGCCTGCGATTGTCCAGTGGACCTCAAAACAGGAGGCAGCGTTTAAAGCTCTCAAAGCAGCTGTGACCACGGCCCCGGCTCTGGGGTTACCCAACTATGAGCGTCCCTTTCAGCTACACGTTTGCGAAAAGAAGGGATTCGCCACCGGAGTTCTTACTCAAGACCATAATGGAGGTAGGCGACCGACTGCTTATTATTCTACGGCCCTTCCCGCTGTGGTGATGGGGATGCCCGCAGGTCTCTGTGCTGTTGCCGCCGCGGCCACAATGGTTGAAAAGTCGTTGCCGTTAGTCCTCGATCACCCTTGTCAGGTACGAGTGCCCCATGCCGTCATGCTGCTACTAAATTCTGCTGCTACACAACATTTTACTGCCTCACGACGAACGGGGTATGAAGTTATTTTATTATCACATCCCAACTACACCTATTGTCGATCGCCGGCCGTTAACCCCGCCACTTTTGTTCCCGAGTCCCCTGAAGAGGTGGAGCATGACTGTGTTGCCATGGTCGAGCAATCCACTTCTCCTAGAATGGATTTGCAGATGGATCCTCTTCAGGACCCAGACGTTATTTTTTACACCGATGGCTCCCCTCATCGACCTAGAGACTATTTGCTCCTCGCCGGTTACGCTGTTGTGAGCCAACACCACATCATGGAAGCTTACGCACTGCCCCCTGGCACTTCAGCACAGGCAGCAGAACTGTTTGCCCTAACCAGAGCTTGTATCCTGGCTACAGATCAAACGGCCAATATTTACACCGATTCCCGATATGCCTTTGGCGTCGTCCATGATTTCGGCCAAATATGGAAAAATCGGGGTTTTATTACAGCAGCAGGTCGGCCTATTAAACATTCCCAGCTCGTGCTGAACCTCCTAGAAGCGATTCAATTGCCTAAACGTCTAGCGGTTATTAAATGTGAAGCACACACTAAACTGACTGATGATGTCTCTGTAGGGAATGCTCGCGCTGACCAAGCACCTAAAGAAGTCGCAGTTGCGCAGACCCCTCTTTTGCAAGCGCTCTGTCTTCCCAATCGCGCCCCCCTTCCTGCTCTGGAGTCTGCCGAGTTGCAGGCAGCCCAACAAAACTGCACTAAACAGGAAACACGGGCATGGGAAAAGGCACAATGCCATTATAAAGACGGTTTTTGGTTCCATTCAGATGGTTTGTCCTGGAAGTCTGTTTTTGCCCCTGTGTCGCCTAGTGCATGCACAGGCACACATGGGCAAAGAGGGGATGCAACATGCAATAAACCAACAATGGTTTGCACCTGGTATCACTCCAACGATACAAAAAAATCATACGTTCTTGCCTGATTTGCCAGCAGAATAATAAAGGGACAGCGGCAGCTAAGTACGATCACCTACCAATGCCTAAAATGCCTTTTGAAGACTTGCAAATTGATTTCATACATATGCCCCCAGCCTCAGGGTATAAGTACTTATTGGTAATAGTAGATATGTTCACGCGATGCGTTGAAGCCTACCCTACACGAAGGGATGATTCGCGAACAGTAGTGAGAATATTGTGGAAAGAACTGATACCTAGATATGGAATACCTATGGGAATAAACAGTGATCGAGGAACTCACTTCACTGGGAAAATAGTAAAGGATTTAGTGCAGATCCTGGGTTTTCAGTGGAAGTTGCATTTTCCTTACCAGCCACAGTCCTCAGGAATAGTTGAAAGGGTAAATGGGGAATTAAAGAACACCTTATCTAAGGTTTGTCAGGACACTAATCTTTCGTGGCCCGAAGCGCTCCCAGTAGTGCTCTCGCTATGCGAAACCGAAAGAATAGAGTTACTGGAATAACACCCCATGAAGCCCTCATGGGACGCCCCATGACGACCGGAGCCCAACCTCCTGTATGTGTAGAGAAATTAGCCTTAATTTGGAATGATGAACAGTCCCTGGCTTACGCCCAGGCAATTTGTAAAACAGCAGCTGAACTACATGAGAGGGTCAGACAGGCTCAGGCAACCGTGGGAGATACACCTATACACACCTTTCAGCCGGGTGATCAAGTGTATGTAAAAAATTTAAACAAAGATTTCCTTTCTCCTAGGAGGAAAGGACCCTATCTGGTACTGCTGACAACTCGAAAGGCCCTGAAGGTAAAAGGGAAGGAAGATTGGATCCACGCCACTCGTTGCAAGAAACACTGTCCAGCAGTCCTATAACCATCGCTAATAGTGTATTAATTTGCATTATGTATCAGATACTGCTTTTTGCTATATGTTATCTTTTTGCTGTTTGTTATGGAGTGTACCTAAGGGATTCCCACCCCAACACTTTTTTGTCTTTATGCCGCACCTATGCTGGACAAGTAGGACAAGGGCGCCTGTTGGATATGTGCTCAGATTCCCCACCATGGAGGTGAATCCAGCACCTATCAGGCAAAACCCCTGTCTGAGGAAGAAATAAAGGATCTCACAAACTTCCATATCCAGTCAGATGATGCAGAACCCAATATTTAAAGGGTGGTTCCATCGCTCGCACCCTGCTAAGGGGTGGAACTACACAAATCATGGGGTAAAAATCAGACCCCCTCCGGAACCGATAAACACCACCTGTTGGTGCTCGACCCTTGCAACTGGTACCTATAGCCTGGGAAACAGCAGCTGTCAAAATACCATATTTACTAGCCCTGGTAGTTATGATCCTCCAAATCCTCTGAACGGTACTTACTGGGTTTGTGGAGAAAAAGCGTATCCCTGGCTGCCTGGGATGCCACAATTATCTTCCTTTTTTAATCAAGATGCCGATATTTTAGGGAAAGGCGCTACCGCTCCCACCTGGAGTGGTTGCTGCTACATGGCATATTTGAACCCGTACCTCCGTTATATAAGTAGAGTAGATATTAACCCGCATCTGCGTTTGCATCGCCGTGACATCTCAGAGGCCGAGCGATTCTGGATGATTGTCTTCCCCTCATACGGGACTGCTCGTAATTCCCGAGAGGTTATTAACCTAGCGGCTGCACTTGAAAAGTTTGCTAATTCAACAGCTGATGCTTTGATTGATACACAGGAACAGATTTTAGCCATCATTACTGAAATGATAGCTCTACGCCTGACAGCTCTGCAGAATAGAATGGCCCTTGATTTCCTTCTAGCTGAGCAGGGTGGCACTTGTGCCATGATAGGCTCAGAATACTGCACTTATGTGCCTGATGTTTCTGAGAATATTACTAACCTGGGACAGCATGTTATGGATAAAGTGCAAGAAATAAAGAAAATTGGGGAAAAATTGAGCCATTTAATAACAAGGACTCCTGGTGGGCTACAGTAATGGGGTGGTTCTCCGGTTGGGGAAGTTGGCTGCTGTATGTTTTAATTGGGTTAGTTTTAATAGGTGTTATAGGGTGTTCTGCATGTGCTACTTTGAGGATTTGCTGTGTCCAGTGTGTTAATGGAGCTATGAATGGAGTCACCACTGGGTTAGGAGGAGCTCCAATTGTTCCTCAATTGACACGCACTGGCCCCAGCGAAACCCACTGGTGGGGAGAAAAGGTTTACCCTGCCAGGGATCGGCCTTTCCCTTATGGTTATAAGCCCCCTTATGATGATGAAGATACTATTCCTCATTGGTATTAATCTGAAAGATTAACAAGGAGGGATTGTGGAAGAATAAAATACATCTACAGGTCAACTAAGGGTTAAACAGTTAGCCCCATAGTGGAATATTACAGCACAGTTCCCTCTCTCATTAGCACCATAGTGGAATACTACAGCACAGTTCCCTCTCTAGTTAGCACCATAGTGAAATACTACAGCACAGTTCCCTCTCTAGTTAGCACCATAGTGGAATACTACAGCACAGTTCCCTCTCTAGTTAGCACCATAGTGAAATACTACAGCACAGTTCCCTCTCTCGTTAGCACCATAGTGGAATACTACAGCACAGTTCCCTCTCTCGTTAGCACCATAGTGAAATACTACAGCACAGTTCCCTCTCTCGTTAGCACCATAGTGGAATACTACAGCACAGTTCCCTCTCTCGTTAGCACCATAGTGAAATACTATAGCACAGTTCCCTCTTTTGTTCTAGCAGGTACACCTGCTGCTGCCAGCTAATTGAGCAGGAAAGGAGAAAAAGGAGTATCATAAACAAGCTTCCTAGAATCCTTGAGACAAGGCTGGGATGTCTGCCCCCAACACAAGGAGACAGGATCAAGCAATGGTCATCTGTTCTCTAGAGTGTACACCCCCTAGCACTAAAGATAAGGTCAAGCATGGTTATCTATTCTCTGTCTCACTTTTTATTACTACGTGAGCTTCCCCCAATATCCTGTATAGTCATAAACTTAGAATAGATTATTTGTGTGACAATAATTCTCAATGTAATTGATCATTGAAAGTTAGACAGTCTTATCACCTTCAAGCTCTTTGATATGTACAACTTCTACTATAAATACGTGTGTGCTCTGATGCTTCCTCAGAGTGTCAGCTAGCTACCTTGTATGCTGCTGGGCTCTCCGTGATATCACGATTAATAAAGGCTTCCGAGACAAACCTCCTGGGTCTGAGTGTTCACTCCGATTTCCGCGACACAGTACCTCAAGAGGTAGTACTTGTATTGAATTTCTTGGACTCCTTACCAGTTTGCATGAGACAGGTAAAGAATTGGACAAATCAGGATCCAATTTTAGCAAGAGTCTGTGAACAGGTATTACAAGGATGGTCAAATGCACAAGTCCCTGAAGAATTAAAACCATTCTTTGTACGTAGATCCAAACTGAATTGTCAAGATGGTATCTTGCTATGGGGAGCAAGAGTCATTATCCCTGTGCAAAGAAGAGAACCATTATTAGAAGAACTTCATAGTGCGCATCTGGTATTTTGAAAATAAAGATGCTGACACAAAGTTATACGTGTTGGCCAGGCATAGACAGTGACATTGAAAACATCGTCAAGCTCCAGTGCCAGCAACAACAAACGTTGCCCATTTCAGCTCCACTGCATCAATGGGAGTGGCCTGGTGGACCCTGGGTTAGACTACATATCGACTATGTAGGTCCATTTCTAGATACCATGTCTCTTGTGATTATTGATGCACATCCCAAATGGATGGATGTGTTTGAAGTGAAATCACCCACTTCGGCTGCAACCATTGAAAACCTGCGCCAGAGTTTCAGCGTTCATGGTTTACCTGAGGTTATTGTGTCAGACAATGGTACTGCTTTCACTGGCACTGAATTCCAAAGATTCGTGAACCTAAATGGGAGTAAACACGTCAGAACAGCACCGTACCATTCCTCGTCCAATGGGTTAGCAGAAAGAGCACTGCAAACCTTCAAAACAGACATGAAGAAACTATCAGAGAGTGGTAATCTGATCCCAGTGGTTATCAGGTGAAATAAGGGCAGTGACTGGATCTCTTTCTTACCATGTGAAAACGGAAGACCGAGTCATACAGGAACCTATAGATCATATAAGGAGGAGAGAAACAAAGTCTCAGGGCATGGTTCCTCCAGTGTTCACGACTGCGTTAATGTCTCCTGTTGAAAGAACTCAACTGAGTCCAGATATGTCTGAAGGGTCGGCTGTACCTGCAGGAGTTGAGGACACAGATTTGCAGGTGTCCACCAAAGAACCTGATGTTCGGACAGCACCAGGAAAGCAGGTTCCTGACAAAATATCTGAAGCTGTAGAGCTGAGATGTTCAACACACATAAGGAAACCCCCAGAAAGACTGAATTTATAACTTACTGATTTGATATTTTGAGAAATTGTAATTGTAACTGTAAAATATATTTCTGAGTAAAGGGGGAAGAATGTGGTAATCTGATGTGTAATATACCTTTAAGAAGAATGTTATAATAGAAGATCACATGATCTTATTACCCAATGACAGAGTATCACGGGCTACCTTAGTAGTCAGTGGTTTGTAGTCAGTAGTGAGTAGTTTAGAGTAAGAGTCTGTAATGTAGAGACAGGGTTTGAGTTGTAAGTATACAAGTGTAGCTGCTGAGTTACTTTACAAATAAATAGAATGTGTCCTACATAAGAACTGTCCACTGATCTGATATGTCTATGGTACCAACTCAGTCATCCCAATTCAAGCGTGCAACCTGGATCCATTAGTCCAACTAAACAAGTGACCAGGATCCAACGCAGAGCGAACATTAGAAACATAAATTTCAAGATTCCTATAAAAACAGAAAATGCTGGAAAAACTCAGCAAGTCTGACAGCATCTGTGGAGAGAGAGACAGTTAACGTTTCGAGTCCGTAGGACTCTTCTTCAACGAGAGGGGAATGGAACTTGCTGTGAGTTAGTACACGGACAGCAGAGTTTTGGATAATCTGAAGTTTACAGAGGGTAGAGTGTGGGGGAGCAGCCAGGAGTGTTGGAATAGTCCAGTCTGGAGGTAACAAAGACAAAGATGAGGGTTTCAGCAGCAGATGAGCTGATACAGGGGTAATGTCGGGTGATGTTACGGAGGTGGGAATAAGTGGTCTTAGAGATGGACTGGATATGAGGTCAGAAACTCATCTCTGGATCAAGCATGAGACCAAGGTTGTGAACAGACTGGCTTAATCTCAGACTGTTGCTAGGAAGAGGGATGGAATCAGTAGTTAGGGATTGAGGTTTGGCGTGGGAACTGAGGCTTCAGTCTTCACATTATTTAATTGCTGGAAATTTCTGTTCATCCAGTGCTCGATGTCGGATATTGAGTATGCAGTCTGATAATTTAACAACAGAGGAAGAATCGAGAGAGGTGGTGGTGAGGTAGAGCTGGGTGTTGTCAATATACATGTGAATACTAGTGCTGTGTCTTCGGATGATGTCACTGAGGGGCAGCATGTAGGTGAGAAATAGGAAAAGACCAAAGATAGATCCTTGGGGGACACCAGAGGTAACGGTGCAGGAGCAGGACGAGAAGCCATTTCCAGTGATTCTCTGGCTCCGATTAGATCGATAAGAATGGAACCAGGTGAGATCAATCCCACCCAGCTGGACGACAGTGGAGAGGTGTTGGAGGAGGATGGTGTGGTCAAACCGTGTCAAAGGCTGCAGACAGGTCGAGAAGGACGAGGAGGGAAAGTTTACCTGTGTCACAGTCACACAGGATGTCATTGTGACTTTGATAAGAGACTGTTTCAGAATCAGGGGCAGAAACCTGATTGGAGGGATTCAAACATGGAGTTCTGGGAAAGATGGGAACGGATTTGGGAGGCGGACAACACATTCAAGGACCATGGAGAGGAAAGGAAGGTCGGAAATAGGACGAAAGCTTGCAAGGACGGAGGGGTCAAGGGTTGTTTTTGATGAGAGGATGATGACAACAGGTTCAAAGGAGAGATGGACAACACCTGAAGAGAGAACTATTTACAATATTGGCTAACATGGGGACCAGGAGGGAAAGCTGGGTGGTCAGGATTTTAGTGGGAATGGGACCAAGGGAGCAGGAGTGGGTCTCATGGACAAGAAGAGCTCGGAGAAGGCATGAGGGGAGACAGGAGAGAAACTGGAGAAAGATGTGAGTTCAGTGCTCGAGCAGGGGAGAATTAGAGGAAGATTGGCCAGATGGGCTAGAGGAAGGGAGAGACACAGCAGAGGCAGCTGATTGAATGGTCTTGACTAAGTGACAAAGAAATCCATGAGCTTCTCACACTTATTGTTGGAGATGAGGATGGAGGGGACAGGGGATTAAGAAGGTGGTCTACAGTCCAGAAAAGAAGTTGGAGGTTATCTTTGCATTTCAGAATGATCCTGGAATAGCGAGCAGCCTTTAGCAGATGAGTGTTGGACCCGATAGTGTTTTAATTGGTCCAGCCAGATGTGGCGGTGAATGGCTAAACCGCTTGTCCACCATATCCTTTCAAACCTCCATCCCTTGGACTTAAGTGGGTGGAGATGAGGGAGGTACCAGGGGGAATGGCCAGGGTGATAGAGAGTGATGGTTTTGTTGGGGACTAGGACATCAAAGGTGGAGTGAGTGCGTGGTTGAGTAAATCAGTAGCTGCAGAAGTGTTGTGGTGACTGGACAGCTGGCTAGGCAGTTCTGGCTTTAAAAGTGCACTTGTAAGTGAATTGGGGGAAAGCTGTTCCCAGGGACTGATACAGAAGGAGGTAGGGTTTGCGTGTGGAGGGCGATGTGGGTGGTGAGTGATACAAGGAAGTGATCAGAGATGGCCTTACCTGTGATTGATACAATGAGAGTGGCGAGACCACATGAGATAGTAAGGTCAAGGGAGTGGCCATGAATATGGGTTGGGGAGTTTATATGGACGGAGAGATTTAGGGAGGATAAGAGGGCAGTGAACTCAGAGGAGAGAGAACATGAGGAGGTGAGATGGAGATTGAAATCACCGAGGATGAGAAATCGTTTGGTGCAGAGGCTGAGGGAGGGAAATAGTGAAGAAATCTTGGTGAGAATTTTAGGAGAGCAGTAGAGAATGAGGAATTTAAATGAGAATTGGGAGGAGTGAGATCCTCAGAGGAGGAGAAAGTGCCTCCAGTCTAGACTCTGGCCTCTTATCTCTCCCTGTTCCAGACATTGAAGTTGCCTCTGCCCTTTCCAATTTTTCTCTCTGTCCTCACCATTCCCCAGCTGCAGTTTGGTGCTAAGGGCTTTCCCACCCACCATCCTCTCAACCTGGCTGGCTGCAGCCAGGAGACAGATACAAAATGCTAATCAGGTCCTGTCATTAATTTCGAGAGGACCTTCAGGATACTTGTTCCTGACCTCAAAGCAGTGTCCCCACTCCCTCCTTTTCTCCAAATGAATATCCAGCCCATTGGTTTTTCACACCTGTACCTGGCCCCCAGCTTCAAACCTCCGGCACTCACTCTGCAATGCAGGGTAGTGCTGGTAACTCTATGCCCAACCTGGTGGTGGAGAGTCTTTGCCTATGATTTTGCACACAACGTGTGTCAGAATGTCTGATTCAGCAGCAGCTCAGGCTCATAAAATGAATCTCAGTGTTTGCATCCTGCAAGAGGTCAGTTGAAGAGTACGTCACTACACAAACAAGCCAAAGCCACCTTTGAAACTATTTTATTAACATCTATTGCACGGCTAAAATGCACTCAGCGAACAGCTTTGCAAGCATTTGTCTGTCACACTAATCCGTCGTGGGGAATGAGCAGAATGGGCCCATTAGCTTTTTCTCGTGCCTTGAATTATCGTACGCTTATGAGCAGTTGCGTATTCCAAAATGGGATGCTCTTTGAACTTGTTTTGATTGTTGTGTTCAAGCATCAGAAAAGGTGGCTAATAATGGCACCCTTTACCTGAGGGGTACTGAGGGGCATTGACCTAAGTGCAGCCACACTCTTCAACAATCATGTCTGGGATGTCCTCTTTGATTATCCGACCATTTTCATCAAAGTATAACATAGACAGTGCGTTCTTTTTGGTCGGAATGCAGCATGAATTCACAGCCAGCGATGGACTGAAGCCATTCAGTTTGTGTAGGTTGGTCACAATGCTGTGAAAGGATGATGCAAAATCAGGTGCTCCAGCTATGTGGGGAGCACAGTTACCTAGGCAATAGTTTGCATTGTAACCACTGGGCATTATGATCCAGTCATCCCAGCCAATGTCACGAAAATTCACAAAGAATGTTTTCCTGCAGCAATAGTTTGACTTCTCCATGCATTCGATTCCCCTCTTCTGTATGTGGGAGTTTTTCTTTGAAACCCTGATTTGAGAGACAAGAAAGGCCTGCTGTGCTTTACTGTTGATATCAAGAATCATTGATGTTCGACTCATATCAATGCAGCCACTGCATTCTAGTTCAAAATGTAACTGCCTATCTTCTCGGGCAGAGAACCTCTGGATGGCATGGGTCACTGGGAATGCATGCCAGCTGCTCCGCTTAACATTGAACTGGTTGTTGCTGATCAGTGTGTGGTTGGCATCTCCTGGTCCTTTTAGGAGTATTTTTAAAGTAACTTTTGGCCTCCTCCTGTAAGAGGTGGAAGGAAAGAGCTTGAGGTACAGCCACAGGTTTGCTTGTTGAACGAGAGTAAGTGTGCTCTGGGCTGGTTCATTCCAAAGGAGAAAGTCTAGTCTGATTTTGGAAGGGTATGTACGGACTATGAAAGAAAAGAGACAATCCATTTAGTCGGCATGTAAAGAGGGAACAAAAAGCAACTGAACCAAAAACTACAATTTTTAAAATACATTTTTCTGCTGAAACGTATTGAAAACAATTCTATGCACTGAATCTCCTCCACGACTGCTGCAGCTCCACCCAGCTAGGTGAGTTCAACCTTGTAGATGGAGAGGCTTTAAGGCATTAGGAGATGGGACACTCCTCTCAGAGTACCCAGCCTCTGTGATGGAGATGGCGGATAGCAGTAACAGAGCTACCAATCATACCCTGGGTGCTACCAAACGCTAGAATGCTGCTGCTCACACTCCAAATTTTGGTGGATGATGGAGAGGCTTTAAGGCATTAGAAGATGGGACACGCCTCTCAGAGTACCCAGTCTCTGTCATGAGCTTGAAGCCACGATATTGAAATCGTGGTGACACTCAGGGTGTCGATAGTGAAGGACCTGCCAATGGTGGTGTGGGGTTAAAGCTCAAGGGGAAGTGATTGGATCTTCCCTTGTTTAAGATGGTCATTACTTGGCATCTTCACTGATGGGAGGAGGGAGTCATTAAGAAACAGAAATCAATGGGATGATTCCCTTGTCCCTACCAGGAGTGATATTGTAGACAAATGCAAGCAAGTTTCACCTTACTTCATTTCTTTCTGAGTTCACATTGGAAATAGGGATGAGAGGAAATGTTCCTGCTTTTGTTTATGACATCATGACACATGGTGACACAAGGAAGTCAACCCACAGGGTCAAGGTTAAGTTCTGGTCAAGGTAAAACCCCCTAGCATTTAAAAAGGAACATGGATATGGCTCTGAGACAGAAGGTCGTGGTTGCAAGCCCCACTCCAAAGACTTGAGCACAAAATCAAGGCTGACACTCAGGAGGGAGTGCTGCACCGCCAGAGAGATGTTAAACAGTGGCTCCATCTGCCCTCTCAGGTGGACTTCAAAGATTCTATGGCACAGTTTCAAAGCAAAGCAGGGAAGTTTCCCATGGTTTGTTGGGAAGTATTTCTCCCTCAGTCAACATAATGGAAACAGATGATCTGGTCATTATCACATTGCTGTTTGTGGGAACTTGCTGCGTGCAAATTGGCTGTTGTGTTTCCATCATTTGACAGTGACTAATAGTATTTCATTGGTTGTAAAGTGCGTTGGGACATCCTGAAGTTGGGAAAGGTGCTATATAAATGCAAGTCTTTCTTTTCCATAAAGATAGAAGTTCCAATTGGTAAACTGCACTTCTGAACTGTTGTCACACTCAGCTGTGCCTTACATTACCACAGGCATTAAAGAGCTTTCCTTCAATGGACTAACATCTGCATCAAGATAGGTCCCACACAAATGTTGCTTTTTTAATATTCCATTCTCAGAATATGGGTGTTGCTGGCTAGGCCAGCACTTATTGCCCATCCCTAGTTGCCTCTTGAGAAGGTGGTGGTGAGCTGCCTTCTTGAACCGCTGCAGTCCATGCGGTGTAGGTACACCCACAGTGCTGTTAGAGAGGAAGTTCCAGGATTTTGACCCAGTGACAGTGAAGGAACGGCGATATATTTCCCAGTCAGGATGGTGAGTGGCTTGGAGGGGAACTTCCAGGTGGTGGTGTTCCCATCTATCTGCTGCTGTGGCCATCTAGGTGGTAGAGGTTGTAGGTTTTGGAGGTAGCGCAGAACAGGCAATAGCAAATTGCCTGTCAAATGGGCTTGTCTGCTTTTTAATCCTATTCAATTTTGGTGGTTTCCTGCATTCTGGGCCTTGCACTTCTTTCTGCACTTCAATCAAAAATAAAAGACTTCTTGGAAAGGTCAGCAAACCGTTTTAGACAAAAATATTTGCAGGGGGTCTGAGATCAAAAGCAATGTTACTGGAATCCTAAAATAAAGGAGTGAAGAAAAACTGAGCTTCTGGTTAATACATTCAGCATTTGCGCATGAGAATGGGAGAACAACAAACATTGGGAACACTAAGATAAAAGCAAAATAGTACGGATGCTGGAAATCTGAAACAAAAACAGAAAATGCTGGAAAAACTCAGCAGATCTAGCAGTAACTGTGGAAAGAGAATCAGGCTTAACGTTTCGAGTCCACATGACCCTCCTTCGGAGCTAAAGAGAAGTAGGAATGTGATGAAATATTGGGAACAATTTGGAGTAGGGCATAAATTGGGCAGGACTTGAGTGCACTTGAGGTCAGACTTAATTTAAATGAACTTGGTGAGCTGCCAACATGAAATGTTCTCCTTATCAGTAGCTCACTGAATAGGAAATCCAATATCAATGCCTTCCGCCTTATGCCCAAGATTTGGCTACAGTGCAAATAAAAAACCCAACCAGGACTGTCAAGGTAAGACCATTCACCTCTCTGACACCCTCTACACAGCTCATCAAGACCTTTGTCTCAGCACTATCAATCTTTCTCTTTTCTGCTCACTATGTCTCTCCTTAAGTCAGCAGGAAAGATTTTGCTGCACCTCCCTTCTGCTTAAGGTCACACTCTCAAAAGCTCGAATAATTATTTCTCCCCCTTGATCACGCTTACTTCTTCTTCCTGTCTCCATGCATATAATGTTGAGCTGCCTCATACATGTTGAAAACCCTTGAATTGGGCATATATTAACTCACTTGCACTCATCCCCCATGAGAAGCTGACCACACAATAGAAGGGAGGCAATCAACACAGGAGGAGGTCCTTTCACTCTGCACACCGTGACATGAATGGAATTGGCTACTCTTGACAGCCTGGTCACCTCTTATTCTGCATTGCCCTCCCTCTGTCTTGGACAGGCTGGGAGACTGAACGACGAGACTGAACGACTAAGGGCTCAATGAAATCAGCCTGCACACCAGCATGGGAGGTGGAAGGCAGCTGTGGCTGGAGTAAGTAAGAACACATGTGAGACAGACACTAATTTTCACACTGGTGCTTGAAGATCCCAATGGTCTGTCTGATGAGGACCAGAGTTTGCGCATGGACCTGATGTAGTGCAGTTTATCCACTGACTTTGGTTTTCTGAGAGGAATCATGAGGCAAGTGGGAAGAGGATAGCATCTTTCCTTCAGTAGTCAGCCTCTCACTTGCCATGCAGAGCCAAAGAGTAATGGAGAACTTGAGTATTGCTGAAAAAAAGAGATAGCTTTTTGTCTTGCGCTCTTCAGGACACTCACAAGAATACCAATAGGAAAACAACAATGTATACTGTTTGTGAAGAGAGTGCTGATTGGTTGGCAAGTGGCGTTGCCATGGAGAATGCACCACTGATGGTGACTGACAGTTAACTGCCAAGCATTGTTTGAAATTTAAACCAGGCAGCTTGACCCTGATTGGTCAAGGCATTGCCCTGAGGAATGAGTCAGCGAACGGCTGTCAATTATTTTGTTCAGCTGAAACAGGTGCAATGTGTGTACACGTTCTTTCTGTCTGCAAAGAACAGGGCCCTGCGTATTAATATATTTAACTTCCAGCACACGCAAATGCGCCAAATTGCGAGCACGACTGACAATCTTAAATTGGTTGTCAGTGCCATTCTTAGCACCTTGAGGATTCTTTAGCAAATGTTGTCCAATTGCGGAATCACATATAATGTTGGACACTATGCTTTGAGTTTTGCAAGCATGGGCTGGTTGGGTACAGTCTGTACCCTGCCTGTTGCGAACAGCGACTGCGACATCCACCAGAATTAGCAAACATTCATAGTAATCCTGCTTGTTCCCAGTGGAAGCATGGCCAAGTGGCTTGAGGTCAATCTAAATAGAGGTAGGAACATTAAGTTGGCATTTCCATTCCATGTATCCTGCTAAATATGACGAGGCAATGAAGTGAATCATTGTGATGATCACAACTGTTCAAAAAGAGGAACAAAGTCACTGAATCACACAAAGAGACTTTGATCTACAAGCCAGCCACCCGAACTGCTCGGTTAGATTCCAGTCCATAACTCTTACCTAAGTATCTGTTATTCTATATATATTACCCCAAACCCCTCAATTAGATTCCAGTCTGTAACTCACTCCCGGGTGTCTGTTATTCTATATATAAACCACTCCAAACCCCTCAATTAGATTCCAGTCTGTAACTCACTCCCGGGTATCTGTTATTCTATATATAAACCACCCTGAACCCCTCGATTAGATTCCAGTCTGTAACTCACTCCCGGGTATCTCTTATTCTATATATAAACCACCCCGAACCTTTCGATTAGATTCCAGTCTGTAACTCACTCCCGGGTAGCTGTTATTCTATATATAAACCACCCCGAACCCCTCGATTAGATTCCAGTCTGTAACTCACTCCCGGGTATCTGTTATTCTATATATAAACCACCCCGAACCCCTCGATTAGATTCCAGTCTGTAACTCACTCCCGGGTATCTGATATTTTATATATAAACCACCCTGAACCCCTCGATTAGATTCCAGTCTGTAACTCACTCCTGGGTATCTGTTATTCTATATATAAACCACCCCGAACCCCTCGATTAGATTCCAGTCTGTAACTCACTCCCGGGTATCTGTTATTCTATATATAAACCACCCCGAACCCCTCGAATAGATTCCAGTCTGTAACTCACTCCCGGGTATCTGTTATTCTATATATAAACCACCCCGAACCCCTCGATTAGATTCCAGTTTGCAACTCACCCTCGGGTATCTGTTATTATACCTATAAATCACGCGAACCCCTCGATTAGATTCCAGTCTCTAACTCACTCTCGGGTATCTGTTATTCTATATATAAACCCCCCGAACCCTTCGATTAGATTCCAGTCTGTAACTCCCTCCCGGGTGTCTGTTATTCCATATATAAACCACCCTGAACCCCTCGATTAGATTCCAGTCTGTAATTCACTCCCGAGTATCTGTTATTCTATATATAAATCCCCTGAACACCTCGATTAGATTCCAGTCTGTAACTCACTACCAGGTATCTGTTATTCTATATATAAACCATCCCGAACCCTTCGATTAGATTCCAGTCTGTAACTCGCTCCCGGGTATCTGTTATTCTATATATAAACCATCCTGAACCCTTTGATTAGATTCCAGTCAGTAACTCACTCCTGGGTATCTGTTCTTCCATATATAAACCACCCCGACCCCTCGATTAGATTCCAGTCTGTAACTCACTCCTGGGTATCTGTTATTCTATATATAAACCACCCCGAACCCCTCGATTAGATTCCAGTCTGGAACTCACTCCCGGGTATTTGTTATTCTATATATAAACATCCCGAACCCCTCGATTAGATTCCAGTCTCTAACTCACTCCCGGGTATCTGTTATTCTATATATAAATCCCCCCTGAACACCTCGATTAGATTCCAGTCTGCAACTCGCTCCCGGGTATCTGTTATTCTATATATAAACCACCCCAAACCCCTCGATTAGATTCCAGACCGTAACTCACTCCCGGGTGTCTGTTATTCGACATATAAACCACCCCAAGCCCCTTGATTAGATTCCAGTCTGTAACTCACTCCTGGGTATCTGTTATTCTATATATAAACCACCCCGAACCCCTCGATTAGATTCCAGTCTGTAACTCACTCCCGGGTATCTGTTATTCTATATATAAACCACCCCGAACCCCTCGAATAGATTCCAGTCTGTAACTCACTCCCGGGTATCTGTTATTCTATATATAAACCACCCCGAACCCCTCGATTAGATTCCAGTTTGCAACTCACCCTCGGGTATCTGTTATTATACCTATAAATCACGCGAACCCCTCGATTAGATTCCAGTCTCTAACTCACTCTCGGGTATCTGTTATTCTATATATAAACCCCCCGAACCCTTCGATTAGATTCCAGTCTGTAACTCCCTCCCGGGTGTCTGTTATTCCATATATAAACCACCCTGAACCCCTCGATTAGATTCCAGTCTGTAATTCACTCCCGAGTATCTGTTATTCTATATATAAATCCCCTGAACACCTCGATTAGATTCCAGTCTGTAACTCACTACCAGGTATCTGTTATTCTATATATAAACCATCCCGAACCCTTCGATTAGATTCCAGTCTGTAACTCGCTCCCGGGTATCTGTTATTCTATATATAAACCATCCTGAACCCTTTGATTAGATTCCAGTCAGTAACTCACTCCTGGGTATCTGTTCTTCCATATATAAACCACCCCGACCCCTCGATTAGATTCCAGTCTGTAACTCACTCCTGGGTATCTGTTATTCTATATATAAACCACCCCGAACCCCTCGATTAGATTCCAGTCTGGAACTCACTCCCGGGTATTTGTTATTCTATATATAAACATCCCGAACCCCTCGATTAGATTCCAGTCTCTAACTCACTCCCGGGTATCTGTTATTCTATATATAAATCCCCCCTGAACACCTCGATTAGATTCCAGTCTGCAACTCGCTCCCGGGTATCTGTTATTCTATATATAAACCACCCCAAACCCCTCGATTAGATTCCAGACCGTAACTCACTCCCGGGTGTCTGTTATTCGACATATAAACCACCCCAAGCCCCTTGATTAGATTTCAGTCTGTAACTCACTCCCGGGTATCTGTTATTTTATATATAAACCCCACCGAGCCCCTCGATTAGATTCCAGGTTGTAACTCACTCCCGGGTATCTGTTATTCTATATAAACCACCCCGAACCCCTCGATTAGATTCCAGTCTGTAACTCACTCCCGGGTATCTCTTATTCTATATATAAACCACCCCGAACCCCTTGATTAGATTCCAGTCTGTAACTCACTCCCGGGTAGCTGTTATTCTATATATAAACCACCCCGAACCCCTCGATTAGATTCCAGTCTGTAACTCACTCCCGGGTATCTGTTATTCTATATATAAACCACCCCGAACCCCTCGATTAGATTCCAGTCTGTAACTCACTCCCGGGAATCTGTTATTTTATATATAAACCACCCTGAACCCCTCGATTAGATTCCAGTCTGTAACTCACTCCTGGGTATCTGTTATTCTATATATAAACCACCCCGAACCCCTCGATTAGATTCCAGTCTGTAACTCACTCCCGGGTGTCTGTTATTCTATATATAAACCACACCGAACCCCTCGATTAGATTCCAGTCTGTAACTCACTCCTGGGTATCTGTTATTCTATATATAAATCCCCCGAACCCCTCGATTAGATTCCAGTCTGTAACTCACTCCCGGGTATCTGTTATTCTATATATAAACCACCCCGAACCCCTCGATTAGATTCCAGTCTGCAACTCACCCTCGGGTATCTGTTATTATACATATAAACCACGCGAACCCCTCGATTAGATTCCAGTCTCTAACTCACTCCCGGGTATCTGTTATTCTATAGAAAAACCCCCCAAACCCTTCGATTAGATTCCAGTCTGTAACTCCCTCCCGAGTATCTGTTATTCTATATATAAATCCCCTGAACACCTCGATTAGATTCCAGTCTGTAACTCACTACCAGGTATCTGTTATTCTATATATAAACCATCCTGAACCCTTCGATTAGATTCCAGTCAGTAACTCACTCCTGGGTATCTGTTCTTCCATATATAAACCACCCCGACCCCTCGATTAGATTCCAGTCTGTAACTCACTTCTGGGTATCTGTTATTTTATATATAAACCACCCCGAACCCCTCGATTAGATTCCAGTCTGGAACTCACTCCCGGGTATCTGTTATTCTATATATAAACATCCCGAACCCCTCGATTAGATTCCAGTCTCTAACTCACTCCCGGGTATCTGTTATTCTATATATAAATCCCCCCTGAACAACTCGATTAGATTCCAGTCTGCAACTCACTCCCGGGTATCTGTTATTCTATATATAAACCACCCCAAGCCCCTTGATTAGATTCCAGTCTGTAACTCACTCCCGGGTATCTGTTATTGTATATATAAACCCCACCGAGCCCCTCGATTAGATTCCAGGTTGTAACTCACTGCCGGGTATCTGTTATTCTATATATAAACCTCCCCGAACCCCTCGATTAGATTCCAGTCTGTAACTCATTCCCGGGTATCTGTTATTCTATATATAAACCACCCCGAACCCCTCGATTAGATTCCAGTCTGTAACTCACTCCCAGGTATCTATTATTGTATATATAGACCCCCCGAGCCCCTCGATTAGATTCCAGTTTGTAACTCACTCCCGGGTATCTGTTATTCTATATATAAACCCCCCCGAACCCCTCGATTAGATTCCAGTCTGTAACTCACTCCCGGGTATCTGTTATTGATTATATAGATCCCCCGAGCCCCTCGATTAGATTCCAGTCTGTAACTCATTCCTGGATATCTGTTATTCTATATATAAACCTTCCCGAAACCCTCGATTAGATTCCTGTCCGTAACTCACACCCGGGTATCTGTTATTCTATATATAAACCCCCCGAACCTCTCGATTAGATTCCAGTCTGTAACTCACTCCCAGGTATCCGTTATTCTATATATAATCCACCCCGAACCCCTCGATTAGATTCCAGTCTGTAACTCACTCCCGGGTATCTGTTATTCTATATATAAACCCCCCCCGAACCCCTCGATTAGATTTCAGTCTCTAACTCACTCCCGGGTATCTGTTATTCTATATATAAATCCCCCCTGAACACCTCGATTAGATTCCAGTCTGCAACTCACTCCCAGGTATCTGTTATTCTATATATAAACCACCCCGAACCCCTCGATTAGATTCCAGTCTGTAACTCACTCCCGGGTATCTGTTATTCTATATATAAACCACCCCGAACCCCTCGATTAGATTCCAGTCTGTAACTCACTCCCGGGAATCTGTTATTTTATATATAAACCACCCTGAACCCCTCGATTAGATTCCAGTCTGTAACTCACTCCTGGGTATCTGTTATTCTATATATAAACCACCCCGAACCCCTCGATTAGATTCCAGTCTGTAACTCACTCCCGGGTGTCTGTTATTCTATATATAAACCACACCGAACCCCTCGATTAGATTCCAGTCTGTAACTCACTCCTGGGTATCTGTTATTCTATATATAAATCCCCCGAACCCCTCGATTAGATTCCAGTCTGTAACTCACTCCCGGGTATCTGTTATTCTATATATAAACCACCCCGAACCCCTCGATTAGATTCCAGTCTGCAACTCACCCTCGGGTATCTGTTATTATACATATAAACCACGCGAACCCCTCGATTAGATTCCAGTCTCTAACTCACTCCCGGGTATCTGTTATTCTATAGAAAAACCCCCCAAACCCTTCGATTAGATTCCAGTCTGTAACTCCCTCCCGAGTATCTGTTATTCTATATATAAATCCCCTGAACACCTCGATTAGATTCCAGTCTGTAACTCACTACCAGGTATCTGTTATTCTATATATAAACCATCCTGAACCCTTCGATTAGATTCCAGTCAGTAACTCACTCCTGGGTATCTGTTCTTCCATATATAAACCACCCCGACCCCTCGATTAGATTCCAGTCTGTAACTCACTTCTGGGTATCTGTTATTTTATATATAAACCACCCCGAACCCCTCGATTAGATTCCAGTCTGGAACTCACTCCCGGGTATCTGTTATTCTATATATAAACATCCCGAACCCCTCGATTAGATTCCAGTCTCTAACTCACTCCCGGGTATCTGTTATTCTATATATAAATCCCCCCTGAACAACTCGATTAGATTCCAGTCTGCAACTCACTCCCGGGTATCTGTTATTCTATATATAAACCACCCCAAGCCCCTTGATTAGATTCCAGTCTGTAACTCACTCCCGGGTATCTGTTATTGTATATATAAACCCCACCGAGCCCCTCGATTAGATTCCAGGTTGTAACTCACTGCCGGGTATCTGTTATTCTATATATAAACCTCCCCGAACCCCTCGATTAGATTCCAGTCTGTAACTCATTCCCGGGTATCTGTTATTCTATATATAAACCACCCCGAACCCCTCGATTAGATTCCAGTCTGTAACTCACTCCCAGGTATCTATTATTGTATATATAGACCCCCCGAGCCCCTCGATTAGATTCCAGTTTGTAACTCACTCCCGGGTATCTGTTATTCTATATATAAACCCCCCCGAACCCCTCGATTAGATTCCAGTCTGTAACTCACTCCCGGGTATCTGTTATTGATTATATAGATCCCCCGAGCCCCTCGATTAGATTCCAGTCTGTAACTCATTCCTGGATATCTGTTATTCTATATATAAACCTTCCCGAAACCCTCGATTAGATTCCTGTCCGTAACTCACACCCGGGTATCTGTTATTCTATATATAAACCCCCCGAACCTCTCGATTAGATTCCAGTCTGTAACTCACTCCCAGGTATCTGTTATTCTATATATAATCCACCCCGAACCCCTTGATTAGATTCCAGTCTGTAACTCACTCCCGGGTATCTGTTATTCTATATATAAACCCCCCCCGAACCCCTCGATTAGATTCCAGTCTCTAACTCACTCCCGGGTATCTGTTATTCTATATATAAATCCCCCCTGAACACCTCGATTAGATTCCAGTCTGCAACTCACTCCCAGGTATCTGTTATTCTATATATAAACCACCCCAAACCCCTCGATTAGATTCCAGACCGTAACTCACTCCCGGGTGTCTGTTATTCGACATATAAACCACCCCAAGCCCCTTGATTAGATTCCAGTCTGTAACTCACTCCCGGGTATCTGTTATTGTATATATAGACCCCCCGAGCCCCTCGATTAGATTCCAGTTTGTAACTCACTCCCGAGTATCTGTTATTCTATATATAAACCCCGCCGAACCCCTCGATTAGATTCCAGTCTGTAACTCACTCCCGGGTATCTGTTATTGTATATATAGGTCCCCCGAGCCCCTCGATTAGATTCCAGTCTGTAACTCATTCCTGGATATCTGTTATTCTATATATAAACCTCCCCGAAACCCTCGATTAGATTCCTGTCCGTAACTCACACCCGGGTATCTGTTATTCTATATATAAACCCCCCGAACCTCTCGATTAGATTCCAGTCTGTAACTCACTCCCAGATATCTGTTATTCTATATATAATCCACCCCGAACCCCTCGATTAGATTCCAGTCTGTAACTCACTCCCGGGTATCTGTTATTCTATATATAAATTCCCCCCGAACCCCTCGATTCGATTCCAGTCTGTAACTCACTCCCGGGTATCTGTTATTCTATATATAAACCACCCTGGACCCCTCGATTAGATTCCAGTCTGTAACTCACTCCCGGGTATCTGTTATTCTATATATAAACTCCCCCTGAACCCCTCGATTAGATTCCAGTCTGTAACTCACTCCCGGGTATCTGTTATTCTCTCTATAAACCCCCCCGAACCCCTCGATTAGATTCCAGTCTGTAACTCACTCCCGGGTATCTGTTATTCTATATATAATCCACCCCGAACCCCTCGATTAGATTCCAGTCTGTAACTCACCCTCGGATATCTGTTATTCTATATATAATCCACCCCGAACCCCTCGATTAGATTCCAATCTGTAACTCACTCCCGGGTATCTGTTATTCTATATATAAACCCCCCGAACCCCTCGATCAGATTCCAGTCTGTAACTCACTCCTGGGTACCTTGTTAGGAACTAGATAGTTCAAGTAAGTTATTTGTATGTGTTTAGAATATGCTGTAGCTTTAAATTTAATTCATATTTTTTCTATTTGTGGGTTAAAAAGGTGAAAGCTAGGATCTAGTTTATTTTTAGAGTGGAGACAGCAAGTTAAAGCTCTGTTTGTATACCTGCATTTTTGTGAGATTTTATGACCCTTGAAGTGGAGAGCCGTGTTATCAAGGGGGTAGTGTTTAGGGAAGTTAAAATAAAGTAGAAAAAACTGTGCTGTTGCCTAGCAACAGGAGTGCAGAGAGAGAAGTCCCCCACACAAACAGATAAAGAAGCTGAAAGCAGTTTGAGTTCAGTTGGTCAGTGTGCTCCAAAGCTGAAAGCAGCTGCCAGCAGAAGCAGCATAGGAGAGGGATAGATAGCAAGCCCCAAATTAAAATTGAAAACAGGAGCTAGAAGAAGCTGGACAGGAAGGAGCTGCAGGAAGCAGGTTTCCCCAAAGAACAGAGGAAGACCTTTTAGTCAAAGGGAAAGAACAGGAATCTGAAAAAGGTCCTGTTAAGTGAAGTTAAGTGTGAAAAGCAGAGAAAGGCTCCAAGTTTAAAGAGGGAAAGCTGCAGGTCAGACTTAAAGCAAAATAGGCTTGCAAGAAGTCAGAAGGTCCAAGGAGACAGTCACAGGACTGTAACTCTTTACTCTGGGCATGTGACACAGTGGTGTTCCATTGGCACAGCTGAGCATCTGAGAAAGAGTGTGTGGAAGGCAAAGCTTGAATGCACATGGCGATCCAGGGGAGAGGAATATTGGAAGGCGTGTTCGAAATCCTGGAGGTGGGGCCTTGTGGAAGGCATCTGAGAGAAAGCGTCATTTAGGGGAAGATTCCAAAATGGGTCCTTGGAGGGTGGAGATTGGAAACGCTCATGTGAAAGATGGAGTTCAGTGACAAAGGTTGGCTTCTGGTTTAACAGGTGTCTGGAGGGAGTTGATGAGAGATCATTAGCATCTGTTTGGATGGTATCTGTCACTTGATTTCAGAATGTGGTGTACCTGACTACAGGTCGCCAATTGATTTACTTGGATTGTGTACTTACTGTGAACATTAGCGTATAAGGTAGCTTTTGAAACTTCTGTTTTCCTTACGAACCTGTATATATCTGTAAAGGTATAGTTGTGGGTGAAGGAGTACAGTAATATAGTTTCACTTTTCTTATTTAATAAATGTTTTATTCTTTTGTTAAAAGTTCATCAGCAGACTCCTGTGACTCTGTTCAGTAGCCACTCTCCACGTTTCTAAACAAAAAATAAAAGTTAGGATCTATAAAGCTGGGTTCCACCCTGGGATCTGATTAGTCCAGTAGTAACATCAGCTGGGATCATAACAAACTGTTCTTTGAAATAGGAACCCCCCGGACCCCTCGAGTACATTCCAGTCTGTAACTTAAGCGCGGGTATCTGTTATGCTATATATAAACCTCCCGAGTCCCTCACTCAGATTCCAGTCTGTAACTCACTCCCGGGTATCTGTTATGCTATATATAAACCTCCCAAACCCCTCCATTAGATTCCAATCTGCAACTCACTCCTGGGTATCTATTTTTTTATATGTGAAGCACCTTCGATTGGATTTCAGCCTGCAATTAAGTCCGAGATATCCATTCATCTGCATTAAGCACGTTCTGAACTCCTCAAATCGATTCCAGTCTTAAATTTATTATATATCATTCGGTGTGTGATCTACCCCAAACCCCTCTTTTAGATTGCAGTCTGTACCTGACTCCCAGGTATCTGTTATTCTATATATAGACCACCCGAACCACTTGATTAGATTCCAGTCTGTAACTCACTCCCGGGTATCTGTTATTCTATATATAAACCCCCTGAGCCCCTCGATTAGATTCCAGTCTGTAACTCACACCCGGGTATCTGTTATTCTATATATAAACCACCCCAAACCCCTCGATTAGATTCCAGTCTGTAACTCACTCCCAGGTATCTGTTATTCTATATATAAACCCCCCGAACCCCTCGATTAGATTCCAGCCAGTAACTCCCACCAGGGTATCTGTTATTCTATATAAAAACCACCCCGAACCCCTCGATTAGATTCCAGTCTGTCACTCACTCCCAGATATCTGTTATTCTATATATATACTTCGCCGAACCCCTCGATTAGATTCCAGTCTGTAACTCACTCCCGGTTATCTGTTATTCTATATATAAACCACCCCGAACCCCTCGATTAGATTCCAGTCTGTAACTCACTCCCGGGTATCTATTATTCTATATATAAACCCCCCCAAACCCCTCGATTAGATTCCAGTCTGTAACTCACTCCCAGGTATCTCTTATTCTATATTTAAACCACCCCGAACCCCTCGATTAGATTCCAGTCTGTAACTCAATCCCGGGTATCTGTTATTCTATATATAAACCACCCCGAACCCCTCGATTAGATTCCAGTCTGTAACTCAATCCCGGGTATCTGTTATTCTATATTTAAACCACCCCGAACCCCTCGATTAGATTCCAGTCTGTAAGTGGCTGCCGGGTATCTGTTATTCTATATATAAGCCACCCGAACCCCTCGATTAGATTCCAGTCTGTAACTCATTCCCGGGTATCTCTTATTCTATATATAAACCACGCCGAACCCCTTGATTAGATTCCAGTCAGTAACTCACTCCTGGGTATCTGTTACTCTATATATAAACCACCCCGAACACCTCGATTAGATTCCAGTCTGTAACTCACTCCCGGGTATCTGTTATTCTATATATAAACCACCCCGAACCCCTCGATTAGATTCCAGTCTGTAACTCACTCCTGAGTATCTGTTATTCTATATATAAACCACCCCGAACCCCTCGATTAGATTCCAGTCTGTAAATCACTCCCACGTACCTGTTATTCTATATATAAACCACCCCGAACCCCTTGATTTGATTCCAGTCTGTAACTCACTCCTGGGTATCTGTTACTCTATATATAAGCCACCCCGAACACCTCGATTAGATTCCAGTCTGTAACTCACTCCCGGGTATCTGTTATTGTATATATAAACCACCCCGAACCCCTCGATTAGATTCCAGTCCGTAACTCAATCCCGGGTATCTGTTATTCTATATTTAAACCACCCCGAACCCCTCGATTAGATTCCAGTCTGTAAGTGGCTGCCGGGTATCTGTTATTCTATATATAAACCACCCGAACCCCTCGATTAGATTCCAGTCTGTAACTCACTCCCGGGGATCTGTTATTCTATATATAAACCACCCCGAAACCCTCGATTAGATTCCAGTCTGTAACTCACTCCCGGGTATCTGTTATTCTATATATAAACCATCCCGAACCCCTTGATTAGATTCCAGTCTGTAACTCACTCCCGGGTATCTGTTATTCTATATATGAACCACTCCGACCCCCTCGATCAGATTTCAGTCTGTAACTCACTCCCGGGTATCTGTTATTCTATATATAAACCCCCCGAACCGCTCGATTAGATTCCAGTCTGTAACTCCCTCCAGGGTATCTGTTATTCTATATATATACTCCGCCGAACCCCTCGATTAGATTCCAGTCTGTAAGTCACTCCCGGTTATCTGTTATTCTATACATAAACCACCCCGAACCACTCGATTAGATTCCAGTCTGTAACTCACTCCCGGGTATTTGTTATTCTATATATAAACCCCTCCGAACCCCTCGATTAGATTCCAGTCTGTAACTCACTCCCGGGCATCTGTTATTGTATATATAAACCACCCCGAACCCCTCGATTAGATTCCAGTCTGTAACTCACTCCCGGGTATCTGTTATTCTATATATAAACCACCCCCAACCCCTCGATTAGATTCCAGTCTGTAACTCAATCCCGGGTATCTGTTATTCTATATATAAACCACCCGAACCCCTCGATTAGATTCCAGTCTGTAACTCACTCCCGGGTGTCTGTTATTCTATATATAAACCACCCCGAAACCCTCGATTAGATTCCAGTCTGTAACTCACTCCCGGTTATCTGTTATTCTATATATAAACCACCCCGAACCCCTCGATTAGATTCCAGTCTGTAACTCACTCCCGGGTATCTGTTATTCTATATATATACCCCCCCGAACCCCTCGATTAGATTCCAGTCTGTAACTCACTCCCGGGTATCTGTTATTCTATATATAAACCCCGCCGAACACCTCGATTAGATTCCAGTCTGTAACTCCCTCCAGGGTATCTGTTATTCTATATATAAACCACCCCGAATCCCTCGATTAGATTCCAGTCTGTAACTCACTCCCGGGTATCTGTTATTCTATATATATACCCCCCCGAACCCCTCGATTAGATTCCAGTCTGTAACTCACTCCCGGGTATCTGTTATTCTATATATAAACCCCCCCGAACACGTCGATTAGATTCCAGTCTGTAACTCCCTCCAGGGTATCTGTTATTCTATATATAAACCACCCCGAATCCCTCGATTAGATCCCAGTCTGTCACTCACTCCCAGGTATCTGTTATTCTATATATATACTCCGCCGAACCCCTCGATTAGATTCCAGTCGGTAACTCACTCCCGGTTATCTGTTATTCTATATATAAACCACCCCGAACCCCTCGATTAGATTCCAGTCTGTAACTCACTCCCGGGTATCTGTTATTCTATATATAAACCCCCCCGAACCCCTCGATTAGATTCCAGTCTGTAACTCACTCCCGGGTATCTGTTATTCTATATATAAACCCCCCCGAACACCTCGATTAGATTCCAGTCTGTAACTCACTCCTGTGTATCTGTTATTCTATATATAAACCCCACCGAATCCCTTGATTAGATTCCAGCCTGTAACTCACTCCTGGGTATCTGTTACTCTATATATAAACCACCCCGAACGCCTCGATTAGATTCCAGTCTGTAACTTACTCCCGGGTATCTGTTATTCTATATATAAACCACCCCAAACCCCTCGATTAGATTACAGTCTGTAAATCACTCCCACGTATCTGTTATTCTATATATAAACCACTCCGAACCCCTCGATTAGATTCCAGTCTGTAACTCACTCCGGGGTACCTGTTATTCTATATATAAACCCCCCCGATCCCCTTGATTACATTCTAGTTTGTAACTCACTCCCGGGTATCTGTTATTCTATATATAAACCCCCCTGAACCCCTCGATTAGATTCCAGTCTGTAACTCACTCCCAGGTACCTGTTATTCTATATATAAACCCCCCCGATCCCCTCGATTAGATTCTAGTTTGTAATTCACTCCCGGGTATCTTTTATTTTGGATATACAGTGCAAAGCAGCACGATGGTGCCATGGGAACCTTTAGAATCATTGAAGGTTTGTTGAGAATAAATGAGGTCTTTGAGATGAAAGAGAAATCTCTCTGTCTTCGAGGAACAGTGGAACTCTTCTTCTGAGATCAGGAGAGATACTGGGCCTGGAATCTTGATACTTGAAGCCTAAGGGCAGAATTTCTTGCTCCTCCCAAAGCGGGAATCATGGAAGGCACTATTTTGGCATGATGGGAGAGGTCATCTTCCTGCCAGCGGGTAATTTTGTTCTCCCGGCTTTGATGGGTGGGTTAAAGGCAGCTTGCGTTTCCTGCTATATATGTCAGGAACCACATTTGTATTCATTTGCATCTCACGAATGCTGATTAAAAGGTCAACTCGCTGGAATTCTCCTTCCCCTGCAAATGAAGTGCCTGCCATCGGGTGATCAGAGTTGTCTGTTTCCCGACTGTATAGAAGTGATGTGCACCTGGTGAGCTTCACTTCATCCATGACTTCGAGGTGCATAGATGTTGCTTTCTCCTTCTCATGTTAGCAAACGATGCTTCAGGCTGGACAAGGGAGGCAGGCAAAGGCTGGAAGGGGGCTGGGGGGTAGGGTGGAAGGGTGCAGTGAAGACTGGACTGGGAAAGAGTGGGGTGAATGCCCTGGGAAGTGGGGGTGGAATGTCCGGGGAAGGGGGGAATGAGAGTATCCTGGGAAGGGCGGGGGTGGGGTGGGGTGGGGTGGGGAGTGTCTTAGAGTGCGGGGTGAGAGGTTGATGGTGGTATCCCCAGAGGAGAACTCAGGGTACTGGTGATAAGAAAGAACAGTCACAGTGAAAGGTGGTGGAGGGTGACAGTGGGGAGGGGAATGGTGATATTGGGTGGGTCTATGATGATGGGGGAGGATTTTGCTGGGTGACCGGGGGTTGGGGTGGGGGGTGGGGGGGATGGGTGGTGTGTAGAAGATAATGGAGAGAGCCTGAAAGGTGACGTACACCACTTTTCCAAACTGACCTTGATCACACAGTTGGTCAGTCGGTGAGATCCCTCGAGGTGGGTGGAGTTCAAGGTCAGCACAATTGTCGACTAAAAGGACATCTTAATAATCATGAGGCAACTAGGTGAGAACCATGCTCAGCTGTGTCTCCTCTCTACGGTGAAGCCCAGATTGCAGCAGGTTTGTTCCCGACTCATGGGTCTCTCAGCCTCGAGACCCCAGCAAGGTGTGGAGCTGCCGTTCATTCTGTGTGGGGATGGGGGGTATCCCAGGGTGTGTGTGGGGGCACATGTTGATCTGTGCAAGTGGCCTCAGGATGGTGAGGGCTGAGGAGGCAGTCTCCAGAGGAGATGAGGGCAGATGGAGGTGTGAGGGTGTGTGTGAGAGAGTGAGTGGTGATGTCCCTTGAGCTGGCAGTGAGTGAGATGCCAGTGAGTGTGTGACGGCGTTGTGAGTGTGTGAGTTTAGAGTGATGAGATAGTTGCCTTACCCTGGCTGCACAGATGAGATCATTCATCCTCTTTCTGCCAACCTCTTCTGTGAAGCGTTGGCACTGACCACCACTGCCATCACCTCCCAAGCCGGAGTGGTGAGATTACTGGCCTCCTGCAGCCAGAGCGGAGGTAGAGGACATCAAGCCAGGCCTTCAAAAGACATTCCAGGGATGGGTCACTGAACTCTTCCTGGCTTTCAGGGCCATGTCTACACTGGAGCAGTCCTGGGCTACAATCATTGAGAATTGTGTGGGCGGCTGCAGTTTAGATACGGCACCCGGAGTGAGGAAACAGTGAGGTAACAGCGTGGCGGGCGATTCAGAGGCCTTCTGCCAGTGAGGTGGTGTGTTTCCGGTGGCTGCATAATTAATGAGGTGGGAAGAGGACGATATGGAGGGAAAAGCCGCCATTGCAGCCGGCGTATAAAATGTCATTTTTCCCGCCCACTACCGCACATAGTGCAAATCTGGGACGATTCCGCCCATGGAAACTGTTCTTTTGATTTATTAAGGATATGAAAAAACTATGAGGATTAAATTCAACATCAGCAGGGGCACCAAAAGGGTCAGAGCATATCTGCCACCTATTATAATCCACCTAACTTATATGGTAAATAGATAACAACATATTTACTATGACTAACCTGAATGTGTGAAGGTGATGATTTCATAGCTTTTATCTTTCACTCCCTGGCTGTGTCCAAACTTCTGAATGTTTCTCTGAGTGTCCAGAGAGCTGACCTCCATTAAATTGTCCATGTGGAATTTCCTCAGGACGGATACTTGAGTTTTCCTGAGGGTTTCATTGGGGGGTTTCGGCCTTGCCTTCATGTGCATTTGTTTCAGGATGTAGCTCTTCATCCATCTGAGGACTTTGTCATCTGTCCCCACCTCAGAGCTGGAGAAGCTGCAGAAAGTGCACGCTGAGTCCTCAGATAGTGGCAGAGTCAGAGTCCTTATCCAAAAGAAGCAGCAGAAGCTCAAAATCATTCTTGTGTCCATGGTGCTGAAGGCGGCTTCCCTTTGCAGGAAAACCTGCTGAACCCGGCAGGTGTGCAAATGTAGAAACCAAGCAGCAGCTTCTAAGACAACCTCACAGGCCTCTTTATATCAGGTCTTCTGGTGAACTCATTTGTCGCATCTCCTTGCCCAGGTGAAAGACAACTGGCACTGGCACAAATCTCAACTCATTTCAGATTAAACTATTGACCTGTGCCAAAGGTCAGGAAAATACTGTGCGTGCCAAGCCATTACGTTATCGAACTGGGACGGAATGGGGGTCAAAGGGAGGCTGGTGTGATTGCACGGCTCCCTTGTATTTTTCATCAAGTCAGCTGACAGTGGTATTCAGGACAAATGCCAATAAATGCCAAACTTAGGCATTATCCAACCTCTGCTCTTTTCACTCTGCAAAATGTTAGCATTTATATTTGATTTTGATTATTTACAGGTAGCAAAATGAGATTTGAAACAAGAAGGACCCTTCCCCACCACCTCCCCACATCACCAATGATGACATTTTGTTTGCGTTCATTAACATTTGAACGTCTATGAAATTTTCCTTTTCCGTCAAGGCACATTGTTGGCTGTTGAATTCTGCACTTTTCCAGGTTTGTAAACAGATTGGGCAATGGTGCTTTCACAGTCAGTACTGTACATAAATTTTTAAAACGTCTCTTTAAAGGTCTCCTCCTCTGTCTCAGTGGGGCAATGTATCACCCACTGATGTCATGCAGTCTCAGATTATCTCCAGATCTATTCGGGATTTTCTTTTTTTTATTCATTCCTGGGATGTGGGTGTCGTTGGCTAGACCAGCATTTATTGCCCATCCCTAATTGCCCCTTGAGAAGGTGGTGGTGAGCTGCCTTCTTGAACCGCTGCAGTCCATGTGGTGTAGGTACACCCACAGTGCTGTTAGGGAGGGAGTTCCAGGATTTTGACCCAGTGACAGTGAAGGAACGGTGATATATTTCCAAGTCAGGATGGTGAGTGACTTGGAGGGGAACTTCCATGTGGTGGTGTTCCCATGTGTCTGCTGCACTTGTCCTTCTAGATGGTAGTGGACGTGGGTTTGGAAGGTGCTGTCTAAAGAGCCTTGGTGAATTCCTGCAGTGCGTCTTGTAGATGGTACACATTGCTGCTACCGTGTGTCGGTGGTGGAGGGAGTGAATGTTTGTGGATGTGGTGCCAATCAAGTGGGCTGCTTTGTCCTGGGCGGTTTCGAGCTTCTTGAGTGTTGTGGGTGCTGCATTCATCCAGGCAAGTGGAGAGTATTCCATCACACTGCTGACTTGTGCCTTGTAGATGGTGGACAGGCTTTGGGAAGTCAGGAGGTGAGTTACTCGCCGCAGGATTCCCAGCCTCTGACCTGCTTTTGTAGCCACAGTATTTATATGGCTGGTCCAGTTCAGTTTCTGGTCAGTGGTAACCTCCAGGATGTTGATAGTGGGGGTTAAGTGATGGTAATGCCATTGTCAAGGGGTGATGGTTGGATTCTCTCTTGTTGGAGATGGTAATTCCCTGACATTTGTGTGATGTGAATGTTACTTGCCACTTGTCAGCCCAAGCCTGGATATTGTCCCGATGGTTGGGCCAAGGACACTACCCTGAGGAACTCCTGCAGTGATGTCCTGGAGCTGAGATGACTGACCTCCAACAACCACAACCATCTTCCTTTGTGCTAGGTATGACTCCAACCAGTGGAGAGTTTTCCCCCTGATTCCCATTGACTCCAGTTTTGCTAGGGCTCCTTGATGCCACACTCGGTCAAATGCTGCCTTGATGTCAAGGGCAGTCACTCTCACCTCACCTCTGGAGTTCAGCTCTTTTGTCCATGTTTGAACCAAGGCTGTAATGAGGTCAGGAGCTGAGTGGCCCTGGCAGAACCCAAACTGGGCGTCAGTGAGCAGGTTATTCCTAAGCAAGTGCCGCTTGATAGCCCTGTTGATGACCCCTTCCATCACTTTACTGATGATGGAGGGTAGACTGATGGGGCGGTAATTGGCCAGGTTGGATTTGTCCTGCTTTTTGTGTACAGGACATACCTGGGCAATTTTCCACATAGCCGGGTAGATGCCAGTGTTGTAGCTGTACTGGAACAGCTTGGTTAGGGGCGCAGCAAGTTCTGGAGCACAAGTCTTCAGTACTATTGTCGGAATATTGTCGGGGCCCATCACCTTTGCACTATCCACTACCTTCAGCTGTTTCTTTATATTACATGGAGTGAATCGAATTGGCCGAAGACTGGCACCTGTGATGCTGGGGACCTCCAGAGGAGGCCGAGATGGATCATCTACTCGGCACTTCTGGCTGAAGGTTGTAGCAAATGCCTTATCTTTTGCACTGATGTGCTAGGCTCCTCCATCATTGAGGATGGGGATATTTGTGGAGTCTCCTCCTCCAGTGAGTTGTTTAATTGTCCACCACCATTCACGACTGGATGTGGCAGGACTGCAGAGCTTAGATCTGATCCGTTGGTTGTGGGATCACTTGGCTTTGTCTATCACTTGCTGCTTATGCTGTTTGGCACGCAAGTAGTCCTGTGTTATAGCTTCACAGGTTGACACCTCATTTTTAGGTATGCCTGGTGCTGCTCCTGGCATGCCCTCCTGCACTCTTCATTGAAGCAGGGTTGATCCCTTGGCTTGATGATAATGGTAGAGTGGGGGATATGCCGGGCCATGAGGTTACAGATTGTGTTCGAGTACAATTCTGCTGCTGCTAATGGCCCACAGCGCCTCATGGATGTCCAGTCTTGAGTTGCTAGATCTGTGCAAAATCTATCCCATTTAGCACTGTGGCAGTGCTACACAACACAGGGGAGGGTATCCTCACTGTGAAAGTGGGACTTCATCTCCAGAATGACTGTGCGGTGGTCACTCCTACCGATACTGTCATGGACAGATGCATCTGTGGCAGGCAGGTTGTTGAGGATGAGGTCAAGTATGTTTTTCCCTCTTGTTGGTTCCCTCACCACCTGCCGCAAACCCAGTCTAGCAGCTATGTCCTTTAGGACTCAGCCAGCTCGGTCTGTGGTGGTGTTACTGAGCCACTTTTGGTGATGGACATTGAAGTCCCCCACCCAGAGTACATTCTGCACCCTTGCCACCCTCAGTGCTTCCTCCGAGTGGTGTTCAACATGGAGGGGCACTGATTCATCAGCTGAGGAAGGGGGGTATGTGGTAATCAGCAGGAGGTTTCCTTGCCCATGTTTGACCTGATGTCATGAGACTTCATGGGGCCCAGAGTCGATGTTGAGGACTCCCAGGGCAACTCTCTCCTGACTGTATCCCACTGTGCTGCCACCTCTGCTGGGTCTGTCCTGCCGGTGGGACAGGACATACCCAGGGATGGTGATGGTGGTGTCTGGGATATTGTCTGTAAGGTATGATTCTGTGAGGATGACTATGTCAGGCTGTTGCTTGACTATTCTGTGAGACAGCTCTCCCAATTTTGGCACTGGCCCCCAGCCCCCAGCTATTTGTAAGGAGGACTCTGCAGGGTCGACAGGGCTGAGGTTGCTGTTGTCGATTCCGGTGCCTAGCTCGATGCCGAGTGGGCCGTCTGGACTTTGTGGCGGTTTGATACAACTGAGCAGCTTGTTGGGCCAGTTCAGAGGGCAGTTAAGAGTCAACCACATTGCTGTGGGTCTGGAGTCACCTAGGCCAGACCAGGTAAGGACGACAGATTTCCCTCCCCAAAGGGCATTAGTGAACCAGATGGGTTTTTACAACAATCAACAATGGTTTCATGGTCATCATTAGACTTTTAATTCCAGATTTTTATTGAATTCAAATCCCACCATCTGCCATGGCAGGATTCAAAACCAGGTACCCAGAGCATTACCCTGGGTCTCTGGATCACTACTCCAGTGACAATACCACTACACCATCACCTCCCCTGAGTTAGTTAATCTCAGCTGCTGCATTGGCAGGGGTGGGGGTTAGAATTGGACACAGCACCCCAAGGCTAGTGGAAGGGGGTTTCCCACTCCTAATAGGGGAATTATAATTTGGGGATGATGCACTAAGTGGAATGATCTAGCGACTGGTGCTGGGGCCTTGCATGTTTCTGAATTACATAAGTGACCAGCATTCAGAAATTGAAAGTAAACTGCTCAAATCTCTGGATGATAGTCGACTAGAGAATGACAAAGTGGTCCAAGAGATTACAGGAGGATCCAGAAAATATTTGCAAGTGGGCAGAACTATGGTCGATGAAATTCAGTACAGGTATGTACAGTGTCTGACCCATTGGAAGAAAAAATGATGGACGCACTTAATGTCCATTCCCAAACTAGTTCTAACTAAAGCATAAAGGAATCTGGGAATCATTAAAGTTCAACAACAATAACTTGTATTTATATGGTACCTTTAATGCTCTAAAATGACCCAGGGTGCTTCATGTGAGCATTATCAAACAAAATTGAGCCACAGAGGGCAGATGACCAAAAGGCAGATTTTAAGGAGCATCTTAAAGTAGGAAAGAAGGGTAGTGAGGTGGAGAGGAGTAAGGCCCAGGCAACTGAAAGCATAACCACCAATGACTGAACAATGAGAATCAGGGATGCTCAGGAGGCCAGATTAAAAAGATGAGATATTTTGGAGGGTTGTGGGGCTGGAGGAGGTTACAGAGATAGGGAAAGGCGAGGCCATAGCAGGATTTGTAAACAAGAATGAGAATTTTAAAATTGGGCTGTTGCTGAACCGGGAGGTCAGCGAGCACAGGGGCGGTGGGTGAACAGGATGTGGGCAATAGAGATTTGGATGACCTCAGGCTTACGGAGTGTAAAATGTGGGAGAGCAGTCAGGAGTGTGTTGGAATAGTCAAGTCTAGAGGCAACAAAGGAATGGATGAAGGTTTCAGCAGCAGATGTGCTGAGACAGGGGTGAAATTGGGAGACATTATGGAGGTGGAAATAGGCATTCTTAAAATATGTGCATGGCCGCTCATCACAGAGTCAAATATGACACCAAGGTTGTGAACAGGCTGATTTACTCCTGGACTGTTGCAGAGGGCTGGAGATGGTAGCTAGGGAACGGAGTTTGGAAGGGGGACTGAAAACAATAGCTTCAGTCTTCCCAATATTTAATTGAAGGAAATTTCTACTCAGCCAGTACTGGGTGTTGGATAAACAGTCTGATAATTTAGAGATAGTGAATGGGTTGAGAGGGATGGTTGTGAGGTAGACCGTGGTGCCATCAGTGTAGCATGTCAATGAGAAATAGGAGGGGGCCTAGGATAGATCCTCAGGACGCCAGAGGTAACGGTGAGGGAGCAAACAGTGAGGAAAATCAGCCATTGCAAGTGATTCTCTGACTACAGTTAGATTGATAAGAATGAAACCGGGTGAGATCAATCCCACCCAGCTGGACGACAGTGGAGAGGTGTTGGGGGAGGATGGTGTGGTCAAACCGTGTCAAAGGCTGCAGACAGGTCAAGAAGGACGAGGAGGGAAAGTTTACCTTTGTCACAGTCACACAGGATGTCATTGTGACTTTGATAAGAGCTGTTTCAGGACTGTGGCAGGGACAGAAACCTGATTGGAGGGATTCAAACATGGAGTTCTGGGAAAGATGGGAATGGATTTGGGAGGTGACAACACGTTCAAGAACTTTGGAGAGGAAAGGGAGGTTGGAGATGGGATGGTAGCTTGCAAGGGCGGGGGACAGTCAAGGGTTGTTTTTTGAGGAGGGGGCGATGATGACAAATTTAGAGAGAGGGGCAACACCTAAAGAGAAAGAACCATTAACAATATCGGCTAACGTGGGGACCAGGAGGGGAAATTGAGTGGTCAGCAGTTTAGCAGGAATAGGATTGAGGCAGCAGGAGTGGTAACATGAGAGATAACATGAGCTCAGAGAGGGCATGAGGGGAGATAAGAGAGAAACTGGGGAAAGATGTGAGTTCAGGGCTCAAGCAGGGAGGAACTTCAGAGGAAGTTTGACCTGGTGTGCTAGTGGAAGGAAGGAAGTGGGGACACAGAAAGGACAAGAGGATACAATGTAGACTGCTGCCCCTCTGAACATAACAACATAAGATCATAAGAAATAGAAACAGGAAGTAGGCCATTCGGCCCCTGCTCCGCTATTCAATACGATCATGGCTGATCTGATTGTGGCCTTAACTTCACTTTCCTTCCCATCCCCCATAACCCTCGACTCCCTTGTCGATTAAAAACCTGTAACTCAGCCTTGAATATATTCAATGACCCAGCCTCCACTGCTCTCTGGGGGAGAGAATTCCATAGACTAATGATCCTCTGAGAGAGGAAATTCCTCCTCATCTCCATCTGAAATGGGAGACTCCTTATTCTGAAACTGTGTCTCCCCACCCCCGGTTCTAGACTCTCCCATGAGGGGAATCATTCTCCCAGCACCCACCCTGTCAAATCCCCTCAGAATCTGATATGTTTCAATAGGATCACCTCTCATTCTTCTAAACTCCAATGGGTCTAGGCCCAACCTGTTCAACCTTTCCTCATAAGACAAACCCCTTCATCCCAGGAATCAGCCCAGTGAACCTTCTCTGAACTGTTTCCAATGCAAGTATATCCCTCCTTAAATACGGAGATCAAAACTATACACAGTACTGTAGGTGTGGTCTCACCAATGCTCTGTACAGATGTAACAAAACCTCCCTACTTTTATACTCCATCCCCCTTGTAATAAACCCCAACATTGCATTTCCCTTCCTAATCACTTGCTGTACCTGTATGTGAACTTCTTGTGATTCATGTACCAGGACACCCAGATCCCTCTGTACTGCAGCATTCTGCAGTCTCTCTCCATTTAAATAATATGCTGTTTTTCTATTCTTCCCAAAGTGGACAGCATCACATTTTCTCACATTATACTCCATCTGCCAAATATTTGCTCACTCACTTAACTTACCTGTATCCCTTTACAGGCTCTTTGTAACCTCCTCACAACTTGCTTTCCTGTCTTTGTAGCATCAGCAAATTTGGCTACAGTACAGTCAGTCCCTTCATCAAAAAATATCAATATGGGTTGTAAACATCAAAGTTGTTAATATAAGATGTAAATAGTTAAGGCCCCAGCGCTGATCCCTGTGGTGCCCCACTAGTCACAGTTTGCCAATCTGAAAATGAACCATTTATCCAGAATCTGTTTCACGTCAATTAACAAATCTTCTATCCATGCAAATATATTATCCCCTGTAGTGTAGTGAAAATTTCATTATGCATTTTGTCCACTGGAGGCTACCATACACACATGTACCAGCAGACGGAGCCTGCTAGGAAGAGAATAATAAAGGATCCATGTTTAACAGTTCATGCAGTTCTAATTCTAAATATCTCTCACTGACGTAGAACTGTTTCTGTCCCCAAGAACTTCACAATGGTAACAGGATGGTGAAAAACAAGAAACATTGCTTCCGGTATGAAACTTTTGGAGGTTTTTGTCTACTTTCTGCAGAAGGCATTTTAAGTTGGAGTTTTAGGGACACACTGAGGCTGTGTTAGAGACACACAAAAGGCACTCCAGCTCAGGTTTAGCAATGGGAAAGCTTGCCCAGTGTATATATACACACACACTGATCTCACCAAAATAACTATCCAATCAAAAAAAAAATCTTGAATCATTACAGAGAAGTTTCATCGCTCCCTTTCCAATCAACATGGTGTTGTCTGTGTCCAGTCTACCAGCTTTCAATGTGCATTCGGAGCCACCATCTGTATTCCCACATTGGTAAAAATGGCTGTGACCTACTGAAGGCACAATGCCTAGTTTTGCAATCACTGATGACAAGACAAAAAAGGCCTTATTTCTCCACTATGGAGGTGAAGAATTGGAAGATATTTTTGAGACACTCGACACCTGAGTAAAATGACTATGACTCAGCAAAAAATGCACTAACAACCGACTGCATAGCCAAGGAAAAGACAGGATACGAAACAATTGTCTTCCAACACACTAAGCAAGAAGCAAATGAGACTATTGATCAATATTTCAGGTGTTTGAGGTAACTAGCAACCAAATGTGACTTTGGTGATGTTGAACATGTCAAATGGGAAAGTAGAACATTAATAATCAAAGGTTGTCTCTCTAGTCGACTATGCTGAGAAGCACTCGAGAGAGACAGAAAGCTGTCAGAGCTGTTGGAGTTAGAAAGATCACTATCACTTTCAGAGTCCAGAGCTACTGAAGTTGAGGCTGCCAACAGTAACTATCACACTCCAAGTTCAACTCCTGTGAACAGTGTTCATTGTCCCATGTGCCAGGAAGGCACCTGCAAAGCAACGACAGCAGTCCCACAGAGCCGTGACTTATCCAAACAATGTTTCCACTGTGGTGGTGCTTTCCCAGATCAGAATAAAAATAAATAAAGTGCATTGCAACCCCATAGGGGTGGAAGTTGAAGCTGAAGAACTTTTTGATGACGTATCATAACACTCCACATTCAACAACAGGCTCTGATATTTGGAAGATGACTGCGTACCAGACTGGATTTGCTGTGCCCGGATTTGAAAGGAAAGATTGGTTCAAGGTAACTTAATCAGAAAAGGTCACATGACACAAGTAAACCAGCTCGTGAGTTTAATCTGGATCAGTCTGTCTGGGTCCAAAATTACTGTGGGACACCAAAGTGGCTCCTGGAAAGAATCATCAATGTCGAGGACCACTGACCTATGACGTTGAAACTTCCTGTGGAATCTGGAAGAGACACACTGACCAGATTAGAGAAGCCAAATCCAAGGAACCAAATTTCCAGGGATCTCCAGTCACAGTGGAAGATTTCTGGGAAACATCTGCTCCAGTTAGTGAAACCCGAACTTGATTCAACTGACAAACCTGTAGCTGCAACTGTTGAACCTGAACAGAAACCAGTGGAACAGCAGAACCTTCCATTTCTAAGCAAACAAACAGAGATACCTAAGCCAACACTCCTCTCTAGACCAAAGCGAATCTGCAAACCGCCTGACTGATTTGTTCCTGGCTAAAGGGGGAGGAGGCAGGGGGGTGAAAAACAGAAGGTTCCTTTATTCCTTATTCTCCACCAGAGGGCAATACATCCAGGACTTAGCACACGTTATTGACAGATTTAAATAACAATTCTTTTTAACTAAAATGTCCTTTTACAAAAAAGCATAAACATTAAACACAAGCGTCACAGTTACGATGCAGAAGGAGGCCATTCAGCCCATCGTGTCTGCACCAGCTCTCCAAATGAACATTATGAGTCAGTGCCAATCTCCTGCCTTTTCCCCATACTCCTGCACATTGTTTCTATTCAAATAATCATCTAATGCCCTCCTGAATGCCTTGATTGAACCTGCCTCCACCACACTTCCAGGCAGTGAATTCCAGATCCAAACTACTTGCTGTGTGAAAAAGTTGTTTCTCACATCGCATTTGCTTCTTCTGCAAATCACTTTAAATCTGTGTCCTCTGGTTCTCGATCCGTTTATGAGCAGGAACAGCTTCTCCCTATCTACTCTGTCCAGCCCCCTCATGATTTTGAACACCTCTATCAAATCTCCTCTTAGCCTTCTTCTCTCCAAGGAGAACAGTCCCAACCTCTCCAATCTATCTTCATAACTGAAGTTTCTCATCCCTGGAACCATTCTTGTAAACCTCTTCTGCACTCTCTCCAATATGTTCACATTTTTCCTATAATGTGGCGCCCAGAACTGTACACAATACACCAGCTGAGGTCTAAAAAGTGTCTTATATAAACACAGCATAATCTCCCTGCTCTTGTACTCTGTGCCCCTATTAATAAAGCCCAGGGTGCTGTATACTATGATATCATTAATTAATCTTGTCTTATAACAAATTACCAGTCTAAAATAGCTATTTTCCCTGTTGGTTTGAGAATATATCCTTCTCAGAAGCTGTCCCGAATACACTCTATGAACTCATCCTCAAAACTTCCTTTGCCAATTTGATTTGACCAAATTTATATGAAGTTTAAAATCAGCCAAAGTTATTACAATACCTTTCATACAAGCCCCCATTATTTCTCCGCTCCATTGTAAATTATACCCAGCAGTGATTTCTTTCCCTTACTATTTCTTATCTCCACCCAAACTGATTCTACATCTTGATCTTCCAAACCAAGATCATTTCTCACTATTTTACTGACCTCATTGTTTATTAACAGAGCTGCTCCACTTCCCTTTCCTTTCTTCCTATCCATCCTAAATGTCAAATACCCTTGAATATTCAGTTTTCAGCCAAGACCACCTTGCAACCATGTCTCTGGTTATTATATCAAACCCATTTACTTATATTTGCTCTATCACTTCATTCCTCTTTTTACAAATGCTGTGTATATTCGAATAAAGAAGCTTTAATTCTGTCTTTTTACCATTTTCCCTTACTCTCACCTTAGTTGCTGGAGCACTCTTATGTTTGTACGCTCTGCCCCTTCCTGTCACACTCTGGTTATCATTACCCTATCACTACTCTGCAATATTGCCCTGTCCTTTCTCCTTAATTTTCCAAATCTCCCGTCGTGTGAACCCTCCCCTCCCACTGTTTAGTTTGAAGCCATCTCTACAGCCCTAGTTATATGATTCACTGGGTCATTGGTCCCAGTGCAGTTTAAGTGAAGCCTGACCCAATAATATCGCTCTCTCTTTCCCCAATACTGGTGCCAATGCCCCATGACCCATTCCTCCCACACCAATCTTTGAGCCACGCATTAAACACTCTCATCTTATTTATCCTCTGCCAATTTGCTCATGGCTCAGGTAGGAATCCAGAGTTTATCTTTGTGGTTCTGTTTTTTAATTTGTTTAATTTTTTTATTCTGTTTTAATTTAGTCCCTCGATGCTCAAACTCCCTCAGCTGAACCTCTTTCTTAGTCCTATCTATGTCTTTGGTACCCACATGGACCACAGCAACCAGATCCTTCCCCTGCCACTCCAAGATCCTCTCGAGCCCCAAGGAGATGTCCTTAACCCGGGCAAGAAACACAGCCTTTGAGATTCACGCTCTTGGCTGCAGAGAACAGTTTCTATCCCCTTAACTATTCTGTCCCCTACTATAATGGGATTTCTTTTACTCTCCCCACTTGAATGGCTCCCTGCATCATGGTGCTGTGGTCAGTTTGCTCATCCTCCCTGCAGTCCCTACTCTCCTCCACACAAGTTGCAAGAACATTGAACCTGTTGGACAAGTAGAGGGGCTGAAGCTCCTCCATTGCTATCTTCTGGGTCTCCTGACCTGCCTCACTTGCAGTCACACCCTCCTGTCCCTGACCATGGACCAAATCTGTAGTATCTAGCCTCCGAGGTGTGACTGCCTCCTGGGATAAAGTGTCCAGGTAACTTCCCTCCCCCCAACAAGCACCAATGTATCGCAGTGTATGAAGCTCCGACACCAGCTCATCAACTCAGAGCCGAAGCTCCTCGAGTTGCGGACACTTACTGCAGATGTGGTTCCTGTGGATCACACTGGGGTGTCCACCAAATTCCCACATACTACAGCTGCAACACATCACCTGCTCTGCCATCTTTATGGTAGTTTGTTTAATTCAGGTTTCAAGTTTAGAAATATCAATGATAATTTGTAGTTACATTAAGAGTTTAACTAGTTAAGCTATAATTTAATACAGTACTTATATCTCCCTCTGCAGATATAAGATGTCTCTGTTTCTTTCCATATCTTCCACCACGGCTTCCAGTGCAATGTCTGAAACCTTGGTGCCCACTTTCTCATGTGTTGAGCCATTGCTCACAGCCCAGACTGACTTCAGAGGAAACTCGCACCACATTGCAGCCACAATGCATCTTCCCTTCAAGAGTTGCAGTGCAAACCACTCACAATATCAGGCCTCTTATTGATGCATGCAGCTCATGACCAGCGTTGTCAAAAATCATTTCAGAGAGCAGGCGACACTAATTTCACTTGCCGCCTGGAATGCAAGAAATGGGCACGGGTTAATCGTGGACTGTAATTTTCACACTGGGTTTCAGGGATTATCCAATTTCTCTCCCACATTCTTTCTTTTTTTCTGTTCTAACTACTGCTTCTGCTCTCCAGTGGTTACAGTCCACAATTGCACTTGGAACTGATAATTACAACCTGGAAGTTACAAAGTGCTACCACTGTCTGAATATAAAGCAAGTCCGTATCCAATTCCTTCATTCACTTTAATGGAGATAGTAACTCCTTTCACATAAACAGATCAGTGTCACCTTTAGTTATGTTCACACTACCCATCATACACTCACAGCAACTCAGGTCTCAGTGTGTAATACCTTATACTTTCCAGTCTTGAGATTCATCTGCCACAGTTCTGCCTATTTACAGGCTTTACCCAACTTCTTTAGTAGATGCCTTGCTCCCTACCCTAATTGCCCCAACACACTCTTAAGCATTTGCAATTCTGACCAGCTTGCATTAGGCTTCTGAATACAAGTTGTTGGTGTACACAATGACTCTTGGGTCACTGCATTAACTGCTTCCCCTTTCCACCCAATAACATTCCCTAATGATTTCTCCTTCATTTTTCCCTTCAGTCAATTCCTTCTCCTCACCCAGGGCCCAGATCTTCTGGTCTCTGAATCATCAGAGACTGGACGTACCCCACAGGATGCGTTCTGGGAACCTGCAGAGGTCCCAATGCAATGACTCCAATGGAATTGCCCGGAAAGTTTGAACTTCCAGTGGACAATTTCCCTTTCTCCGGGACCCTTCGCAAATGTCTCCAACTCTGAGTTAGAATCAGAGACTTTGGACAGTTCTGACTTGCTTACCAGAATAGTTTGCCAGGAAACGTTAGACAGGAAAATCCTAGTCTAACTCCTGTATACAACTGACATCCCCAACTTCCCCCCACCTCTGACCCGACCTGACTAGCCCCCAGCACATGATTCCCCCCAACTCCTCCCCACCACCCGACTCCCCCCGCCGACCAGACCTGACTAGCCCCTGACCTGGCGACACTTCCCGACCTGACTACCTCCCCCCGACCCACCTACCACCTCACCCAGCCACTGCCTTACCCATCTGCCACTGTACCCAGTTGCCACTGTTGCCACCTGCCACTGTACCCACCTGCCACCCTAACCACTTACCTCACCCACCTAACCACTTACACACCTACACACTCACCCATTCACTAACACACTGAGAAACTTGGGGATCTTTAAACGCTTAGCAGAATACAGCAGTGAGTGCCGTACAAATGGGGCACATCTTCTGATTGGTAGGTTTGGGCCCTTGAATTGACTTCACTCAGTTTTAGAAACAATATTTTGTGAAAAGCTCTATCAAAGGTTTTATGTGCGGGGTTGGGGGAGGGAGGGAACTTTTGCCCCCTCCCCAACCGGGTGTGTTTGAGGCAGGGTGGGGCATGTAAAATAGGACGGGTGGGCAGCCCACCACCTTCCCTCCCACCCCCAAGCTGTCCCTCGTAACATGTTGGGCAGGTAAGGCATCAGACAGCCTGCCCACGTTTAGGCCCTATTGAGACTCTTAACTGGCCAATTAAGGGACAGTTAAAGGCCTAATTCAGCCTCTGCCACCATAATACTTTGGGCAGTGGAAGGCAGAGGAAAGAGGTCAGCCTGCTTTTTCACCAACTCTGATGGGGAGGTACCCTGTGCAGATTGGGGGCACTCCCCCAAGATGGTACTCCACTTTTATGCCTCCCACTTGACCTCCAAAACCCGATCCCCCAGTCCCCCTCCTTCCACCCACTACCGCCTACCTCCCCACACCCCCCACCAACACGGTGTTCCCGATCCCTCCTCGCCAAAAAAGCCCTGACTTACCTTAGCCTGGCATCCATGCCTTCTTCAGCCCAGGGCCTCCGTGCAGTCCCAGCAGCGGCCACTATTTGCTTCTGGCGCTGTTGGAACTGCTACAGCTGCCAGTCAATCAAATTGAGTGACAGCTCTCAAGGGAATGACTTTCTTTCCTTGAGGGATATAAGTCCAACCCTCAGCTTGTTAAGGCCCTGCCCGCCGTGTATTATTGCTGCGAGCAGCCTTTTTTAAGGTAAGCTTACAACTGACATTTCTACTATGCTCCCCAATCCCTGTAATATCCAACCCATGGAAATCTATGTACCCCAGATGACATGGAAATCCCCCTGTCTTCTTGCCATATTCCCTCAATAAAGGAGTTTAGTCAGCCAGGAACTCTCCACTCTGAATCAATGTTGACTGTTATTTAGTAGATGTTTTCATATAAGTTGTTTCAAATTTTCTGATGATAGTCAAATTCATTATTTTACCAGCTAACTATGTAAAACTGATGAGCCTTTCGCTGTCCATGTTAATTTTTCTCCTGTTTCATAGATACTATATTAACTTATTCCCAAATTCGTGAGGCCTCACAGGATTCAGTAACTCCCTCATAATGATTCTTGTTACTTCACAAATTTCATGTGGCTTGGCAACAAAGTGCGGCTGGAGACAATTGTAACAGGGACAGATTTTTATTCATTCATGGGATGTGGGCTTCGCTGGCTAGGCCAGCATTTATTGCCCATCCCTAATTGCCCTTGAGAAGGTGGTGGTGAGCTGCCTTCTTGAACCGCTGCAGTCCATGTGGTGTAGGTACACCCACAGTGCTGTTAGGGAGGGGGTTCCAGGATTTTGACCTAGTTATGCCTCTTCAATGGACCTTGGTGACTTGTTGGAACACAGGAAAACTAGGAAAAGTTGGATTGGACAACTGCCAGACAACAGATTTCCCTCTGCATCTCTGCTTCCAATATTAATACACAGGCAGAGGGGATAGGAGCTGTTATTGAGATTTGCAAAGATGATCTATTCACGTGTTTAATGATGTAATTGTGCATGCTCCTAACATATGAATGCCCTACTCCCTCCTTTCCTGTTTCACTAATTCTACAACTTTAACAGTGAAAAGCAAATAAACAATTCTTCCAGCTTTTGGTGGAGAGTCAGCTTTTAGACTGTTTGGCTTCGGTTCAGTATGCACAGAAAATCATGTTTCCTTTCTCAGACATCTGCTTTTTGCTTTTTTTTCAATCCACTTTTATGTCTTTATAATTCATAATCTCAGCAAGTTTATTGACAGCCTGTGTTTTCAGTACACTTTCCTGGTTAATTATCTTTTCATAATTAGCTTTCATGTTGTTTGAGTCTTCCTTCCTCTCTCGGTTCAATTCCAGTTGCAATCTTTTGATTTCCTTTTCACAAAAGTCTACATGAACTCTTGAAATGGTTAAGTCGGCCATGTTGTAGCCTGTTGGATACAGTTCAGTAGATCTGAAGAAGTCTTTGTAGTCATACATAGGTTAACTATAAGTCTTTATTGACTTTTGGAACTATTTACATATACACATTAAAGGGTACAAGCTAGGGTACAAGCTAGGAGCTGTCTCCATGCTTGCTGGTACACACAGCTCTGTCCAACACCCAACTGGGTGTGGGTCATATTTTCTCTTACATCACTGTGTGAGTGGTACTGTACTCAGTCCCACATTAACTCTATATGTGCCAGACCTTTATACTACACCTCCCCCAAGTCTTTATCCAATGTATTTTAAGCGATAATTTACCTTATATATAACATTGTTATTATTATCATACATTTACATTGACATTACTACATTATCACTACCCCATCTCCCCCCTTCAAGTCCTTAAATTCAAAGGTTGAGGCGGTCTAGAGATATTATAACCCTTCCATATCTCATTGACACAACTGTCAGAGGAGTGGTTGGCTCTGTTGCTGCTGGTTATTTCTGTAGGTTTGGAGGTTGTTCTGGCATATCAGTATGTTTTCATCCTTTTCTTCCATTCTCTCATGTTCAACTGAACTTGGTCGGTTCGGTTGTTGTGTTGGTCAGTGGTTGCTACCCTAACTTGTTTCTTGTGGGGTAGACGAACATTGTGCTCATCTCCTTGTCATTTCTTTTGCTTCTTCTGTCGTTGTGTGCATCATCACGTTTCAACAATGGAACCTTCATTCCCATTTGTGTCATAATTTTACCCAAATTTTTGATCACTTTCTTCTTTTCCAGTTGTTTTTCGAGCTTATGAATCTTTTCATTCAGCTCAGTAACTACTCTGGTAAGTTGAGTTGTCTTTGTTTCAGGGTTATCTGCAGAACTCTTATATAAGTTTAACATCTTCGCCTGGACATTCAGTTCTGTTCGGAATCTTTCTTCCATGGTCACTGATTGCTCCTTGGACCATTTTTCAATTCACTTGTTCGATCTTCAATCTGTTTCATAGAATTTCTCTTATTTTCCTTCAAAATCTGGATTTGCTCTTCCATTTTGTGGATCTCAACCTTCAAGTTGTTCAGACTGGACCGAAGTTCAAGAAGCTCATCAGTTTTGCTTGTTAATTCTACTTTCAAGCAACTGTTCTGATGCATCAGCAATTCTTTCTCTTGTTCCAGGCATTTTGCATGATGTTCACTTGAGACTTCTGATGCTTGAAGTTCATCAAGTTTTAATTGAAGATCTATCTTTGATCTTCGTTGAATGTGCTTCTACAAGTTTGTCACTTAAGTATTTCAAGTCCTCTTTCAAGTGTTCTACTTCCTGTGAGTGACATTCCAGTGTTTTCATCAGTTCTCGTCTTTCCTTCACAAACTCATCCTGCGTACATGAAAGTTGGTTCTCTACGCTGATCAGTTTTTCTGTAGCAGAGTATAATTCCTCTGTGCAGTCCTTCAAGCTCAGATTCTGTAATTGCATTTCTGCTAATTGTTTCTGAGACTCTTCAGGCTCTTTTGTGAGAAGTTCTACTTGCTCTTGCCATTCTCGGTTCTTAATATTCATCTTTTCATATATCTCTTTGGAAATGTAACGTTTTCCCAAGTTTTCTTCCAAATTTCCAACCATTTTCTTTATCGCTGCCGTCTCACTCCTGTAACTCTCGGCTTCCTCCTGAGATGTAGAACATTCCTGAGTCTTCTCAGCCAGCCAGTTCTTCAGTTCTTTCAAGGCCACAATTTTGTTGAGTGTATTTTCTGCCTGCTGTTGTGCCTGGCTGTACTTCTGGTTGAGTTTTCCCAACTCCTGCTCCAATTTGCCAACAATGGAATTCAGAGTTATTATTTCCTCCTGGTACCTTTGTGACGCCTCAGATCTCAAACAGTTTGGTTCATTGAAGACTTTAGTTCATCGTGTATTTTCAAAGGTATATACTCAGCTTGAATTTTGAGATTCAAGTCTTCCAATTCAGCTTTGATGTGAACATTTTCCAACCTCATTTCCTTTTCCTTTTGCGGGGTTTGTGTGTTTCGGACTTCATCAGATAACTCTCCTTCATTCAGTCGGCTGCTCGCTCTGCACTGCCACCTGCTGTTGCAGTTCGGGTAATGTTTCAGGGTTTCCAAAAAGATATATTTTTGGGGCTTCCAGAAAGTTCTCTGCCTCTCTGGCACCCTCGTGTGGCTTGCTCTGGAAATGTCTTTTTCACTTTCATAGCTAAACTGGGGGTTTTATATCCCTCTTTTTAAGCTCTGTGCGCTCCACAACATGAAGATTAAAATATTCGTCTTTGAAGACTTTGAATAATTCATTGAAGCTGGTTGAGGATTCATCAATCCATTGCATTAAGATTACATCATCCACAACTTCAACAAACCAGTATTAAAAGGTATTAATCTGGACTTTTTCTGGCTTTCTACTTATACCTGATGTACTCCGGTAGTTTAGAAATTCTCTTCTCCAAGACGCGCAATTTTACATGAGGTTTGGCCCTTGGATAAGTACAAATTGTGCTGGATGGTAGAATTCTGGTCCATGGTTGAAAATGTAAAAATGTAGGTTTTGCTTTAAGAGCTTTCTGAATTTCGAGATGGTGCTGTCATTCACCTGGAGACAAAGGGGTTTCCTGCGCTTGTTAGTTTTGGCGGGCTCTGCTACAATGGCGATCACGCTCACCTTGGATAAACTTTAAACAATGGCTGCCTGCATCTTCTACCTGCAGAGTTCTCTTGCTCAGCATTTTATTTTAAAGTTGCAAACTTGTCGAATCCTGGCTTTTGCTTGCTCTTAGTTGAGTTTGGAAGTCGCAATGCTTCTGGCAATCTAGTTGTGCGAGGCCCTTTGGGGATGAGCGACCATAATATGATAGAATTCTTCATCAAGATGGAGATTGACGTAGTTGATTCTGAGACTTGGGTCCTGAATCTTAATAAAGGAAACTACGATGGTATGAGGTGCGAGTTGGCTATGATGGATTGGGAAACATTATTTAGAGGGATGACGGTGGATAGGAAATGGCAAACATTCAAAGAGCGCATGGGTGAACTGCAACAATTGTTTATTCCTGTCTGGCGCAAAAGTAAAACAGGAAAGGTGGCTAAACCATGGCTTACAAGGGAAATTAGAGATAGTATTACATCCAAGGAAGAGGCATACAAATTGGCCAGAAAAAAACGACAGACCTGAGGATTGGGAGCAGTTTAGAATTCAGCAAAGGAGGACCAAGGGATTGATTAAGAAGGGGAAAATAGAGTACGAGAGTAAGCTTGCAGGGAACATAAAAACTGACTGTAAAAGTTTCTATAGGTATGTGAAGAGAAAAAGATTGGTGAAGACAAATGTAGGTCCCTTACAGTCAGAAACAGGGGAATTTATAATGGGAACAAAGAAATGGCTGACCAACTAAATATATACTTTGGTTCTGTCTTCACAAAGGAGGACACTAATAACATACCAGAAATGTTGGAGAACACAGGGTTTAGTGAGAGGGAGGAACTGAAAGAAATCAGTATTAGTAGGGAAATGGTGTTGGGGAAATTGATGGGATTGAAGGCCGATAAATCCCCGGGGCCTGATAATCTACATCCCAGAGTACTTAAGGAAGTGGCCCTAGAAATAGTGGATGCATTGGTGGTCTTCTTCCGAGATTCTATAGACTCTGGAACAGTTCCTACAGATTGAAGGGTAGCTAATGTAACCCCACTATTTAAAAAGGGAGGTAGAGAGAAAGCAGCGAATTATAAACCTCTTTGAGATAGTCTTTGTTGCGCCTGCTATTTCATGTGTAATTTATAACTTGTATCAACCGTGATTTGCCTCTTCATTCATATTTCACTTGCATGGGTTCTGATTTGTGTTAAGGTTACAAAAAGTGAAATCTTGCCAGGTAATTTCTTCACTCGGGGATTATTCGGTAAATTTAGTTATTTTGGTTTACAGATTGCCACGGGATCATAACAAAACTGAGGGCTCTTGCAGGATCAAACCCAGAGACTGAAATGGGTTTGGTGAGCTTTCCAGCATTCAAAGAAACAAGATTTCACGTTTGCTTTTGCAACATTTTATTGGGCAATTGGCACGAGTACCTTTGAAGCTTAAGCCTTTGTTGAAAGGAAGAATCTGAATCTCAGGGACTTGAAATATTTCAGAAAAGACAGTTTACAGACTGTAGCAGAGCACGTGCTTGTCACCTGCCCAATTTTGGAACAGATAATATTCGTTCCAGTCCTGTTCGTGCTGTTCATCTGGTGGCCTACGTAGTTTCAAGGCTGTTTAAAATGCCAATGGCAGACATGCACTAGCCAACAGGGAATAAAACAATCTTTAAATGGAGATCCAGCATGTTTGAAAATTCAAGGCTATATGGGGAATGAGAGAAATTATTTAACATTGAGAGTCATTTCCCTATTGTTTCCCCATCTATTAGTATGACAGTTTTCTATTATTGTAACAGATTTTTTTCTTTTTCAGGATATGGTTGTTGCTGGCAAGGCTGGTATTTATTGCCCCTCCTTCAGATACAATTGAATGGCTACTAAGCAGTTAAGAGTCAACCACATTGGTGTTGGACTAGAGACACATATAGACCAGATGGGTAAGAATGGCAGATTTCCTTCCCTAAAAGACATTAAAGAACCAGATGAGTTTTTACAACAATCACCCATCTTTTGGTCACTTTTACTGGCATCAACTTTTACTATCCAGAGTGTGTGTGCACTTGTTTGTCTATGTGCATGTGTCTGTGCGTGTGTATATGCATGTGTGTGTGTGTCTGTGTACGCGTGTGTGTATGTTCATATGCATGTGTGTGTCTCTGTACGTGCATGTGTCTGTGTGTTTATGTCTCTGCATGCTCGTCTATGTGTATCTGGGTGTGTGCACACGTTAAATCAGTCAACTGCAGGAGAGAGCACAAGCTCACCAGAGACGATGATTCACTGTTGTGTAACTACTTCCTGAGTACAGGTTTTAAGTTATTTTTTTTCCTAATATTACAGATTTTAATAAAGTATACAATTGTTAATGTTGCTAAACAAACTACCAAGGACTAGATATAAGCACAGAAATTACAAAACTCTTCTGTCAGCAATGGAGTCTCTTTAGACACATCATCAGGTGCTGAATCATGGCTGTAATATAATACAATCCTTTCTCTAATCTGTGCCCATGTCTAGAAAGACTTAGTGCTTTACAATTTCTATCTTAAACCTGAATCCTGAACTAAGGGATTCTTTATCAAACAGAACTTGACGAAGGCTATAACCACTGTAATGTTGAATGCTGCTGTTATGTGAAGTTGAACCTAGGCACTGTTGTTCTGTGGTAACTCTGAAATCGAGCGATTCGATAACCAGGAGTGATTTGATAACATTTGCATGTATAGAATTAGGGAAGTAAAGCCTTGTTATTGATACCAGTATGAGTTGCCACTCATTTTATGGTCGTTAGTAATCGAATTGTTAAAGAATTATTAACCACATTAACTCTGGCTGTAGGCAGAATAATTTCTTAATGTTATTCAGTTGATTTAATGTTGGGCAGCTGGAAGTGAACTAAAATATCATATAGAAGCATATATATTACTGCACACTACTCCAGGTTCATCCAGGAGAGCCCTAAAGGCAAAACTCAGCTCCTTGTCTCCACTCCCAACCATCTCCTTACTCCATTCTCACCTAACCCCTCACTTCCAACCAGTATGAAGACTTGTCATTAAGATTGATTTGGATCATTCAGTTGCCCCTGCTACTTCCTGTCTTCCCCTCGCCCAGCTAGCTAAACCCACCTGACTAAGTTACAGCCCGACTCCCTTGCTCTAACCCTGATCTTGCATCATTATTTTCTCTCCTTCCTTTCTTCATGCTCTTTCCAAGTTTACCATATCATTGAGATCCCCCTTCCGATCTCGATCCCATTCCCACTAAACTGCTGACCACCCAGGTTCCCTTTCTGACATCCAGGCTCACTCATTGGAAATAGTTCCCTGTCCTCAGGTACAGTCCCTCTCCCTTTTAAAGCTACCATTACCACCTTCAAAAAAAAATCCTTCATCCTTGTGACCAATTATCCCATGTCAGACCTCTCTTTCATCTCCAAAGTCCTTGAACATGTTGTCATCTCCCAAATCCATGCCCAACTTTCCTGCAACTTCATGTTTGAACCTCACCAATTAGGTTTCCATGCCAGCCACAGCATTGAAATGCCCATACTCAAAGGCATGAATTACATCCTCAGCATGCCTCAGTCATAATCTCTCCTCAGCCTTGGTTAAAGGCGCTATATAAATGTCCTGAGGTGCTTCACAGGAGTGTTAGCAAACAAAATATAACACCAAGCTACATAAGGAGTTATTAAATGAAGTGAGAGTGACTGCTCTTGACATCAAGGCAGCATTTGACCATAAAAACAAAAAACTACTGCGGATGCTGGAAATCCAAAACAAAAACAGAATTACCTGGAAAAACTCAGCAGGTCTGGCAGCATCGGTGGAGAAGAAAAGAGCTGACGTTTCGAGTCCTCATGACCCTTCAACAGAACTGAGTGTAGTTAGGAGAGGGGTGAAATATAAGCTGGTTTAAGGTGGGGGGGCGGGGGAGAGAAGTTGAGGGTGGGGTGGTTGTGGGGACAAGCAAGCAGTGATAGGAGCAGATAATCAAAAGATGTCACAGACAAAAGGATCAAAGAGGTGTTGAAGGTGGTGATATTATCTAAGAAAAGTGCTAATTAAGAATGGATGGCAGGACACTCAAGGTACAGCTCTAGTGGGGGTGGGGTGGAAAGACTGACAAGGTATTAGTTGTAGATTTAAAAATAATGGAAATAGGTGGGAAAAGAAAAATCTATATAAATTATTGAAAAAAACAAAAGGGAGGGGGAAGAAACGGGGTGGGGATGGGAGGAGGGAGTTTAAGATCTAAAGTTGTTGAATTCAATATTCAGCCCGGAAGGCTGTAAAGTGCCTAGTCGGAAGATGAGGTGCTGTTCCTCCAGTTTGTGTTGGGCTTCACTGGAACAATGCAGCAAGCCAAGGACAGACATGTGGGCAAGAGAGCAGGGTGGAGTGTTAAAATGGCAAGCGACAGGGAGGTTTGGGTCTTTCTTGCGGACAGACCGCAAGTGTTCTGCAAAACGGTCGCCCAGTTTGCGTTTGGTCTCTCCAATGTAGAGGAGACCGCATTGGGAGCAACGAATGCAGTAAACTAAGTTAGGGGAAATGCAAGTGAAATACTGCTTCACTTGAAAGGAGTGTTTGGGCCCTTGGACAGTGAGGAGAGAGGAAGTGAAGGGGCAGGTGTTGCATCTTCTGCGTGGGCATGGGGAGGTGCCATAGGTGGGGGTTGAGGAGTAGGGGGTGATGGAGGAGTGGACCAGGGTGTCCTGGAGGGAACGATCCCTACGGAATGCCGCCAGGGGGGGTGAAGGGAAGATGTGTTTGGTGGTGGCATCATGCTGGAGTTGGCGGAAATGGCGGAGGATGATCCTTTGAATGCGGAGGCTGGTGGGGTGATAAGTGAGGACAAGGGGGACCCTATCATGTTTCTGGGAGGGAGGAGAAGGCGTGAGGGCGGATGCGTCGGAGATGGGCCGGACACGGTTGAGGGCCCTGTCAACCACCGTGGGTGGAAAACCTCGGTTAAGGAAGAAGGAGGACATGTCAGAGGAACTGTTTTTGAAGGTAGCGTCATCAGAACAGATGCGATGGAGGCAAAGGAACTGAGAGAATGGGTTGGAGTCCTTACAGGAGGCGGGGTGTGAGGAGCTGTAGTCGAGGTAGCTGTGGGAGTCGGTAGGCTTGTAATGGATATTGGTGGACAGTCTATCATCAGAAATTGAGAGAGAGGTCAAGGAAGGGAAGAGAAGTGTCGGAGATGGACCATGTGAAAATGATGGAGGGGTGGAGATTGGAAGCAAAATTAATAAATTTTTCCAGGTCCCGACGAGAGCATGAAGCAGCACCGAAGTAATCATTGATGTACCGGAGAAAGAGTCGTGGGAGGGGGCCGGAGTAGGACTGGAACAAGGAATGTTCCACATACCCCATAAAGAGATAGGCGTAGCTGGGGCCCATGCGGGTACCCATAGCCACACCTTTTATTTGGAGGAAGTGAGAGGAGTTAAAGGAGAAATTGTTCAGTGTGAGAACAAGTTCAGCCAGACGGAGGAGAGTAGTGGTGGATGGGGATTGTTCAGGCCTCTGTTCAAGGAAGAAGCTAAGGGCCCTCAGACCATCCTGGTGGGGGATGGAGGTGTAGAGGGATTGGACATCCATGGTGAAGAGGAAGCGGTTGGGGCCAGGGAACTGGAAATTGTTGATGTGACGTAAGGTGTCAGAGGGCTTGCTGCATTGTTCCAGTGAAGCCCAACGCAAACTGGAGGAACAGCACCTCATCTTCCGACTAGGCACTTTACAACCTTCCGGGCTGAATATTGAATTCAACAACTTTAGATCTTAAACTCCCTCCCCCCATCCCCACCCCGTTTCTTCCCCCTCCCTTTTGTTTTTTTCAATAATTTATATAGATTTTTCTTTTCCCATCTATTTCCATTATTTTTAAATCTACAACTAATACCCTGTCAGTCTTTCCACCCCACCCCCACTAGAGCTGTACCTTGAGTGTCCTGCCATCCATTCTTAATTAGCACTTTTCTTAGATAATATCACCACCTTCAACACCTCTTTGATCCTTTTGTCTGTGACATCTTTTGATTATCTGCTCCTATCACTGCTTGCTTGTCCCTACAACCACCCCACCCTCAACTTCTCTCCCCCCCCCCCCACAACCTTAAACCAGCTTATATTTCACCTCTCTCCTAACTTTACTTCAGTTCTGTTGAAGGGTCATGTTGGACTCGAAACGTCAACTCTTTTCTTCTCCACCGATGCTGCCAGACCTGCTGAGTTTTTCCAGGTAATTCAGCATTTGACCGAGTGTGGCATCAAGGAGCCCTAGCAAAACTGGAGTCAATGGGAATCAGGGGGAAAACTCTCCACTGGTTGGAGTCATACCCAGCACAAAGGAAGATGGTTGTGGTTGTTGGAGGTCAGTCATCTCAGCTCCAGGACATCACTGCAAGAGTTCCTCAGGGTAGAGTCCTAGGCCCAACCAACCTTCCTTCCATCATAAGGTCAGAAGTGGGGATGTTCGCTGATGATTGCAAAATGTTCAGCACCATTCGCGACTCCTCAGATACTGAAGCAGCCCATGTCCAAATGCAGCAAGACCTGGACAATATCCAGACTTGGGCTGACAAGTGGTGAGTAACATTCACGCCACACAAGTGCCAGGGAATGACCATCTCCAACAAGAGAGAATCTAACCATCGGCCCTTGATGTTCAATGGCATTACCATCTCAAGCTTTATGCTTTTCCACAGGGGAAATAAGATTTCATTACAGTTAGTGGTGAGGCGCTGTATATAAAGGGTGACTGATCCAATAGCGTCTGTTTTGTGCCACAGCTGAGCCGAGTTTCTGGCCCACAATTTGGATGGAGGGAGGTTTGTGGAGAAATGAAGAGTTAGTGCTTTAGAGAAACATGCTGGGCTTGAAGCACCTGCTGTGACTCTCTGCCCCGTGTAAGGGGCGTCCCGGAGAGCAGCGCCGGCTCCCAGGGGCTCTACGCACAAAGCGGTGACGTCACAAGCACGGAGCACCTGTTGACGTCACTGAGTGGGCAGGAAAGCGTGACGTAGCACGCAGGCGCCGAAGCCGGCCAGATTATTTTCTTTCTTTTCTCTTTTTATTTCTCCGCAGTTTGGTTTCTTTCTCATTTCCTTAGTTGTGTTCTCTTCCCTTTCCCTCCCTCTCTTTCCCCTCTCTCTCTCTCTCTCTCTCTCACTCCTCGACAGCACAGCCTTTTTGGTTGCTTTTTTTATTTTGGGGGGGGGTGGGGGCAACGGACGGTTTGTGGTGCGAGCGCCGAGCGCGGAGTTTCTGAGGCGTCGGCCTGAAGCCGAGTGTGAGGCGGTGAGTGTGGGGGGGCCGGAGGGTGGGAGGCCTTGAGGGGGCGGGGACAGAGCAACCGGAGGGAGGGAGTGGGGGAGCTGCTCAAACCACTTGGGGCATGTCCCTCATGGAGCAGTCAGATGAAGTTTTAGTGCCCTGCAGCTCCATGAGGTCCTGCTTTTGGGGGGGTCACGTTTTTTAGGCATTTACCTTCTTCCACATGGTTGTTTTATGTTAGAGACAGGAATGATCAGAGTGCACTTGAAAGGCACCCCGGCCAAGATGACCATGTGTGATCCGCAGATATCTTTAAACACCAGGAAAGGTTTGGCTTGAGATCAGGCTCAGGAGGGGGTGGACATCTTCCCAGGTGACATCCTCAGTGTAGCTTCTTCATGCACTTAAGCCCAGTAGTCACATGTGTAGGTGGCACTTGTCTTTGTGCAGGTAACAAACTGGTCAACACCTTGGACTCACTTTGGATCATTCCATCCCAGAAGGTTAAAGATGCCTGCCTAAAGCCTGGCCTCACTTCTGTCCGCTGAAATATTAACTCTTTAGCTGGTATGAAGCCAGTGATCAAGCTTTTCCTTTCATTGGAATGATGGAGATAGGGATGTTGGTTAGCAACTCCATTATCATGGTATTAAAAAGGTAAACTAGGTGTTCCTTGGTCATTTTTGGTCTTGTAATTTTTACGTGTCTATGAATGGATGTGTCCATGCCCAAAGATCATGTGAAATAACCATTGATCGTTCTCCAGAGTTCCATTCGCCCGGCTTGAAGCACTGCTCATTGGAAAAAGGTTGCATTTATATAACACCTTTCATATCCTCGGGACATTCAGAAACTCTTGACAACTAATGAAGTAGTTTTGAAGTACAGTCATTGATGTAATTTAGAAAAATGCAGCAACCAATTTGTGTACAGAAGATCCTACAAATAACAATGAGATAAATGGTTACATACTCTGTTTTAGTGACAGTTGAATTATGAGTGTTGGCCTGAACACTTGCAGAATAACATAATAAGGGATTGTCTTGGAGTGTCCATAACAGGCATTTGAAAGATTCAGAGGACCCATTTTTTTTTTGCACATAGTGTTTCAGTAGATTTAGATGTGAGGATTTAGTATTCTCAATTACATCTCAAATGTGAGTGCCCCTGAATGCAAAACGGCTTTGCTGCTGTCAAAGGTACTGATTCTCTTGGGTTTTAGTGGCTGGAAGCCTTTCCATAGTTTTTAAGGACCATGTTGTGAAGGGGCATTGGGGCTTGTGTCTTTCTTATCCTTCTTCAGTAACAGTAGATGGCCCATTTAAGTCAAGCTGGTGGCATATATATGACATATAACCGCTTCTTCATGGTTTGGATCTCCTAGCTATGCACTGAAAGGGCTTCCTTCTGTCATATGTGCTGCTTCCAAGATCAAACTGTGAAGTGGGTTTGTGCAAGAGAAGACAAGGTTGCAGGGATGTTGGTAATGGCCAACACTGAGTATTTTGGAGGGGGAGTAGGTCTCGTAGCAGGCATACACCTTTTCCAAAGTCCCTTTCTTAACCTGCAGGATTAAGTGTTTGTTGACAAGGTTCCTGGCACATGGCATTTGATGTTAATGGCATCATGGCAATTGGCTTGTCTGCATAGGTCCTTCCACCATGCACAAGTCAATTGTTTATCGAGTAGCTGCTGAGAAATCACAGGGTTAGAATAAGAACGATTGAGAAGCAGACTGTGTCTGAATGTGCTCATGTATCGTGGTGGTGGTTGTGGGGTGAGGGGGTTGTGGTGGAGGTTGGAGAAAGAGAGTCAATTTGGTTTCAAGATAACATGCTTGGTGCTGGAAGATTTCAACTGTGTCAGTCAGCTGTGGCAAACTCAGTAATTTTGTTCCTGAGTTAAGTAGATCTTCAGGAATCCAGGCCTGACTTACTGGGATCAGATGGATAGACATGGGGGCTTGTGAATTTTCCAGATAAAAATATAAGTCATTATGCTAGTGTTTAGAGTGGTCCAAGCTGGGCAAATAGTGGGAAACTTGAGTGGCCTGTGCTGGTGAGCTGCCCGGTTTTAGCTGGTTAAACTGGGATACACACAGACACATTTTGGGATCACTGAACCTTTGCTCTACCAACCTGCACTTAAGCTCGATGGGCTCAGGTAAATAGGGTGTGGGATGAGGAATACTTATGCCTTCATGTCAAGCATACAGAAAGGGCTTAAGTGTGTTTCTCAGTAGTTTGGTTGGGTCTCCAATGCTTGGCTGATCCAAGATAAAGCTAGGAGGCCTCACTGCCAGCAAGTGCAGTGACTGTAGATTTGCTGCAAGCATTCAAATGGAAGCCAACTGAGTTTCTGAGAGTGACCAACATAACTGTTGGTCATTAGGGGATCTGCCACCCAATTAATGTGGTCTCTTGTGTTCGATTACCTTCTGAAGTCGGAGAAGAACTCCCCAATTTTTCTCCAATTAAATTGGTTCACGTACCTTGGATCAACAGTCATCAGTAGCCTGTCCCTTGATGCTGAAATCAGCACCAGGATTGCTAAGGCCGCAACTGTCGTGTCAAAGTTGAGAAGTCGAGTATGGACTAACAGCAAACTAACCGAAAATACAAAGCTCCATGTTTACCAGGCTTGTGTTCTCAGCTCCTTCCTTTTCAGTAGTGAGGCATGGACAACTTCTGCAAGCCAAGAAAAGCAGCCGAACAGCTTTCACCGCCACTGCCTCAGACAAATCTTGGGCATCTCCTGGCAACACAGAGTGCCGAATATGGAAGTACACCAGCATGCAGGGATCCCCAGCACGTGTTCCCTCTTGAGTCAGTGGTGACTCCATTGGTTGGGTCATGTGGACCAAATGGATGATGACTGCATCCCCAGATACATGCTGTATGGCGAGTTTGCTGTTGGCACGAGACCAACAGGTCGTCCATGTCTGCGATACAAGGATGCCTGCAAGCAAGACCTCGAGTCGACCGGGATTGGAGTCAATGCGTGGGAAATCCTCGCTGCTGACTGGAGTGCCTGGAGACAAGGCAGAACCGAAAGACATGGAAAAAATAGAGGACAAAAGATGGTGGAAAAGAGAGCTCACCGGAAGGGAAAAAACATCAGTCAACCTCGGGCCAACGCTATTTATCTGTGCCAGCTGCAGAAGGGACTGCCACCCTCCGATCTGCCCCTACAGCCACAACAGACAATGTTCAATACAGAAGTGACATACACCCTGGTCGCAGTCCTTCGTCTCCCGAGGTGGACGGATGCCTCAAACTACTGCTACTACTATATTTGATCAGTTGTTCTTCTCTTCTTTGTCTCTCTCAAAAGTTTCTGAGTAGTGGGGGGTGGGCATGGGGAGCTGAATGGAGATGATGATGGGCAGAAATTATAGCTGCCAATATTGCACAGGTTTGTTGGAAGAATTGATATTTACTGGTTGGTTTTTTGGTGTCTTTTGCCATCTTCAGCAAAAGGAAACAAGCCTTTCTGTAAACACTGAAAATGTTGGAAATGTACAGCATGCCAGTCAGAATCTGAAAAGGAAAGGTTTCTCTTTCCATTTCTGATTTGAGTTGTTGCCCATTGCCAGCATGTTCCTTATTCATTAATGGAGTACGTTTGATCCGGTCATCAGAACTTCATGACATTTTGTCTCATTTCCCACTCGTGCAGTTTAGGCTGGCTAGTCTGAGAAATGACAATGACAATGCAAAATAATAGTTTAATTTTCCTTTAGAATTAGACAAAGCCATGTACAGTTCTGCTAAAGGTGGGTGAGTGACTCACAAGTAATTTCAAATGGACTGCAGTAAGAGTCCTGCGTGAAAGAAATTCAGGTTGTTTCCACCCACTTTCCAGTGGGGACAAGCACTTCATTGCCTATCATTCAGCACTAAATTGGCAGTTTTTTTCCAATTCACAAGGATCACTGGTGTGGAAAATGGCAAATTTGCCTTATTGCAGTAGCAGTGCTTTTTGAGGCTGACCTTGTGCTGTACCTGCCTTGGGAGTGTTTGATGGGGACAGTGTAGAGGGAGCTTTACTCTGTATCTAACCCCGTGCTGTACCTGTCCTGGGAGTGTTTGACGGGGACAGTGTAGAGGGAGCTTTACTCTGTATCTAACCCCGTGCTGTACCTGTCCTGGGAGTATTTGATGGGGACAGTGTAGAGGGAGCTTTACTCTGTATCTAACCCCGTGCTGTACCTGTCCTGGGAGTGTTTGACGGGGACAGTGTAGAGGGAGCTTTACTCTGTATCTAACTCCGTGCTGTACCTGTCCTGGGAGTGTTTGATGGGGACAGTGTAGAGGAAGCTTTACTCTGTATCTAACCCCGTGCTGTACCTGCCCTGGGAGTGTTTGATGGGGACAGTGTAGAGGGAGCTTTACTCTGTATCTAACCCTGTGCTGTACCTGCCCTGGGAGTGTTTGATGGGGACGGTGTAGAGGGAGCTTTACTCTGTATCTAACCCTGTGCTGTACCTGTCCTGGGAGTGTTTTTTATTCTTTCACATGATGTGGGTGTCGCTGGCTAGGCCAGCATTTATTGTTCATCGCTAGTTGCCCTTGAGAAAGTGGTGGTGAGCTGCCTTCTTGAACCGCTGCAGTCCATGTGGTGTAGGTACACCCACAGTGCTGTTAGGGAGGGAGTTCCAGGATTTTGACCCAGTGACAGTGAAGGAACAGCGATATATTTCCAAGTCAGGATGGTGAGTGGCTTGGAGGGGAACTTCTAGGTGGTGGGGTTCCCATGTATCTGCTGCCTTTGTCCTTCTAGATGGTAGTGGTCGTGGGTTTGGACGGTACTGTTTTTATCTAACCTGTGCTGGTGGTTTTTGTTGGTAACATCAGGTGTACAAAATGGGAGGTGATAAATTTCCTGCCAGTAAAACCCTTTGATTTGAGCATAAAAATGTCAGAAGTGCAAGTATTTTACTGGCATGTAATTTTACTATTTGTACACAGCAGGTGGAGGGGAATGATGTTGGAGCTTGGTTGTTTTATGAGCCACAGTCTTTCAACAAAATGTCTTTGAAAAAAAACACCACGATCGTTCAATCAAATTGGTGATGCTGTGCGATGTTGGGGAAATTAAGGTCTGGCTGTGAGGAAATGGGCTGAACTTTGACTGATCCCTGCCTCCCAGTTTGAATCTTGGTTGAGAAGTCTTTCAAAGCAGATGCTCTCCACTCCCCCCCCTCCCCACTCCCTCGTCTTTTTTTTTGAGCCTGGGTGTTAAAGCTGAGGTAACTACTGAGGATGGACTGTATTATTGATTTATTCTGCTAATGATGAAGAAATGCTGGCTTCAAATCCTGCATTAAAGAAAGTCTCCTTCAGTAAGGCGAGAACTGAACGCTGTCCAACAAATGATATGCTGAGAGTTCTGTGGCTTGATGTTACTTGAAGCCCTCAGGTTATAATCATATGATCAGTGTCACATATATATCATTATTGCATTTAGTTATTGTTATCACTGGCAGTTCTGGATCAGTCGGCCCTTGAGTCTCAGGATTCCAGGTTCAAGCCTCACTCCAGTGATTGAGCACAAAAATCAGTGTCATGCTGAGGGAGTACTGCACTGTTGGAGGTGCAGAAGTGCAGTCTTTCAGATGAGACTTAAGGCCCCACCTGCAACCTCTGGTGATGTTGTAGATCCCATGGCACGATTTGAAAGAAGAGTAAAGGAGTCATTCCCAGTGTTCTGGCCAATATTTATCGCTTAATATCACAAATAGCTGGTCATTATCACATTGCTTTTTGTGGGAGTGGGAATTTGATGCATGTAGCTTAGCTGCTGTGTTTCCTGCATTACTGCAATGACTACACTTCTAAAAGTACTTCACTGGCTGTAACAAAAGCAAAACACTGCAGATGTTAGGGATCTGAAATGAAAACAGAAAATGCTGGAAATGCTCAACATGTCTGGCAGCAACTGTGGAGCGAGAAACAGCGTTAACTTTTCAGGCCGATGAGCTTTCATTAAATGAAAGCTCTGGTGACTGTCTTTGACCTGAAATGTTAACTCTGTTTCTCTCTCTCCACAGATGCTGCCTGACCTGCTGAGTGTTTCCAGCATTTTCTGTTTTCTTCTCATTGGCTTTGAGATGCCCAGTGGTTTTGAAAAGCGCTATATAGATGCCAGTCTTTCTTTTTCATGAATTCCATGAAAAATACCATGCTTTTTGAAATATTGATTGGGATTGATCCCAGTTGTGGCAGGGCAGTGCTATCTTCTAGTCTTGCTATCTACTCAATCTATTATAAACTTCCTAAATGGTTGAAAAATTGGATTTCCTCTTACTTTGAATACAAGGGGTAGCATAAATTTTCTTCCCAAAAGTGTAAAAATGAATTAGCTACTATAATGAGAAAAGGTGCTGTGATAGAATCTTACCTTTTGATAGAAATGGTTGGTGTCAGCTGAGGGTTTTTTGATTTGGTTCTTGTACCATGTTAAGATGCATATAGAACTGTTGATGTTCCACATTCCTGACTCAATCCAGATTGACACTAGTCTAGTTGCGCAAATTATCCACTTACCAGCTTTTATCACTTAATGGTCTCTCTCCTGTGTTCCAGACTGTCTTTACCATTAGCTGTAACAGAGGTTGTTGAATTCATCACCATGAAATAGGAATTTTATTTGAGTGAAGGTGACTGGAAAACTCTCACTGCACCAAGTTGTGACTGATGTATAAGAAACCTCCTGAGTTAAAATGAACATTGCTCACAAGTTGGGGGTGGAGATTTGCTTATTCAGCTTTCTGTTATAGGTATTAAAATGGCAAATCACCCCGGAATTTTGATTGGTGGGACACCAATCTTAGCAAGAAGTGGCTTCACTCCACCAATTTCTGTCTCTGTCAAATTGCCCATTTTTTCTGCCCCTGCCTCTGCCCGTCAGCTGTTGAAACCTTCATTCATGCTTTTGTTTCCTCCAAATGTGACTATTTGAATCGTCTAGCTGGCCTCCCATCTCTTCTCCCCCATCTGTAAACTTGAGCTTATCCAAAATTTTAGCTGTTTGGACACTATTTTATGTTTTATTTCTCCCAATCAGATTTCATACCTTTTATTGGTAAAGTAAATACTGGGTATTTGGGAATTGTCACTGGTACACAATGTTTATTTGTCCTGGATTGCAGAGTCTCATCTTTCTAAACTCTATTTTTACTTACATTTATGTAGCACCTTTAACATAGCAAAATGTCCAAAAGCACTTCACAGGGCAGGGCCCTTACAAGACAAAATTGACTCCTGACTCGTACCAAGTCCAGTTATAACCCATTACCTCTGTGTTCACTGTTTTTTAAAACTCATTCATGGGATGTGGGCATCGCTGGTTAGACCAGCATTAATTGCTCATCCCTAAATGCCCTTGAGAAAGTGGGAGTGAGCTGCCTCCTTGAACTGCTTGCCAGCTGCAGCCCATGTGGTGTGGGTACACTCACAGTGCTATTAGGAAGTGAGTTTCCTGTATTGGCTTCAGGTCCAGTAATACCTTGATTTTAAAATTAGCATCTTTGCGTTCAAATCCCCCTGTGGCCTTGCCCCTCCCTATCTCTACAACTTCCTCCAGTCCTAGAACACTTCAAGAAGTCTGCTTTCCTTCAATTTCATTCATTCCAATTTTCCTCCATCCCTCCATTGGGTGGCCATGCCGTCAGTTTTCTAGGCCGTAAACTCTGAAATTCACTCCCTAAACCCTTCTGCCTCTCAACTTAACCTCTCTTACTTTTAAGATGTTTGTTTAGCTGTGGCCCATCTTAATAGTCCCTTATGTCACTTGGTGTCAAATTGTGTCTTGTAAGGGCCCTGTGAAGTGCTTTTGGACATTTTGCTATGTTAAAGGTGCTACATAAATGTAAGTAAAAATAGAGTTTAGAAAGATGAGACTCTGCAATCCAGGACAAATAAACATTGTGTACCAGTGACAATTCCCAAATACCCAGTATTTACTTTACCAATAAAAGGTATGAAATCTGATTGGGAGAAATAAAACATAAAATAGTGTCCAAACAGCTAAAATTCTTGGAGCAGGTTAAGTAAGGAGTATCTAAGCAGGGAGGGCATGTCCAAGTATATCTACTGTCTGAGCTGTGAATGGTTAGCACAAGTTGCATTTTATTCTAAACCATAGGCCTTCAAAATCAATGAAATCCAGAGTTCACCCTCCCTACATAGTCAGTGCAGATATTGGATGTAGAGTAGGTGACAGGCCTGGAATGTAGCTCAAAGTAATGAATGAGATTGAATCAGGCCAAGTATACTGATTGCATTGAAAGTGATGTGACACTGGGAGATGTTTGTAGCACTCCAGCATCACTCATCAGTAGCCTAGGACATCATCCTTTCTTGTGTATCTGAGTGAAATCGTATGGAAATAAGCAGTTTGGCTCACCACTATACACTGAATAACTGACTAGTTGCAGGCATTGAGCCTTTCACTGAAAGCATGTGAAATTGTCAGCCCAACTTCTTGAGCAGTGTTCTAGGAGTGTGAACTGGCAACATTTGGATCAGATATAACAAGTTCACAGAACCACAAATGAGTGAATTGAATGAAGGATTCAGCCTGTTCAGTCAGCAGGGTGCCGAATTTGACTCTCGGCTTTACAACAACTTCCTTAACTTGAGTGCTTTATTTTTGCCCAGAACTCTGGGGAAGGGCAAGTTGGTTGTACACAAAGATTGCAGGTTGCATGTCACTTGCATTCCCAAGTTGCCGCAGATGCATCTGTCCATGACAGTAACGGTAGGAGTGACCACCATGCAGTCATTGTGGAGACGAAGTCCCGTCTTCACATTGAGGATACCCTCCATCGTGTTGTGTGGCACTGCCACTGTGCTAAATGGGATACATTTCGAACTCATCCAGCAACTCAAGACTGGTCAACCATGAGGCGCTGTGGGCCATCAGCAGCAACGGAACTGTACTGAACCACAATCTGTAACCTCATGGCCCAACATATTCCCCACTCTACATATTCCCCACTCTACAATTACCATCAAGCCAGGGGATCAACCCTGGTTCAATGAAGAGTGCAGGAGGGCATGCCAGGAGCAGCACCTGGCATACCTAAAAATGAGGTGTCAACCTGGTGAAGCTATAAAACAGGACTAATTGTGTACCAAACAGCATAAGCAGAAAGTGATAGACAGAGCTAAGTGATTCCACAGCCAATAGATCAGATCTAAGCTCTGCAGTCCTGCCACATCCAGTCGTGAATGGTGGTGGACAATTAAACAACTCACTGGAAGAGAAGGCTCCACAAATATCCCCATCCTCAATGATGGAGGAGCCCAGCACATTCAGTGCAAAAGATAAGGCTGAAGCATTTGCTACAATCTTCAGCCAGAAGTGCAGATGGATGAACCATCTCGGCCTCCTCCGGAGGTCCATAGCATCATAGATACCAGTCTTCAGCCAATTCGATTCACTCCACGTGATATCAAGAAACGGTTGAAGGTACTGGATACTGCAAAGGCTATGGGCCCTGACAACGTTCTGGCAATAGTACTGAAGACTTGTGCTCCAGAACTTGCCGCGCCCCTAGCCAAGCTGTTCCGGTACAGCTACAACACTGGCATCTACCCAGCTATGTGGAAAATTGCACAGGTATGTCCTGTACACAAAAAGCAGGACAAATCCAACCCAGCCAATTACCGCCCCATCAGTCTACTCTCCATCATCAGTAAAGTGATGGAAGGGGTCATCAACAGGGCTATCAAGCAGCACTTGCTTAGCAATAACCTGCTCACTGACGCCCAGTTTGGGTTCTGCCAGGGCCACTCAGCTCCTGACCTCATTACAGCCTTGGTTCAAACATGGACAAAAGAGCTGAGCTCCCAAGGTGAGGTGAGAGTGACTGCCCTTGACACCAAGGCAGTATTTCACCTAGTGTGGCATCAAGGAGCCCTAGCAAAACCTGAGTCAATGGGAATCAGGGGAAATAGTCTCTGCTGGTTGGAGTCATACCTAGCACAAAGGAAGATGGTTGTGGTTGTTGGAGGTCAGTCATCTTAGCTCCAGGACATCACTGCAGGAGTTCCTCAGGGTAGTGTCCTCAGTCCAACCATCTTCAGCTGCTTCGTCAATGACCTTCCTTCCATCATAAGGTCAGAAGTGGGGATGTTCGCTGATGATTGCACAATGTTCAACACCATTCAGGGCACCTCATACTGAAGCAGTCCATGTCCAAATGCAGCAAGACCTGGACAATATCCAGACTTGGGTTGACAAGTGGCAAGTAACATTCACACCGCACAAGTGCCAGGCAATGATCATCTCCAACAAGAGAGAATCTAGCCATTGCCCCTTCACATTCAATGGCATTACCATTGCTGAATCCCCTGCTATCAACATTCTGGGAATTTCCATTTACCAGAAACTAAACTGCACTAGCCATATAAATACTGTAGCTACAAGAGCAGGTCAGAAGCTGAGAATTCTGTAGTGAGTAACTCATCTCCTGACTCCCCAAAGCTGGTCCACTATCTACAAGGCACTAGTCAGGAGTGTGATGGAATGCTCTCCATTTGCCTGGATGAGTGCAGCTCCCACAACACTCAGGAAGCTTGACATCATCCAGGACAAAGCTTGATTGGCACCCCATCCACAAACATTCACTTCCTCCACCACCGATGCATAGTAGCAGCAGTGTGTACCATCTACAAGATGCATTGCAGCAACTCACCAAGGCTTCTTAGGCAGCACCTTCCAAACCCACGATCACTACCACCTGGAAGGATAAGGGCAGCAGATAGATGGGAACACCACCACCTGGAAGTTCCCCTCCAAGCCATTCACCACCCTGACTGGGAAATATATCGCCGTTCCTTCACTGTCACTGGGTCAAAATCCTGGAACTCCCTCCCTAACAGCACTGTGGGTGTACCTACACCACATGGACTGCAGCGGTTCAAGAAGGCAGCTCACCACCACCTTCTCAAGGGCAACTAGGGATGGGCAATAAATGCTGTTCTAGCCAGTGCCACCCACATCCCATGAATGAATAATAAAATAAATAAAAGGCATGCTGAATGTCATCTTTGTTCTTTTTATGATCAAGGCTGGCTCATTGTTTGGATTGGATGCTATATCCGTTGTGCTGCGAATTTAATTTAGGAAGGGACTGTGCCAATTTGACGGGTTGTTCACATACAAGTTGTTTGGAAAATTGTCAGAATTAAGGCCTGTAAGGAATTCTCACTCTGACATCTTGTCTGTGCTGAAATTGGGGAACCTAGGCAAGATGTATTCATAGCCTTCATTCTTCGCAGGGCAATGAGTCCAGATAGCTATACATGAAGTTCATAGAAACAACTGACTCTGCTGTGTACAGAGCAGACTAAAACTGTTTAAAGATGTTATTGACTTCTGTAGTCGCCTTCATAAATAAAGCCACCCTGATGTAGCAGTTTGCTGCTTGCACAAAGCATATGCAAGTAACTTGTCTAATTTATGATCATGTTTACAGAACCAAATATTGATGAATTTGCTGATGTGTGCAGCCTGTTCAGTCAGTCTGGTGTCTAATTTGTCTCTAGTCTACATGAGCTTCACTGACATATGGAATGTTATGTTTCTTGTAAACTGTCTCAGATTAGCCATGAGATTTTTCAAATGTTTCTGGATGCCAGAGCTTCCTGAGAATGTACGTGATGCTGTCACCTCCAAGATTTGATGTCTCCCAAAATCAAATTGGGAATTTGCTTGAGGGTGTAACTAGTTTCAAAGAAATGATATGGACAAAAAGATTTGACGGCGAAGAAAGCTGTGCCAATAATTCATTTTTTCAGTAAGACCAGATATAAACAAACAAAGTATATTAGAATATGATCAAACAGCACAAATGCTGTCAATAACATAGCCAATCAAACAGTGTTCATGGACTGAACATGGTAATTTGGACTAGACTTGCTAGTTCACTTCCAGTGTGCATAATAGCTTCCTTAACCATCTGATACAATATCTTTCTTCTCTCAACATTCCCTTCCAACTTCGTGGCAAGTTGCAGGTTACAGGAACAAAGTCACAATCCCATTAACTGAAGTTTACCACTTAGTGTGCAGTGAACAGAAATAATGTTCCTCAGGAATAAGAATTATTCTTGTACTGTTGGCTTTTGCCTCAGAAGTCATAGGATGTCCACAGTATGTGCTAATACCTGCAGTAAGTGGAAAAATCTCTCACTGTCAGACCATATACAGGGTAGTTCAGGCTTTCTTTAACTGTCTTCCGATGGTTATTGTACAGAACACACTTACCTCCCAGAGTTCCCGCTCACTACCATGATGTGGAAAATACAGTTAAGCTGAGCAAACTGAGCAACATAGATCTGCTGCCCACATATAGCTTTCACTACCAATAAAGGTCCGCTTCTTCGAAAGACTCTTTCTCACCCCTCCCTGTCCCACAAAGAATTCTTGTTGTGCACTGTGTCGCAGGTGTTAATCTGAGGTGTCCACTGTTAGATTGTGATTTTTGCTTCCTCGTAAAGGCAAACTTGCATATAATATAAATTCATGTGTCTGGGACATTTGGCCAAACAGTTTGTGTTTGACAAGGATCTGTTTACTGTCGATGATGTTACATGGCAGATTGACCTCCTTTGAGCAACATAGACCACTCAAGGCAGTGTGTGTGTGTTCTTTATACATGGGTATAAAGGAGATTGTTTTAAGAGTGAACAAGAAGTTGGATTTAAAATACAATTGTCTAACGAAGTCCAGATGAAAATATATTATGATGCAAGATTGAGCTTCAGTCTTTTGCACCTTCCTTATTTAATATTTGTGGGGTGGACCAGTGAGCCAGTTACTTAGAATTTATTCAAGTAGAAATTTATTTTTCTATGATGATTTGAAGAAAAGGAGGCAGGCTTCTGCTTCTGTGAAATGAACATCAGTTAAAAACAATGTGTAGAGCTTGGATTTGGTTACGATGGGTGAATGTGTCAAATTAAGTGGTAACTTATCCAGGAAAGGTCTGATAATTATGGCATGGCAATGAGCCTACTAGATAGACAGACTGTTACTAGACCAGTCCACAATCCCTCTCACAGTCTACCGTTGCCTCTATTTGATCTTTGAAGAGAGGCAGCAGTTCATGCCTTGGACTCAAGGGGCATATAGGTACACACCATTAGGCAAGATCCATGGCTTTTGGCACTTTGCTTTGCAACCACCCTTTGATGGTTAGTTTATTTTTGGTGGACAGGTGAGGGTTGCTGTAAGCTTTTATAATGTGTGGCAGAACTTGGAGACTATTTGAGGAATGGCTCTGAAGAGCAGGACCCCTTCCAAGAATCCAAGAGCACTGGATTTCAGAGTGCTGAAACAATTTCTCAAATGAGAAAAATTCAAGATGTTCACACTGCCTTAGGCTATTCCCTGGTCTACCCAGGGAAGTGGCTAGTATTCACTGACCTAAAAGATGGCTACTTCCATTTGTTATACTGCAGCATTCTTGACATTTCCTCCAGTTTAAAGCTGTCAGTTACTTTGGCCTTTCCTCAATACCTAGTGTTTTGTTAGGTGCCTGTCAGTGATCACAACCCTATCACTATGCATCTTCCTGTTTATGTAAGCCGAAAATCTGTGTCAATTCTGTTGCCATGCCGTGTGGCAGATACATTGCACAGTTCTGAAGCTGGGCTTTACATAATCAGTAAAGCTCTCTTTTTTTTATTGATTTTTGTTTTGTCCTGTCATAAATTCTCATGTTTTGTCCGGATGTTGGTTAGGTGAAAATTGACTTTTCACCCTTATTTACCTCGCAACCCCTCCCTGAAAATTTCTGTTCTACCTATAATTGGATCCAACAATGTGTGCATATTGCATCTGTGACATCAGCAAACATTGCTTGCTGCACATGTACTGCTGACATCCCGATAAAATACATTTGTATCTGTGCAGCCAATTTCCTGCACAAAACAAACCGAGACTTTGCATTTAGTAGTTTAATGAAGGGCATCTGGACATTTCAAATTTAAGTTCTGTATACAGTTTGTGGGTAGAGCTAATATGAGAAAAGAACTGGTTAACTTATAAGAAGCCCAGTCAGTCCATGATTGGTCTCAAATATCCACATGTTTTCGCAACTTGTTTTCGCAACTTGCCTTCGTGACCTTTGGGTGCACAAATCCATAGTGGTCACCCTGAATTTTCCTGCTTTAGGTTGAAAATTGTGCATATGTTCTCCTGGTATAAAATAAGCCACAATTTAAAGATCCATGATTTGAGCTACCTGTACTTTGTGCAGTAATTTAAAGTATGGTGTGATGATGCTTTACATGTAATCTATGTCTTTAGGTTTCAGTGTGAGAATACACTTTCCAGAAATTTTATAAGTACCATTGAGTCCTATTAAAAACAGTATCTGTGTTGTCATTTAGCTTAATCGTGCCATTTTTCAGTCCCTTGCCAGTTTTCTTGAGTTTCAGCAGTGCTCTAAATAAAAACTGATTTATGCTGATTTTCTTTAATTAAACTGAGGATTTTTGGGGTGCACTTTTTCCCTCCAAGTTTTGAAGCTAGAAATAAACCCTGGAAAAGACTTGAGAAAACGACAGCTTTTAAATTGGCAATAGAAAAGTACTTTTATAGTTCATTGCGAAATGTTTCTGTTGTTCTGCATTATGGTTATGTTGTGGTTATGATACTGAGCTAGGAAACCATTTGCCTGCACAACTAATCCAAAGATGCAAGTTCAGTCATGCCATTGCAGTTTGAGTATTTGAATTTGAACTCAGGTTTAAACATTTGCAAATAAAAAGCTGGTATCAGTAAAAGTGACAGTGAAACTGTTGGGTTTACTAATGTCCTTGTAGGTAAGGAAGCTAGCCATCTGTAGGTAATCACAAGAACAGTATCCTGCAGTAGACTTCCATATGGCAGGTGACAGTGGTAACGGATGGGGTGTTAGGATGGATTATCTACCTTTAAGGGCACAGGGTAGAGTGGTCTGCTTGGAATTGAGGATAGCACTGGGATATTTCCAGAAATAGTATTTCTGGAAATAGTATTGGAAAACTTGGCAGCTGGATAATTAATGCAGTACTCCACTGTCGACCATCAGGAGGCACTCCTTCATGGTTTATTTTTCAAGGTGAAATCAAGCTGACCTGCCAGTTAGTAATTGCGTAATAATACATTCAGTTGAACACACTATAGGTTATAAACCCAAAAGAGATCATCTGTTGGGAGGTGATTCAGGGAATGCTTAGAACTTGGGAGTGTCTGGATGTTGATCTGTCCATCTTCCCTTGTATTTTCTGTTCAAAGGCAGCAAGTGGCTTTGTCAGCCTGGAAGCAAGTTGGTCCCTATTTGTCTCTGAATGCACAAGTTTCTGCATGTGTTTTCTGTTTCTTCTAGTCTCATGCATTCTACCTTTGTGTGCTGTTCCAGTGCCTGTTTTGTTAACTCTGCAAACTGGTTTTTTGACATCTTGGCAATAAGCGTGCTGCTCTCTACCCAATGTTCACGTGTGCCTTTTCCCAGGAGAGGTTACAGGATGAACATCAGAAGCAGGAACTCCAGCTGCTTTCTCTCCCTTTGACTCATCTATTCAAGCTAAGGATACCGAGGCCGGTTGTAATCGTCTCATCCCATGTTGGCTGAGGTGTAATTACAATTTCCCTCATCGTTCCTATTTCTGAAACACAGCTGAACATATTTTTTGTATATGTGATGTGACTAGATGACACCAGTGGTTTTATTTACAAAGCACATGAAACCTCTAATATTGTTAAAAGGCTTCTGCACTCATTAGCATCTGCTGTTAACATCAATACCTTCAGAGGTTTGGCTGTAAATCTGAGCTTGTGAAAACTGGCTGCATTAGTCACAATTCTTACAGCTTTTCAAATGCTGCATGGTATTTATGCTGTTCTCATCCTGGCTCTGTAACCTCCTCCAGCTCTACAAGTCTCAGATCTCTCCGCTTCTCCAATTCAGGCCTCTTGTACATCTCTGATTGATTTTCATTGTTCTTCCATTGCTGATGTGTCTTCAGCTTCCCATGCCCTAGACTCTCCAATTCCCTCTCTAAATCTCTCTGCCTTGCCACCTCTCTCCCCTCCTTAAAACCTACCTCTTTGACTAAGATTTTAGTCACCTCTCCTATTATCTCCTTAGGCGATTTGTTGTTTTACTGTATTAAAAGCTGTATGTAAATGCAAGCTGTCATTGTTTCTTGCCCTGGTTGCAATGTTTGATTGTGGACAATTGCATGTACATGTTTGTGCCTATCTAGAGCTTGATCTCATTGTGATAACCTCACTCTCATATCAGTCATTCTGCTTGATCCAGGGTCCAGGGAGGAGGATCTGAGTTTTTTTAAAGAAACCATTGTAGAAAAAGAGAGAAGTTGAAATGAAGTGAAGCTCCTTTGAACAAAGACTGTAGAAGAAGACATTAAGCGCTTGAGGCGGTAGTTCTCTTTGAAAGGTTGTGCCCAATAAAAAACAGGAAATGCTGGATATATTCATCAGGTCAGGCAGCATCTATGGAGAAATTAACATTTCAGCTCAATGACCTTTCATCGCAATTAGTTCATCCACATGAAACATTAACTCAGTTTCTCTCTCCACAGATGCTGCCTGGCCTGATGAGTTTATCCAGCACTTTCTGTTTTATTTCAGATTTCCAGCATTTTACTTTTGTATTAATGTACCCAATAATACACAAACTGCCAAATGGCTTGTGTAGTACTCAACAGTCCTGTGTACAATATTTTTTTTACAATATTTATTGTCATCCAAATACAGTTGAAATCTGATTAAGACAAAGGGTTTGTAAAGAAATATACATGGGTTGGACTTGTATAAATTGCAATTAAAAGCAGTTGGCTTGTCTTTGTGCACTGTCAACAATTGACGTAACCACTTATTTTAACTAAAATATGTAGAGAAGAGATTAAATGAACCTCTATTTAGCAGGAAGATATCTTGCAAATTCCTGATTAGGGAAACGTGACTTCTGTACATTGTTCTCCCCATTTTACTTTTATAGGTGAGTGACAGCTGTGTTGGGCTGTCCTGTGGGATGTGGACACCTAGTTGTTGTATCAGTGGAAATATGTGGATTAATTCTTCATTTACTTTTCTGAAAGCAGCTCGCTTAATTGGGACACCCATTTGTGTGTCCACACTTTGAGGGGAGGGAGAGGTAAAAATGTCATCGACTGCACCTCTGTGATACAAAATGTGCTGCTGTCTGCTTGGGTTGGAAGTGCCTGGGATGTGATTTGGCACATTTTTGATTCGATGCTTGGATTGAGTAAAGTATGTTTATTTGTAATCTACTCCTACCATTGGGTACTCGAGACTGATTTTGCATCAAATTAATGTCTGTTTGAAAAGATTGTACTCCATAAACATGCAGTGAAAGAGCACTTTACATTTTATCAGAGTACTAATCTCCTATTTTGACAATGAAATGCTTGCTAAGCATATCATCAAGTTTTAAGCATTCAGGGGGGCTTGTCACGACATTGGGGGAAATTTTCAAGCAATCTTTGAACCTTAGTGAAGGAGAACTCCCAGTTATGCATTTCGTGACCTGAATGCAGCTAATTAAACACTTCTGAAATGTAGTAATTGTTGCAATATAGGAAACATGGTAGAGCACAGTAATGTCCCAGGAGCAGCACTGACCACATCATCTGTCTGAGTGATGTCGGTTAAAGGATAAATACTGGGGAGCCCTCCCCTGCCCTTCTAAAAAAGATCTACATCTACCCAAGAGGGCAGGTGGGACCTCACTTTAACATCTCATCTGAAAGATGGCACCTCCAACAGTGCAGCACTCGAGTACTGCACTGAAATGCCAGGTCCAGGCTTAAGCCTCTGGAGTGGGACTTGAACCTACAACTTTCTGACTCCAAGGTAAGAGTGTCACCCACAGAGTTACAGCCGTGTCTTGTAACTTGTATTTTATATAGCACCCTCCAGCAGCCCCAGGATGTCCTAAAGCACTCTGCAACAGATGAATTGCTTTTTGTTATTTCAGGAAAGTTGACAGTTATTTTGAGCACAGCAATTGAAAGAATCACTTGGGTTATTTGTGTATTTGGCGATTCTGGTTGAAGTTGGAATGTCGTTGTAGACATCAGGAGAACTTCCTGCTCTTCTTAAAATTGTGCCATTGGATCTTTTATGTCCAGCTGAGCAGCCAGGTGGGGCCATAGATTCATGTCTTATCTGAAAGATAGCACCCCTGATAAAACAACATTTCCTCAATACTGCTCTGATGGGTCAGCCGAGTTTATACTCAAGTCTGCGGTGGGCGTGAATCCACAGCTTTTTGACGTGGAGGCGAGAGATTTACCAACTGACACTTCAGCCTGGATTAGCCTGCTCGAGTCACTTTTTGATACCTGGTTTACATAAGATGTTAGGACAGGTGACCAAAAGTTTTGTCAAAGAGGTGCATCTTAAGAGGGAAGATGGGTAGAGAGATGGAGAGGTCTAGGGAGAGAGAATTCCAGAGTTTAGGGCCCAGGCAGCTGGATGTGGCTGCCAGTGGTGGAGTTATTAAAATAAAGATGTGCAAAATTCTGGAATCGCTGGGTCAAAATCCTGGAACTCCCTCCCTAACAGCACTGTGGGTGTACCTACACCGCATGGACTGCAGCGGTTCAAGAAGGCAGCTCACCACCACCTTCTCAAGGGGTAATTAGGGATGGGCAATAAATGCTGGCCCTGCCAGCGACGCCCACATCCCATGAATGAGTTTTTTAAAAAAAGGCCACAGTAAGAGCAGCACAGATTTTAGAGGATTGTAGGACTGGAGCAGGTTTTAGAGGTAGCAGTGATTTCCTCACTGCAATGGATTTAGTACAGTGCACTTTTTGCAATTCACATGTTTTACTGAAAATATAATTAACCTAGAATTCTACTGATAACCTGTTTGATAAGGTGGCCAGACAGTGTGTCCTTCCCTCTACTGAAATGGTGCAAGATACTTTACAGTGATATCCATATCTGGCTAAATCTTTACTTTCTTTAGGAAGCTGTTCATTTCAGTAATAATGAAGTTCATTCAAGGGTATTATAGGTAGCCGTGACTGTGGTTAATATCATAGTTCAGAATTTTCACCCTAGGAACAGAATCTTGCTGTTTTATTCTCTGCTTCATTTGAGTCAGCAGAGGCAAGGCCTGACAGTTAGTCCAGACCCAGGTAAATGACTTACAACATTTCAAGTCTTCTGACTGCTGGAAAAAGATCATAGCATTAGACCACTTCATAGATACTCAAGTTCTGGATTATTAAGAAGTGATATTTAAGAACAAAATTGCATAGGGAAAAGGGTACAATAATTGAGAGAGCACTGGAATTAGTCCACATGCATTTAACTTACCTGCTTCACAAGGCAGCCTTTTAATTTTCTTGGCATGTGGTAGTTCCTTTGAATGGTTCAATCAGCTTTCACTTTTGTTGGTGCACAGTTCAGTCTTTCAAGTTGGCGTTATGTGTAGATGAGATGAGCTGCACATTCTCATGGAGTTTTGTGCTTTTTTTCCCCCAGAACTAGGAATTTGTTTTGTGAAGCTACTTTGATACCAAACATTTTCTGAAGCAGTAAAGCAAGCCAAATGTTAAACCTTTGCATCTTTCGTAGAGCATGGAATAATGGCTTGTATCTTGTGGTTTCCCCATCATGCCTCGTTTGTTTTGACCCTTTGTTAGTGATCAGAAATTGCATTTTCAACTGACAGAATGTTGCATTAATTAACATTTTTAGCCATCAAATGGAATTTTCTTTGGTGGGTAATTTGTGGACTACAAGCCAGGCCATGTTTCTCTAGTGTAGTGGTTACCACATTCGCCGAACAGACGAAGGGTCCCCGGTCCGAAGCTGGACAGAAATCCGATTACCCGATTCTCACAGATGAAATGTTTTTGGCCTATTCTTTATACTTGATGAAAAGAGCAGTCTCCATTTTAAGCCCTGGATAAATGAACCCTCTTAAAGCTAAAGACAGAAATCCCTGTTTTTGTCATGGATATCAATAGACATCTTAGTACTGATAGCAGGTAGTGTCCTTATTAACTGTCCAGCCACTGTGATAGTGTCTCAGGTAAATACCCGCTTGTGCTAGCCATTGGCTTTTGTGGGGCCACTAAAAAACAATTGTAAGTAAAGAAAATAAAGAAGTTGCATTTATATAGCACCTTTTATATCTTCAGGACATCCCAAAATGTTTCACTATTCATTAAATACCTTTGAAGTGAAGTGTTAATGTAGACAAAAGCCCCAGCCACTTGTGCACAGCAAGCTCTCTCAAACAGCAATGAGATAAATGACCAGTTAATCTGATTTTAGTACAGATGGTTGAGCGAAGAAGGTCGACTGAGGTGCTGGGAGAACTCCTGGCTGTTCTCTGAATAGTGCCATGAGGCATTTTATGTCCACCTGAGCAGTTAGACAGGGCTTCAGTTTAACATTTAAGAGCATAAGAAATAGGAGCAGAAATAGGCCACATGGGTCTTCTAGTCTGCTCCACCATTCAGTAAGATCAAGGCTGATCTTCCACTTCAGCTTCCCCCATCCCACACTGTCCCCATATCCCTTGATTCTCTTAAAATCCAAAAATATGTTGATTTCTGTCTTGAATATGCTGAATGACTGAGTATCCACAACCCTCTGGAGTAGAGAATTTCCAAGATTTACAACCCTTTGAGTGAGGAAATTTCTCCTCACCCCGCTATTAAATGGCCGATCCTTTATTCTGAGTCTGTGACCCTGTGGCACCAAGGAAGCATCCTCTCCGCATCTAACTTGTCAAGCCCTTTATGAATTTTACATGTTTCAATGAATCATCTCTCATTCTTCCAAACTCCAGGGGACATAGGCCTAGTCTACTTGATCTTCCATCATAGGATAATCCTCTCATCCCAGTAAGTAGCATGACAGAGTACCGCTTTGACAGAGTACCTCCCTAACTTGGAATTTGGTGAGTGAGGGAATTCAGTACAGCAAGGGAAATGGTGTTATTCTGGTCCTTTACAGAATAAGGAGGAGTAATCTGAGCAAGGGAGCGGGAGACCTGAGAGCTGAAGTCTAGAGGCATTAATTAGGCAAACAGCTAGGTAATTGGTTGTTGAGTTTTAAGGTTTTTTTTTTGTTCTCTAAACTAGAGCAGTGGGTAAAACTATGACCAATACTGTATTCAATTTATAGCTCAAAAACTTATATTGCTTGATATAACTACAAATAATTGAATAAAGACTTCAATTAGATGAGTCTGAGATATGGCGGAGAGGGTTGTATATCTAGATTTGTGGACGGCAAGACCCTCCTGAACAAACACATCTGTGGGTGATATCTCCATCTCGAATCTCTCCAGCTCAGAGTCATTGAGCTGGAGTGTGAGTTGGAGAGACTCTGGCACATAAGGGAGGGGGAGGAGTTTCTGGGCAGATGTATCCAGAATACAGTCACAGCCCAGGGGAAAATACAGGTTCAGGAAAGGGAGGATGTGACTGACAGGGAGCCGGTAGCGGGAATTCAGGAGAGGTTAAGAAGAAGGTCCCACAGACACTGGTCCTGCCCACTAGGTAGGATGTATTCACTACCTGTGGGGACAAGGAGAAAGACCATAGGGAGAACAATCACAATGCAGACCAACGCATTGTGGCTCAGAAGGATGTCGGTGGGTACGGTGCGGTAAGTGGGGTGGAGGTGAGGGGAGAGAGAGTAGAATAGAAATGTGATAGTAATAGGAGACTCTATAATCAGGATAGATAGCGTCCTCTGCAGCCAAGAATGAGAATCCCGAAGGTTGTGTTGCCTACATGGTGCCAGGGTGAAGGATATCTCAAGGTGGCTGTAGAGGAACATGAAAAAGGAGGGGGTAAATTCAGTTGTCATGGTCCACGTTGGAACAAACGACATAGATAGGAACAGGGAGAAGGTCCTGCTGAAAGAATATCAGGAGTTTGGCTCTAAATTAAATAGCAGGACCTCAAGGGTAATAACCCCCGAATTACTGCCCTGAATTGGCATAGGAGCAGAAAGATCAGCAGAATTAACATGTGGCTAAAAGGCTGGTGTGAGAAAGAGGGATTCCTTTCCATGGGACGCTGACACCAGTTCTGGGACAGGAAGGAGCTGTACCAATGGGATGGGTGGCACCTGAACAGGGATGGGACCCGTGTCCTAGCGGGAAGGGTAAATAGGGAGGTGGCAAAGGCTTTAAAGTAGGAAAGGGGGACGGGGAGGGATCTATAAAAACAAAAGCAGCTTAAATGTAAACAATACAGGCAGGAGAACATAGGAAAGAATAAAGTAAGGGAATAAATACAGTTATAGAATGGGAATCTAAAGAGATGGCTAAACATAAAGTTTGAGGAAATCCTATTGAAACGAGTTAAAATATCTGTCCAGCAATGCAGTGTCCGTAATAAAACAGGGAAACTGGAGGCAATTATGCGTTGGGAGGAACCAGACATCGTAAAGATTACTGAGACGTGGCTGTAGAAAAATCAGGATTGGGAATTAAACATTGCATAGTATAATATATTTAGAAAAGCTACAGGGGGGAAAGGGGGAGGTGGAGTAGCTGTACTTATTAGGAATGATATAATGGCAGGGGAAAAAAGGGACACAGCTATCAGCAAGTCAAAAACAGAATCCATATAGATAGAAATAAAAGATAATAAAGGATCAATCACTCTGATCGGTGTCGTCTACAGAAATATGGAGGCAAATTATGGAACTGAGTAAAAAAACAGAATAATAATCATGGGGAATTTCAACTACCCTGATGTTAATTGGACAGAAGACGTAGGTCAAGGGGAGAAGAGAATGGAGTTCCTACAATGTGTACAGAACTCCTTTCCAACCCAATATGTTAAAAGCCCAACAAGGGAAGATTCACTGTTAGATCTGGTAATGGGGAATGAACTAGAGCAGGTAAGAGAAGTAAAAGTAGGGGAGCATCTAGGCAATGGTGACCTTAATATAATACACTTTAAGACGAGGATGGAGAAGGACATTAAATAAGATGAAAACCTAGTTAATAGATTGGAGAACAGCTAATTTTGAGGGACAGAGAATAGAACTTGGGAAAATAAAATGGACAACAATATTGTCAAACAATGATGTAGAACAACAATGGGAAACATTTCAAACAGTGTTCAACAGAGTGCAGGGAAAATATATTCCACTGAAAGGAAAGAACAAGCTAAACACTGCTGGGATTCCATGGATGAACAAAGACATGAGGGAACAACTGAGGATTAGGAAAGAGGCAGAGGAGTGCATGATAAGGGATAATATGGGAGATTAGGAAAGAACTTAAAAAAAAAAAATGCAATTAGGAAGGCAAAGAGGAACTCTGAAATTAGATTATGAAGGAACATAAAACAAATCGTAAAATATTTTACAGGCACATCAATAAAAAAAAGAGGTTGTGATGGGAATAGAACCATTAAAGGATAGACAGGATGATTGAGAGATGCAAAATAGTTATTTAACATCCTTTATGTAATTTATCTGGATTTTCAAAAGGCTTTCGATAACGTACACTATAATAGACAAATGGATAAGGTCAGAGAATGTGGAGCCGGGACAAGTGGAGAATGGATTGCTAGCTGGCTTCAAGACAGAAGGGGTAGATTATTGAGAGAGGTTGAAGGTGGGAAGTGGTGTTCCACAAGGATCAGCGGCGGGTTCATTGCTGTTCACAACTTACATTAATGATTTGGAATCAAAAACACAATCTCTAAATTTGCAGATGACACCAAATTGGGTGGGAGTGTAGTCAATGCTGAGGAGGACTGCAACAAATTACAGGAGGACATTAACCTCAAAGAATGGGCAAAATGATCTTTAACATATATATGGTAATATATTTTGGTAGGAAGAATAGGGAGGTCACTTATGACTTGGAAGGTACGAGTCTGGGTGGGGTAGAGGAACAAAGGGATCTCAGAGTACAAATACAGCAATCACTAAAAATTGTGACACAGGTTAAGAAGGCCATAAAACCTAGTGCTTGCTTTGTTTTGATTTGTAGAGGGATGTGATGACTGTCATTTTAAGACCAGTTCGACTGAGTAGGGGTTGTTATGACACAGCAGTTGGTAAAGGCTGAGTTGTTTAAATCCCAGAGGGAAACTTGAACAACTGTCATAACCTATATTTTCAGTTGTTATGTTTGAGATATAGTTCTGAATTCAGGAATAAAACCACCAAGCCTCAAGGTTTTTTTTATATGAAACTAAATTAAACATTTATTAATTTAACAACAAATTAAACACATACACTTGTCTACAAATTACTAAAATAATAACTTTTAAACAAATCCCCAAATTAATGACTCCCAGGTAAATCTCCACCAAGGCAACAATAACCCGTAGACTTAAAACAGACACCAGGCAAAGCACATTTGTCCTTACAAATTCAAAACAAGGTTCTTTTCAGTTTGGTTTCTTTGCAGACACAGCTGTATGCTTACAGGCTGGTTCGATCTTTAATGCCTCTGACCTGTACACACTCAATACCTAGCTTTTCCTTTGAATGTAAATTTACCATTGTATTACTAGGTTTTTAAATTTTACCCTTCCTTTCATCCCACTAACTTTATGAGTAATATAAACACATTGCTTGGCGTCTCCCAGCTAGGTGCAAGATTTTACCCATTCTTTTGAATGGTTTATTTAAAAATGCAAATTGCACTTTACCTTTTAACTAACTTACGTTTACCTAATTAACATCTTAAACTACTGTATATCAAAGCACTCAGACTAGCTGGCTTTAATCTAATTAAGACACACAGACACCACTACAATTCCAATTTAAAAATAATTTCAAATAACATTATAGACATTAATATCTCTTCATGACAGGGTCACATGATTTTTTTCAACCAATGTGTGGCTAGTGCGGGGGAATAAATGCTAGGGTGAGGTTTCTTAGGGAATGGAGTATGAGGAGTTGGCTGGATACAAGCAGCCACAGAAGCTCTTGTGTAAATAAAGTTTGTTTTGTTTGACTAAGAAGCCTCCCAGAGCGACGAGGAAAAACTATCCTGGCACTGTCTCCTGCCTACATCTGTGAGTATTGTGTTTAATTGATGACTGTGAATAGGAAATTATATGACTCACCGAGATGCCTCTTTTTGGCCAGGTAGACTCATTCAACTCCTCTGCAGAGGAATGGGGTCAATACGTCCAGCGCCTTGGATTCTACGTTCAGGCGAATGAAATAATGGACATGGGGAAGTATAAGAAGATCCTCCCGAGCGTTTGTGGAAGCCAGACTGATCCACAGCCTTACCGCTCCAAGCGCACCTTACTCCAAATCATTGTGAATTAGTGGATCTCCTTAAGGGTCCTTTCCAACCGAAACCTTTAGTCATAATGCTACGTTTTAAGTTTAATTCATGAGTGAGTGCCCTGGGGGAATCGATCGTGACGTACATTGCGAAACTCAAACAATTATCAGAGCATTGCAATTTTGGTACGACCCTGGGAGATATGGTGCGGGTTTGATTAGCCTGTGATGTGTGTAATGCCATATGCCATCAGTTGTTAGCGGAAGTTGATATTGATTTCAAACGTGCGATGGAGATTAAGCTTGCTATGGAACGCACTGAGGCAGAGGCATTGGAGATGCAAGGCACCAATTAGGGCTGGAAACAGCAGCCAGCCGTGGCACCAAATCGGCCGATGTCCACTGGAAAAAGGGAAGCAGTTCCAGTAAACTACAGAACTAAAAGATAACGCGGAAGCAGTCAGGCAGTGATTCCTAAGGTCCAATGTCATCGGTGTGGGAGTAACCACACTCCTGAATCTTGTTGATTTAAGGAGGCTGAGTGCCATTATTGTGGGGGAAGAAAGGAAACCCGAAGAGACAATGCAGGGTGAGGTCCAGGCAGCCGAATAGCCAATCCAACAAGATGTTACAAGTACACAGTATGGAAGACCTTGGTACCAGTAAGTCTGATATTTACTCTCTTTTCAACCTCAGGGAGACCCAATCATCGTAATACTCTGTGTAAATGGGAAGCTTCTAAATATGGAAGTAGATACAGGTGCATCAGTCACTGTGATGGGTGAGCACACGTTCCAGTGTTTGAGAGGGGTGCCCAGCCCTTAAATTTAGAGGGCACTTCAGCCAAGCTGAAAACATACACCGGAGAAGAAGTACAGGTGAGAGGTACCACCGCTGTACCTTAAGCTATGGACAGCAGTCTGCCCAAATACCTTTCGTGGTAGTAATGGGTGAAGGGCCAAGCCTTCTGGGCCGTGACTGGCTCAAGAAAATAATGTTAAATTGGGCTGACATTTTCCAGGTGTGGACAGGGGGATTGTCAGAATTGTTAAGAAAATGTGTGTCTTCCGGAACTAGTTGGCAAAATTAAGGTGTCTCAATCCAAAATCTGCGTGAATCTGGAAGCCAGTCCATGATTTTTTTCAGAGCTAGACCTATGCCCTGTGTGAGAAAGTGGAGGCTGAACTAAAGAGGTTAGAAGAATGAGGTATTATCCAGCCAGCTCAGTTTACAGAATGGCTTGAAGCCCGACAAGACTCATCAGCATTTGCGGTGATTACAAATAAACCATCAATCAGGCCACAAAGCTGGACAAATCTCCTCTTCCATGAATTGAAAAACTGGCTGGGAACCAGTCATATACCAAGCTGGACATCAGTCACACCTACCAACAGCTTGAGCTGGATGATGTTTCCCGAGGATATGTCACGATAAACACCTACAAAGGGCTTTTTCAGTACATGCGCCTACCTTTTGGTGTCTTGTTGGCATGTGCAATATTCCAGTGCACAATGGAGGGCCTCCTACAGGGGTTGCCACAGGTTGTGGTATACCTCAATGATGTACTCATCACTGGGACCACGGAGGCCAAACATCTGGCGAATTTAGAAGAGGTGTTAAAAAGATTTCAAGAGGCTGGAGTTTGTCTCAAGAAAGAAAAGTGTACTTTTCAAGCCAGGGAAGTGACTTACCTGGGACACAGGATCAATACTCAAGGGCTACCCCTTTGTCGAGGAGAAAGTCAGGGTCATAGGAGCAGCGCCTTCCCCCACTAATGTGTTTGAACTTTAATCGTTTCTAGGAATAGTCAGTTATTATGGGCAGTTTTTGCCAAATCTATTCACTGTGCTGGCCCCCTTACATGTCCTGCTAAAGAAGCCCCACCACTGGTCTTAGGGAGTTCCTCAGGAAACGGCTTTCAACAAGGTGAAGCAATTGCTGCAGTCTTTAAGCCTACTTGTACACTTCAACCCATCGAAGGAACTGATCCTGATGTGTGACGCCGCTCCGTATGGCGTTGGGAAAGTGTTGTCCCACGGAATGGCTGACGGCTCAGAAAGACCGATAGGATATGTGTCAAGAACACTATCAGTAGCTGAATGAGGCTATTCACAAATCGAAAAAGAGGGCTGATCAATAGTTTTCAGCGTCAAAATGTTCCATCAATATCTACATGGGAGACACTTCACTATTGTTTCAGACCTCAAGCTGCTGTTGGGTCTTTTTAAGGAGAACAAGGTTATTCCGCCAATAACCTCTGTGAGGATTGCGAGGTGCGCATTGATCCTGGCTGCATATGAATAGGCCTTCAAACACTGACCAGCATACATATTGTGAGTGAAGACGCCCTGAGTCACCTGCCCTGGAGAGAAAGTATTATATGTAAAACAAAAATAAAAATACCTGGAAAAACTCAGCAGGTCTGGCAGCATCTGCGGAGAGGAGCACAGTTAACGTTTCGAGTCCGTATGACTCTTCAACAGAACTAAGGAAAAATAGAAAAGAGGTGAAATATAAGCTGGTTTAAGGAGGGGTGGGACAGGTAGAGCTGGATAGAGGGCCAGTGATAGGTGGAGATAGCCAAAAGATGTCACAGACAAAAGGCCAAAGAGGTGTTGAAGGTGGTGATATCATCTAAGGAATGTGTTAATGATGTACACCTATTCCTCAGTCTTGGCCTTAAACTTTTTGGATATGCCACCAGCCTGTGCGAAACAAATCAAAACCTGGACCAGTCGGGATCCAGTTATCCGGAGTGTGAGATAAAACCCTTATGGGATGGGGAAATGAGGCAGTTTCAGAGGACATGAAACCCGACTCCATCCGTAAACATGAACTTAATTGTCAAGACGGTATTGTGCTGTGGGGAGTGCGAGTGGTTGTTCCTGTGCTGGGCAGGCAGCTACACCCGATGGAACTACACAGTGGCCACCCTGGTATCTGGAAAATGCTAGCCAGGAGTTATGTATGGTGGCCTGGAATTGACACTAATACTGAAAACCTGGTAAGACATTGCCAACAGTGCCAGTTGCAGCAAGAGCTGCCAGCCACAGCTTGGGAATGGCTTGAGCAGCCATGGTTCCGCATCCATGTCGATTTATGTGGGACCATTTATGAGTACGATGTTTCTCCTTGTAATTGATGCACACTCTAAGTGGATAGAAATTTTTGAGTTGAAGACACTGACATTGATGGCGACCATCGAAAAGCTGTGGCACTGTTTTGCAACTCATGATTTGCCTGAAGTAATCGTGTCTGATAATGGGGCAGTGTTCATGGGTACGGAGTTTCAAAACTTCACCACACTCAATGGTATAAAACACATAAAGACAGCGCCCTATCACCCAGCACTGAACAGCTTAGCCAAGAGAGCCATACAAACTTTTAAACCTGGCATGAAAAACCAATAGGGTGGATCTTAAACAACCAGAGTCTCACCTTTTCTGTTGAGTTACCGTGCCACCCCACACGCAACGACGGGTCTTCCTCCTGCTGAACTGTTAGTCAAACGTTGTCTTAGGACCAGGTTAAATCTTGTGTTTCTGAATTTGCAGGGGAGGGTAGAGTCGAGTCAGTGCAACCAGAAGACAAGTCATGATTCTCACAGTTGAGCTAGAAAGTTTGCGACTAATGAAAATGTGTACGTGAAAAACTTTGGTTGCGGCCCTACGTAACCATGGGGTCTATTGTGTAATTGAAGTCCAGGCTAACGACATATGTAATTATTCCTATAATTCAGAAAGTTCTTGGTTCAATTGTATAAAGCAATTATTAACTGAAAAGATGTGCACCAGAGTTAAGGGGGGAGGATTGTGATGACTGTCACTTTAAGATCAGTTGGATTGATTAGGGGTCACGTGATTTGTTCAGCCAACGTGTAGCTAGTGTGAGGGAATAAATTCTCGGGGAGGAGTTTTCTAGGAAATGGCAGTATGAAGGGCTGGCTGGATACAAACAGCCACAGAAGCTCTGGTGTAAATAAAGTTCATTCTGTTTGACTAAGAAGCCTCCTGGAGTGACAGGGACAGAATTAAAAAGTAGGGAAATTTTGTGAAACTTGCATTGAACCTTGGTTAGACCACACTTAGAGTACAGTAAGTCCTCATTTAAAGTTGTGGCTGTGTTCCTGAAAATCACAACTTTAAGTGAAGCGACAAAGTGAATCATAGGTTCCCAGAGGAATCAATGTTAAAGCTGGAGTTCACTCCTTTGGTTCTTCTAGACAAGAAGTGTCCAATGTACAGATTGAAATAGTGTACCATACATGTGCAGCATTGTGCATTCCTAGCTGAAATAATTGCAAACTAAAATAAATCACTAAATAGAAAAAAATACAATATACAATTTAGATCTTTTTTAAAAAAACATTAGCGCATCTCTTCTCACCTCAGCACACAGTACTTTTAGATTGACCAGGCTCCACCTAGCGGTAGAAATTGGTCAGTGCAGTTAGCTGCCTGTACTGACCACCTACTGCCACTAGATGGAGGCCAGGACATAGTGCGAGGTGAGGAGCAGCAGTCCGGAGCGAATGAGGAACAGGCACTGAGGTCTCGGGTAAGAACAGAGGCTGGGAGGCAAGCGGGGGGGGTTGGACAAGGGCGGGCCCTTTGCAAGGCCGGGAGAGCCAAGGGGAGGGGGTTGAGAGGGAAACGGGGCAGAGGCAAGGGGAGGCGGGGTAGTCGGGGGGGGTGTTGGGGAGAGGGAAGGGGGCGGGAGTCAGAAAGGCGTGGGGGGGGGGGGGAAGGGTTGGTGGGAGATCGGAGAAGAAGAGTTGGTAAGGCCAGGAGAGGGAGGAAGAGGGGGTGAGGGTGAATGTGCTGTGAGAAAAATCATGAGTGAGCAGGTCACAGAACAGGAAGTCTGTGGCAAACAATGTTGAAGTGAAACTGACAACGTTAAACAGATATACTGACACTACTTTATTACTTTATTAACAACGTTAAGCTGAAACAATGTTAAGTGAGAACTTAAGAGTACTGTGTGCTGTTCTGGTCACCATATTATAAAAGTTAATAGAGGCACTGGAGAGGATGCAGAGATTTACAAGGATGATCCCAGAAATGCATGGCTGTAAATATCAGGAAAGGATTGACAGGCTGGGTCTCTTCTCTCTTGAAAACAGAAGGCTGAAGGGGTGGCCTAATAGAGGTCTTTAAAATTCTGAAAGGTTTTGATTGAGTGGATACAGAGAGAATGTTTCCTCTTGTGGGGAAGAGCAGAACTAGAGGCCATCAATATAAGATAGTCACCAAGAAACCCAATAGGGAATTCAGAAGAAACCTCTTTACCCAGACAGTGGTGAGAATGTGGAACTCACTACCACAGGGAGTGGCTGAAGTGAATAGTGTAGATGCATTTAAGGGGAAACAGGACAAACAGATGAGGGAGAAGGGAAGAGAGGGTTACAATGAGAGATCTGGAGTGGGAGGAGGCTCGAGTGGAGGATAAATACTGATGTGGGCTGGTTGAGCCGAATAGCAAGTTTCTGTGCTGGAAATCCTATGGAATCCTCCCTTGGGTAAGGAGACTGATGCTATACAAGGTGCTCCAGGTATGATCTCGCCAAGGCCCTATGCAATTGCAGTAAGACTTTGCTCTTTTATATTCTTATGACTTCTGCTACACAGCATCCCTCAGTGCTGCACCGGAACATCAACTTAGATTCTTTGCTCATGTCCTGGAGGATATTACATGTTTGTGTTTTATTTTCTTTGACACCAAGAACCTAATTAAACTTCTGAGAAGACATCAGTTTTGTCTGTCCGAAAGAAAGACTTCCAGTTTTCAGGAAAGGTGCCATATAAATGTATGTCTCAAAATGCTTTGCAGTCATTGAGGTATTGTGAAGTGTAGTCACTGTTGTAATTTAGGAAGTACAGCAGCCAATTTGTGCACAGCAAGCTCCCAGAGACAGGAATGTGATAATGATCAGACCATCTGTTTCTGTCATATGGATTAAGGGGTTAATATTGGCCAGGACACCGGGGATAACTCCACTACTCTTTCTCAAAGTAGTGCCACAGGATCTTTTACGTGAATCCAAGAGAACAGATGGGATCTTGGTTTAATGTCTCATCCGAAAGGGAGCATCTCTCTGCAGTGTGGCACTCCATCAGTACTGTGCTGGTACTGCACACAACTGACCAATGTCCACATTTGCTCTGATTTCCAACTCTGAGTTGAATTCACTTGTGCTTACTGACTGTTGTGTCTCAGAAGCAAGCGTTTTTCCAGTTCACTTTTGCTTTGGAATGGCACAATTAATAACATAGCAAGCTGTTGTCAAAAATATCGCCAATTGTGAATTTTTAAAAATGAATCCACATTTGTGATGAAACAGTGACTCTCTGGGAACAACTTCAACATGTGATTATTCTCCTGCAGCAGAATAGACAAGTGATCATTGCTGACCTTGAAACTAGAGAGATTGATTAACTATATTATCGCCCACTTCTCTCTGACCTCTGATGCTAACTGATTTTCAAAGTTCTAACTGTTTTGGATTGTGCCAAAATTGGGAGAGCTGTCTTACAGACTAGTCAAGCAATAGCCTGACATTGTAAGGTTTGATTCCGTGAGGATGACTATGTCCCAGACACCATCACCATCCCTGGGTATGTCCTGTCCCACTGGCAGGACAGACCCAGCAGAGGAGGCAGCACAGTGGTATACAGTCAGGAGGGAGTTGCCCTGGGAGTCCTCAGCATCGACTCTGGACCCCATGACAACATGACATCAGGTCAAACATGGGCAAGGAAACCTCCTGCTGATTACCACGTACCCCCCTCCCTCAGATGATGAATCAGTGCTCTTCCATGTTGAACACCACTTGGAGGAAGCACTGAGGGTGGCAAGGCCACAGAATGTACTCTGGATGGGGACTTCAATGTCCATCACCAAGAGTGGCTCGATAGCGCCACTACTGACCGAGCTGGCTGAGTCCTAAAGGACATAGCTGCTGGACTGGGTCTGCGGCAGGAGGTGAGGGAACCAACAAGAGGGAAAAAACATACTTGAACTCATCCTCACCAACCTGCCTGCCACAGATGCATCTGTCCATGACAGTATCGGTAGGAGTGACCACCGCATAGTCATTCTGGAGATGAAGTCCCACTTTCACAGTGAGGATACCCTCCATCGTGTTGTTTGGCACTACCACCGTGCTAAATGGGATAAATTTCGAACAGATCTAGCCACTCAGAACTGGGCATCCATGAGGTGCTGTGGGCCATCAGCAGCAGCAGAATTGTACTTGAACACAATCTGTAACCTTATGGCCCGGCATATCCCCCACTCTACGATTACCATCAAGCCAGGGGATCAACCCTGGTTCAATGAAGAGTGCAGGAGGGCATGCCAGGAGCAACACCAGGCATACCTAAAAATGAGGTGTCAACCTGGTGAAGCTACAACACAGGCTCCACAAATATCTCCATCCTCAATGATGGGGGAGCCCAGTACATCAGTGCAAAAGATAAGGCTGAAGCATTTGTAGCCATCTTCAGCCAGAAGTGCCAAGTGGATGATCGATCTCGTCCCCCTTTGGAAGTCGCTGGAATCACAGATGCCAGTCTTCAGCCAATTCGATTCACTCCACGTGTTATCAAGAAAGGACTGAAGGTACTGGATACTGCAAAGTCTGGGCCCTGACAATATTCCAGCTATAGTACTGAAGACTTGTGCTCCAGAACTTGCTACGCCCCTAGCCAAGCTGTTCCAGTACAGCTACAACACTGGCATCTACCTGGCTATGTGGAAAATTGCCCAGGTATGTCCTGTACACAAAAAGCAGGACAAATCCAACCCAGCCAATTACTGTCTTGATCATCAGTAAAGTGATGGAAGGGGTCATCAACAGTGCTATCAAGTGGCATTTGCTTACCAACATACGAATGAGGAGCAGGAGTAGGCCACTTGGCCCCTCGAGCCTGTTCTGCCATTCAATAAGATCATGGCTGATCTGATTGTAACCTCAACCCCACATTCCTGTTTAACCTTCCCCCCCCCCCCCCCCCCCAACCTCCGATAACCTTTCACCTCCTTGTTAATCAAGAATCTATCTAACTCTGCCTTAAAAATATTCAAAGACTGTGCTTCCATCGCCTTTTGAGGAAGAGAGTTCCAAAGACACTCAAACCTCAGAGAAAAACATTTCTCCTCATCTCTGTCTTAAATGGGCGATCCCTTATTTTTAAACAGTGACCCCCTAGTTCTAGATTCTCCCACAAGAGGAAACACTCTCTCCACACCTGCCCTGTCAAGACCCCTCAGGATCTTAAAGGTTTCAATTATTTCTAAACAAGCTTAATCTGTCCAGCGTTTCCTCATAAGACTACCCACCCATTCCTGGTATTAGTCTAGTAAACCTTCGCTGAACTGCTTCTAACGCATTTACATCCTTCCTTAAATAAGGAGACCAGTATTGTACACAGTACTCCAGATGTGGTCTCACTAGTCCCTGTACAACTGAAGCATAACCTCCCTACTTTTGTATTCAATTCCCTTCACAATAAATGATAACATTCTATTAGCTTTCCTAATTACCTGCTGTACCTGCAGACTAACCTTTTGTGATTCATGCACTAGGACACCCAGATCCCTCTGAATCTCAGAGCTCTGCAATCTCTCACCATTTAGATAATAAACATTTTTATTCTTCCTGCCAAAATGAACAGTTTCACATTTTCCCACATTATAATCCATTTGCCAGATCTTTGCCCACTCACTTACCCTATCCATGTCACTTTGTAGCCTCATTACATCCTCTTCACAATTTACTTTCCTATCTACCTTTGTGTCATCAACAAATTTAGCAACTACTCCTTGGTCCCTTCAGCCAAGTCACTTATATAAATTGTAAGGCGTTGAGGCCCCAGCACTGATCCCTTTCCACACCACTTGTTACATCCTGACAACCAGAAAAAGACCCATTTATGCCAACTCTCTGTTTCCTGTTAGCGAGCCAATCTTCTATCCATGCCAATATGTTACCCCCTACACCATGAGCTTTTATTTTCTGCAATAACCTTTGATGTGGTACTTTATCAAATGCCTTCTGGAAATCTCAGTACAGTGCATTCACCGGTTCCCCTTTATCCACAGCACATGTGACCCCTTCAAAGAACTTCTTATAAACTGGTTAAACATGATTTCCCTTTTACAAAACCATGTTGACTCTGCCTGATTGCCTTGAATTTTTCTCAGTGCCCTGCTAAAACATCTTTAATAATAGCTTCTAACATTTTCCCTATGACAGATGTTAAGCTAACTGGCCTATTGTTTCCTGCTTTCTGTGTCTCCCTTTTTGAATAAAGGAGTTATGTTTGCTATTTTCCAATCTAAAGGAACCTTGCCTGAATCTAGTGAATTTTGGAAAATTAAAACCAGTGCATAAAGTACCTCACTATCCATTTCTTTTAAGACCTTAGGATGAAGTCCACCTGGACCTGGGGATTTGTCAGCCCGCAGCCCCATCAATTTGCTCAGTACCACTTCCCTGGTGATTGTAATTTTCCTGAGTTCCTCCCTCCCTTCCACTCCCTGATTTACAGCTATTTCTGGGATGTTACTTGCATCCTCTACAGTGAAGACCGATGCAAAATACCTGTTTAATTCATCCGCCATCTCCCTACTTTCCATTATCAATCTCTCAGACTCACTTTCTATAGGACCAACGCTCACTTTGTTAACTCTTATTTAAATATCTATGGAAACTCTTACTATCTATCTTTATATTACTAGCTTGCTTTCTCTCATACTCTAATTTTTCCCTCCTTATTGCTCAGCAATAACCTGCTCACTGACGCTCAGTTTGGGTTGCGCCAGGGCCACTCAGCTCCTGACCTCATTACAGCCTTGGGCCAAGCGTGGACAAAGAGCTGAACTCCAGAGTGACTGTTGAAATCTGTTTCAATTTATTGAAGTCACCTGCTATGAGCATTTTCTTCCTTCTAAGAATCTCCCTTAGTTATCTCCAATAAGAGCTCTTGAGTTTCACTTCCACTATGAAGAACACCCCTGGCTTTCAGTATATCACAGGAATAATCCAGAATGGTAGTTCACATGGACTCTTGCTTTATAGCTCAGAAGTTACTCTTGAGCATTCTGCCTTTTTTGACCATGGCACCAGTGATGGTCGACATCACCAGCTTTCTATCACTGTTAGCTGCAACTGCTGATCATTCAGTATTGCATGAGGCACTTATCCTGAAGAGCTCTATGATGTCACATGGAGGAGGTAGAATAGATGTGGCATTTTAGGTTACAGCATGAGAAGGATTCTCTGCCACCTTGTACACTCAGCCTTACTTTTGATGACTGTACTCTCTTTATTATATCATATTTGGAGGTTCAAGTCTGTGAGAATGCCATCTCTGACAGAGAAAAACCATTTTGGGTTTAGTGGGCCAGAACTTTTATCTTCTATGTCCTTTGTGGTCCTTGAAAAGAGCTCTAGCCCAGAGGGTTTTGAGGTCAACTATGAGGGTGTCTACAGTAATCTCATGGAAGTCTTAAAAATAAGGCGGACCATATCTCTGGTAATAAAAAGGGCAAATTGCAACATGCTGGAAGTACACAGCAACTTAGTTAACATCTGGAGAGAGAAAAGGCTGATTAAGGTTTCAGACAATGTCCTTCTTCAAGACTAAAAACTGAAAGATGAACGAGCATTTCAATTGAATCAGAAAAAGAGAGACTGCATGCAAGCAAAAGTGAATTAATGTGGATGCCCGAAATCTGAAATAAAAACCATAAACTGCAGGAAATACTCAGCAGCTCAGGCAGCACCTGGGATGAGAGAGACAAAGCTAAGGTTTCAGGTCGATGGCCTTGGGTCAGAATTAGAAGATATGAGAGATGAACAACTTTTCAGCAAGTGGAGAGAGAGGGAAAAAGAATAGAAGAACAGAACAGAAAGTTCTGTCATAGGGTGGAGGGCAGGAGGGATTAAATAATGATGCAAGGCAAATAATGTGATACTTGGAAACAAGTATAGAAAGAAATGTTGAGGGGATTAAAGCAGAATAGCAAAGGGGGACATAGATGCTTTCTGGTGTCTAATGACATGAGACAGACAAAGCACACATGCTTGTGACTGTTTCTGTAGCTAGTTTTTCCTGCAACAGGGCACTAGCCTGTCGCTAGAGGCTATAGCTTGAGGGATGTCACTCTCTGGAGTGACACGGCTGACCAGGAGACTCCCCTGCTCTTACAGCTTTTCAGAGTCATGTTGGAAGGATTTACAGGTTGATACTCGACTTGTTTGGCCACGTTATGAATGCACCTTCCTTGGCCATCAAGTCCGGGAGTGGGACCTGAACCTGGAGCTTCTGGCTCAGAGGCAGGAACACTGCCCTCTGTGCCACAAGATCCCCGAAAGCAAAGGTGAAGGAAGCATGGCAAATCTGCAAAGAGGAGAAAGCTCCCATGGCCTGGAAGCATGGCAGAAAAAGGCAGGTAGACCCCAAATATGTGGATCCCTATAGGACTCCTATCTTTTATAAAGCACTCATTTGACCCATGAGAACAAATTGATTCAGTCAAAAGGTTGTTATACTTAATGGGGTTAGTTAATTTGTACCCACAATTACATCTTTGAAATGGGCACAGAAATGAAATGATTAAAGGAAAATTAAAATGTTTATAGAAAATGATTACAGATTCAAAAGGTTAAGAAAAGCTGAGAAGAAAGAAGAATTAAAGAAACCACACAGCTGCTTTGTTACTTAACTCCCAACAAATAAATGCCTCTAACAGTATCTAGGATTAGAATGCTCAAATCCGTGTACTAGTTAGTAAATCACCTGAGGTGACCACTCCTGTTGACTGAAGAGTCTGTTTTTGACACTGGGTCAGATTTCTAATACTCAATTCGATTCCTCCTACCGATGCTTGTTTGGGTCTTCTACCCTCAGCTGCACTGCTGGTCTCTTGCTCCTGCAGTAAAGATCTCTGATGTGTTCACCCTTTTACATCTGTTTTCAGGGGCTCAGGTTAGTTTACTGTCTGGACAAGCCATGCCATCCTCTGAAGCTTCTCGTAAAAGCACAATGCCCAATTATATTCTGCTCTTTGTTTAAACCATGATTGGAATCCATCCAGAAAGCTGTCCATCTTCCTTTCACTTTCCCCAGTAATTTCCCATTTTATGAAGCCCCTTAAAGTCAATTTTCCAAAAAAAATATACCTGTATGTTATTGGAAAACTGTGCTGCATCTTATTAAGGCCCTTCATAAACTAAAGCACGAGTGTGTCTCACTGGACTGTATTACCTCTGTTGTTTCTCTTGATAGCATTTGTTTTCCTCTCTCAGCTTGACAAGTTCAACAAGTCAATAATTTTGTCAAAATTATGTCAAAATGCTTTTTGTCCAACATACCTCCTTCAAGTGTCTAGTGGGACTTTCTTTTTGGCTTTTCTCATCAGTGATGGTCTTAATATTACATCAGATCAGTTATTGTTCATTTTGAGGGTGAGAAATTTGGGCATGAAGCTAGTATCTTAAACTCAGAGGCAATTATAAAGATATGAAGACAAAGTTGGCTAAAATGGACTGGAAAATCAGGGTAAATGGGAAGAAGGTAGATGAGCAGTGGCATACCTCTCAACCAAGGTTTTATTCCATTGGGAAAAACAGACTCTTTGAGAACGATCTAAGGTGGCTACCGAAGGATAGTATCAAGTTGGAGGAAAAGGCAAATAATGCTGCAAAGATTAGTGGTAAGCCAGAAGATAGGGAAAACTTTAGACACCAGCAAAGGATGACTTAAGGGAGAAATTAGAATGGGAGAGTAAACTAGCAAGAAATTTAAAAACAGACAGTAAAAACTTCTACAATTATATAAAAAGGATAAGATTAGGCAGCTAAAATAACCTGACGAAAGGTCACAGACCTGAAACGGTAACTCTGTTTCTTTCCACAGATGCTGCCTGACCTGCTGAGTATTTCCAGCATTTTCTGTTTTTATTTCAGATTTCCAGCATCTGCAGAATTGTGATTTTTGATTAATTAAAGTAAGTGCTGGCCCCTTACACACTGAGACTGGGGATTTAATAATGGGAAACAAGGAAATGGCAGAGGCTTTGAACAAGTACTTTGTTATCTGTCTTCACAGTTGAAGACACAAAAAACATCCCAAGAATAGTAGAAAATCAGGAGGCAAAAGGGAGGGAAGAACTTAAAACAATCAGGATCACAAGAGAAAATGTATTAGAAAAACTGCTGGGACTAAAGGCTGCCAAGTCCCCTGGACCTGATGGCCTGGATCCTAGAGTCTTAAAGGAAGTGGCTGCAGAGATAATGGATGCATTGGCTGTCATCTTCCAAAATTCAGCCTTGAATATTTTTAAAGACCCAGCTTCCACTGCTCACTGCTGAAGAGAATTCCAAAGATTAGTGACCCGCAGGGGGAAATAAATCCTTCTCATTTCCATCTTAAATGGAAGACCCCTTTATTTTTAAACTGGGTAGACTTTTGATCTATAAGGGAGTGGAGGTTTATTTGGGGGTGGGGGGGCGGGGGGAGTGGTAAGGTGGGTGGCAGGAAAGTGGAGTTGAGGCCACAATCTGACCAGCCATGATCTTACTGAATGGCGGAACAGGCTTGAAGGGCTGAATGGCCTATTCCTCCTAATGTTAAGATCCCCATAGAGACCATTAACTTTTAGAAATATCCATTTTCCAGTGACCAACGCAAAGGAATCATGATGATTTCAAGTTTTAAGGCTTTTATTGTAACAAATAAACTGAAATCAACATCAACTAACATTATTTAGTAGGCAACTAATATGCTAAACTGCAGAAAAGGTATTCTCCAGTAACTTCTCAGCAGAACCGAAAATACTGAAAATTTACATGTGGTAAATATACCACACTTATAACTTCACGGCGCATTCTCAGCAGATGTGTAGCCTTGTCTTTCAAGTCCCAAATGTCTGCCGGCGATTCTACAGACTTTCTTCTCCCTTCCCTGCCACCGAAGTCCCTTTCACTCAATCTTCTGAGCAAACTTGAATAGACTTCCAGTAGCAAGGCACCCGCTGGTAACTCCTTGGTCTTCAACTCTCCACAACAAGCTTTGTTCCTTCAAATAGGAGTTCCACCCTCACCAGCACTCCGCTTGGTGACTAACTTGCCTGGTGTAGCAGCACTTGTTTTCAGTGTGATTCCCTCTGAGAGAAGTCTGCAAGCAGCAAGGACAGCCGCTTCTCCCTTTGTGTCCAGGTGTTAAAGCTCTCCTCTGACATTCAGTAGGGCTTGACCTGGGTACCTGTCCCTATGGCAACCAGGTCACATGGGCCTGTAGGTGAGCAGAGTTCAGTATAACTTCACACCATCCCCCATCCCAGGGCATTCTGTTTTACCTTAAATTAAAAGAGACAATTGAGAACAGAACCATCTTAAAAAGTTGAGCAGTCATACACTATTTCTTATGATCTTGTGTCCCTTAAGCTTTGCTAAATGTTACAGGCAGCAGTAGAATGTTATGACCAAATTTAATAGGGAATGCTTAATGCACAAAAGGAGACTATTTTTGCCCATTGTGCCTGTGCAGGCTCTTTGCAAGTGCGGGTCACCTTGTACCACTGCCCTGCTTTTTCCCTGTAAGCCTGCAATTTCTTTCCTCTTAAAATGATCCAATTTTCTTTTGAAAGCTACAATTGAATCTGCCTCCACCTCACTCTCAGGCAGTGCATTCCAGATTCTAACCACTTGCTGCATTAAAAAAAAGGTTTTTCCTCATGTCACCATTGCCTCTTTTACCAATCACCTTAAACCACTGTTCTCTGGTTCTCAGTCCTTCCACTAATGGGAACAGTTTCTGCCTATCTACTCTGTCTAGACCCCTCATGATTTTGAACACCTCTATCAAATCTTCTCTCAGCTTTCCCTTCTCCAAGGAGAACAGTCCCAACTTCTCCAATCTATCTATGTAACTGAAGTTCCTCATCCCTGGAACCATTCTCATGAATCTTTTCTTCACTTTCTCTGATGCCTTCACATCCTTCCTAAAGTGTGGTGCCCAGAACTGGACACACTACTCCAGTTGAGGTGAACCAATGTTTTATCAGAACTTCCTTGCTTTTGTACCCTCTGCCTTTATCTATAAAGCCCCGGATTCCTATGCTTTATGAACCGCTCTGTCAACCTTTTCTGCCACATTCAGTGACTTATGCACATACACCCTCAGGTCCCTCTGCTCTTGCAACCGTTTTGGAATTGTAAATTGTACCCTTTATTTCATATTGTCCCCCTATGTTCTTCCCATCAAAATGAATCACTTCATACTTCTCTGCATTAAATTTCATCAGCCATTTGCCTGCTCATTCCACCTGACTATGTTCTCTTGAAGTCTATCAATATCCTCTTCACAATTCACAATAGTTCCTAGTTTTGTGTCATCCACAAATTTTGAAATTGTGCCCTGTATACCCAAATCTAGGTCATTAATACATATCAAGAAAAGCAGGGGTCCGAACACTGACCCCTGGGGAACACCAGTGTAAACCTTCCTTCAGTCCAAAAAAACAACCTTTTGCCGCGACTCTCTTTCCTGCCACTTAGCCAATTTTTATCCATGTTGCTACTGCCCCTTTTATTCGAAGAGCCCTAAATTTGCCCTCAAGTCTGTTGTGTGGCACTTTATCAAATGCCTTTTGGAAGTCCATATACACCACACTACCTGCATTACCCTCATCTGTTCTCTCTGTTATCTCATTAAAAATCCCAAGCAAATTAAACACTATTTGTCCTTAACAAATATGTGCTGGCTTTCCTTAATTAATCCACTTTTACTCAAGTGAGTGTTGATATTATCCTGTATTATCGTTTCTAAAAACATATTCAAGCAAGTTAGATCTAAGTGCGTTATTTGTGATCGCTGCGGTAGCACCACACTCTTACAATATTCATCAAGCATACTGCTTAGTTACTTCTTACTGTGGAATATTAAACGCCTACAATTAATTATAGTTGAGCCAAGTTGCATACTGCTATAATTCTTTTAAATTCTTAGCAATATTCAAACCGATACATTTCCTAATTAAGCACTTATAGGCGACTAATGAATATATTTGAGAAGGATATATTCTTATTGACTTCTCACAATTAGTCCCTTCCAGACCTAAATATTGCTAACAGTTGTTTAAGTTAGTACTCCCCACTTGTAGATCACCTCACTCAATGATGTCCCTCATCTTTTTGCAGGAGTGCTGCTTATTCTAAACTGTTAGCATGCATAAGTACATACAATTCAGGCAACAGATTATGATATAGGTAAAGAAAATCATAATACTTTATCCAGAAAGCTATAGTTTACCATATCATCAATAAATAATGAGCTTAAAAGATTTTCCAGCTCTCCCTTTACCTTTATCTTGTGGATAGTTCTTACTAAAGTATTCTTTCTCCCAAGCCTTTAATTGTCTCAATCCAAATTTTGTATTCTTTTTACTTTAATTTTACTCCCTCTGACCATTACGAGTGTATTTAATTCTGTCCTGATTGTTTTAAAGTTAGTTTCTCTATGGAGTATGTTCCATGCCTTGATGATTTAAAAATACTGTCTCACTGTGTTGGCACCTATTGACGATTTCATGTCATGCTGTTAGTCAAGTAACTGAACATGTCTGAGATCATTCTTCAGTGCAAGTTCACCATGCATTTCCGATTTGTTAGTTGCTTCACAAGTGACAAATCGCACCTGCACGCTCATACTGGCACCCCATTATCATGCCACGTGTTCCACGCAGTGCAAGCTGTTTTTAGATTTTCAGGTGACCTTATCAAAAAATCAAGGTGTCAGTCTGAAGATTTTTGCTTATCTCCCTCCGTGTGGCCCCAATGTTTTGGGTAGTGGCCAGACTATCAAATGCAGATATTCTGGAAAGTTCACATAGGCAAGAACACAGACATCTCCAAGAGAAACCTATCAATTCATGAGCCTCATCTACACTTTCTTGACTTTCATTAGAATGTTTTGGACTTGTTGGAAATCCTGCACTAAGTTGGTATAACAGTTTGAATTCTGATTTTGGCCAATGTTGTGCTGACCTTTCCCAAAAATTCCTTTATTAATTCTTGCATCAACTGCATTGAATATTACAGGCACCACCTCGTGACAGACATCAAGATACAATATTATCCAAATCTGAGCTATCACGAATCCATTTAACTTTCTTTGTTAACTAGAGTCTGTATACCATTGGACTGGCTTTATCTACATTACTGTACGATCCCTTGTACAGGGGCTCAAACACATCTGCCCTCAGTTTTGTACCATCACTTGGATCCCCATCTGCCATTCCTACTGGGAAAACCTTTCAGTTGGATTGCACACAGGTGATTTATCTAATTTCTGTTTGGAGATTTGCTTTTCCTTTGTCCTCTATCCTAAGTGGGATTAGTTTCCATTCTATCACCTTCAATAGCCCTAGATTAACTATATTGTGCAATACAATATTCTCATATTACTCTTAAAGACACAATCATATATTCCCAAAATGCCCCAGTTATTAACACATTTTGTTTGTTCTTCATTTAATATGACATTTTATTTTTTCAAAAGTAGCCCACTGAATTCTGACTGACTTTTATTTAATTTGAAAATTATTCCAAATTCAAATAGCAATGTTGTTGTGTTGACAGGTTTTGTCCATGTTCAATATTATTTCTCTCCAAAATAAGCTTTCTTTTTTTTTGACGCTCAGGAACCACCTAGACGACTTTTCATTAGTTTTTCTTTAATGAAAATTTGATTATCCCCTTAAACTTCTGGTAAATTTTCCAATTGAGTGCTTGGAATAGAAACTAATTTGTCGAGTCCAATTTCAGAAACAATTACGCCCAGGTTTGATGGTTTTTGATCTGAGACAGAAACATTCACAGCTAGTTTAGAGGCAATTTCCACATCTCCCTTCTTCAAGTACCTTGACCCAGAAGATAACAAATGACTGAATGGGTTAGTGCGAAGTCTTGCCTTTAGTCCAAATTGTCACCATGTTGTGATGTTTGATATCTGCAGATCAGTCTGTGAATTCTTAGAAAAAGTTCCAGATCTCTTGCTGTGGTATCAGCACTCATGGCCCTGGCATGACACTCATTGTCACCCGTCTATAGAAAAAAATCCATTGTGGCTCTGCCAAGAGCCCGAAAGGTTAATTTGTGCAATCATATCTGTCAATTTAGAAACTTAAAATTTACTAATGCCCAATATATAAATTTGCATTCAGCAATACGTAAGTCATGTGGAGAATTTTTTAAAAAAAAGCTGCCAGCAGAAGAGATTCACTTTGTTTTGAAGGAAGAGGAGGAAACTTCTCATATGCACGCAATTGTGTCACTTTATGTAATTTATTTTTAAAAACAACTTTCCTGATTGAAAAAGAACCAAACTCCCTTTTAAGCTTTTCTTTCCAACTCCTTTTGTATCTTTTCTTCACCTTTGCCCAAACCTTACCCTTAGAGATTGAAAGCAACAAAAATCATTTGTAACGTTATCAACTTCGAAGGAAAAAGAGTCTCATTGTCACCAGGGAAGGCAGCATTTTTGGATTAAATTCCAATTGTTTCCACATTTTTTTGCATTTTTTTTGGTACAACAAACAACCAGAATCAACTCTGATACCCCAAATTCCAATTTACGTTTAAAATTCAAAACTGCCAATATTATATAAGTGAATCTTGTGTCTAGAATTAAAGACTTCCCCATATTTTATCATCATAACCAGAATTTCATTGTGGCTGTCAACGAAATTTGAGTTTTCACAACTTAACAGGTTAGTTAACCTTAGTATTTCCATTTTGGCTTAAACCAACACTTATTAACTAATACATACACTAAGAAGAAAAGATAAATTATGTCATTTTCGTATTCTTTATTCGGGTGAATAAAACTGAAGAGAAAACAAAACACAAGCGAAAGTTATCTTTCACAGTGAGATAGAACCTTCGACTTCCTTATAGCAAGAGTTAACGAGGTGGACCTTCCCATAGCTTGTGAACTTGGACATTCATGCAAATGTTTCAAAGAGACAGCACTGCAACCTTGTAGTCCTTTACCAGTAGAAAAAGGGGACAGAATCTTGTCTGTATCATCTTTATTTATAAAAGCAAAATACTGCGGATGCTGGAAATCTGAAACAAAACCAAAATTGTTGGAAAAACTCAGCAGGTCTGACAGCACCTGTGGAGAGAAAGACAGAGTTAACGTTTTGAGTCCGTATGACTCTTCTTGATCTTTATTTACCCTTTTCCTCTCTTAAACCAATGTTCAATTCTTGATGTTTGCTATTTAACCTCATTTGGGAAAAAATAAGTAAGACATATCTTTTATCTGCAAGAAAAGCAATTTTAAAAAAAAAACTAGTCCAGTTAAAGCAGTGTTTTAAAAAGTTTAAATTGGATTTCTGCCAGACATCTTCAGGTTGAAGCTTATCTTTTACAAGACAACCTGTTCAGGCCCTTTTCATAGTTGTAAAACTAAATTTTAAATCCAAATAACCCCCAGACCAGCATCTCTCATTTAAAAGGTAATACAATTCTGGGTACACAATGTAAATTGAAATAAAAACTCGCATTCACATTTTCATACTTTCAAGCTACTTTGAACTCATCACCCATTCCAAAAATCAGAAATTCTCAGTGCAAAAAAAACCTCGGTTATATTCCTGTTCTCGAGCTCAAGGAACACATTGTTTCAACCAATTCACAACCAAAGCATGAATCAAGTTTCCTACAAAAAATACATGTGTATAGATACGTAGAGAGGGCAAGCAATAAGCATAATGCTTCCAATATTAAAAGGCCAGGGTTAGCAGCTTTTAGCTCTGGAGAAAGAAGCACAGGTATGGACAGACTTTAATTCACAGGAAGCTTCCAGCATTTGCAGACAAATACTGAAAACAAGATCCAGTTGCCTTTCCCTTAATAACAGAGCATGTTATTCTCACAACAGTTTTAACCTTTTGCTGTGGGCTTTTAAAACTTATTTCTTTCCCGCTTGGCCATTTTCCCTAACCCAGGACTTTTCTTTTGTGCCACTCTTTTACAATATTCGAAGGATGTAACTCCACATCCTCCTGCACAATCTCTCTTCTTCCCCTCAGGTCCTGTAACTTTAATTGCCTTGTCCATACCTTTCGCTCTCTTTTTTAATAATCGGTTGACCACAGCCTTCCGATCAAGAACTTTTGTGTTGTTTTCCTCATTTTCTTTTCTTAACCTGATCTTTTCACATTCATTATTTTTAAACTGTCTCTGGTATGCCACAAGCCAAACATCTTTAAACAAACTAAGGCAGTGTCCATTGCTTTGTTTCACACACCTGGCTACCTCAGCTTTGGGGTAATCGAATCCAGCTCATTTAACAGTTAACTTTCCCGCTATATCTTAATTGCTGTTTCATCCATGGTTTTCCCCATTAAATTCGAGTGTCATTTTATTCTTAACACAGGGACTCCAAAATATAGAACCATAAAGCACTACCCGACTTGCAGTTCGTTTTGACCAGCGAATTACAGGAAAACAAACGGACTCACTCAGAAGATTGTTATGCTTACAGAACATGATTACAGATTTAAAAGAGAAAAAAAACACAGTTGCTTTACCCACAGCAAACAAACGCTTCACCAGTTAGAATGCTCAAACCTGTTACCAATTAGTTATACAATCAATGAGGTGGCCTTCCTGTTGATTGAAGAGCCTGTTTTCGACACTCGGCCAGATTTCCAATACTAGATTGGACTCCTCCTACCGATGCTTGTTTTGGGTCTTCTCCTACCCTCAGCTGCACTGCTGGTCTCTCACATGGTTAAGATTTTATGTTAAATTTAATGTTGAGGCCGGAAGGCTGTAAAGTGCTGAATAGAAAGTTGAGATGCTGTCTCTCGAGCATCTATTGAGATTAAGATCATGAAGCAGAATCAGTATGGGTAGGGATTAGAAATAGCAAGAGTCAGAAAACACAGGCAGGTGTAGTTTATGGGCTCCCTAACAGTAGTTATACCATTGGACAGAGCATTAAACAAGAAATAATTGGAGCTTGTAACAAAAACAATATAATAACTGTGGTGTACTTTAATCTTCATTATAGACTGGGACAATCAAATTGGCAAGGATGGTCTAGAAAATGAGTTTGTGGGATGTTTTCCTGAGTTTCTTGGACCAATATATATTGGAACCAACTAGAGATGAAGCTATCTTGGATTTTGTATTGTGTAATGAAGCAGGGGCAATTAGTAACATTGTCATAAAAGATCACTGGGAAATAGTGATCATAATCGTGTCAAAAAATGACATACTCCAATCACAAACCAGAATCTTAAACTTAGCCAATTATGTAGCTATGAGGGGTAATTGTCCAAGGTTAGTTGGGTAAATAGACTGAAAGGTATGGCTGTAAATGAACAATGGGGAAACGTTTAAAAAAACAATTCAAAATGTTCAATAAAAATACATTCCATTAAAAAAACAAAAACTCAGTAAGAAGGACCCATCCATGGCTCACTCAGGAAGTTAAGGTTAATTAGATTAAAAGAAGAGACTTACAATGTTGCAAAGAACAGTAACAAGTCCGGGGATTGGGAGTGTTTTAGAAACCAGCAAAGGGCCACCAAAAAGTTGATGATAAGGAAAATAAAAAGAATGAGTGTGAACTAGCCAGTAATATTAAAAACAGATTGTAAGAGCTTTTACAAGTATATAAAAAGAAGAGAATAGCTAAGGTCAACATTGGTCCATTAGAAGCTGAGACAGGAGAAATTATCATGGGAAATGAGGAAATGGCAGAGGCATTGAACAAATATTTTGTGCCTGCCTTCACGGTAGAAGACCTAAATATTGTTCCAGAAATAAATGGTGAACTTAGGGGCCAAATATAGTGAGGAAATTAATATCAACAAAGATAATTTATTGGAGAAACTTAAGGTGCTAAAATGCGACAAACCCCTGGAGCCTGATGGGCCTACACCCTAGGGCTCTAAAGAGATAGCTGCAGAGAGAGTGTATGCGCTGGCTGTGACTTTCCAGAATTCATTGGATCCACCAGATTGGAAGTTGGCAAATCTTACTGTGCTTTTCAAGAAAGGGGGGAGAGAGAGAAAACAGTGAATTACAGGCCTGTTAGCCTAACATCAGCTGTTGGGGAAATGCTGGAATTTATCATTAAGTAAGTGTTAACAATGCACTTAGCAAAGCATAGTATGATTAGAACAAGCCAACATGGTTTTACTAAAGGGAAATCCTGTTTGACAAATTTATTGAGTTTTTTGAGGTTGTAACTAGTAGGGTAGGTAAAGGGGAACCAGTAGATGCAGTATACCTAGATTTCCAAAATGCATTCAATAAGGTGCCACACAAAAGGTTAATAGGCAAAATAAGTGTGCATGGAGTTGGAGGTAATATATTAGCATGGGTAGAGGAGTGGGTAACGGATAGAAGATAGAGTTGAGAAAGGACTTTTTCAAGTTGACAGGTAGTGAGTAGTGGAGTACTGCAAGGATCAGTACTGCGGCCTCAGCTATTTAGAATCTACATTAATGACTTGGAGAAAGAGACAGTCATGTATCAAAGTTTGCTGATGATACAAAGCTAGGTGGCAAGCTAAGCTGTGAGGTGGACACAGGTGCTGCAAAGAGATACAGACAGGTTAAGTGAGTGAGCAACAAGGTGGCAGATGGATTATAATGTAGGGAAATGTGAAGCTATTCACTTTGGTCATAAGAATAGAAAAGCTGCATATTTTTAAAAGGTGAGAAACTTGTAAGTGTTGATGTTCAAAGAGACTTGGGTGTTCTCATACAAGGAATACGAAAAGTTAACAGACAGGTACAGCAAGGAATTAGGAAGGCAAATGGCCTTCATTGCAAGGGGATTGGAGTACAGGAATAAAGAAGCCTTGCCATAATTGTACATGGTTTTTATGAGATCACATCTGGAATACTGTGTGCAGTTTTGGTCTCCACACTTAAGAAATTATATACTTGCATTGGAGGCAGTACAGTGAAGGTTCACTAAATTGGTCCCTGGAATGAGGGGGATGTCCTATAATGAGAGGCTGAGTAAATTGGGTCTATATTCTCTGGAGTTTAGAAGAATGAGAGATGATCTCATTGAAACGTACAAGATTCTGAAGGGGTTTGACAGGGTAGATACTGAGAGATTGTTTCCCCTGGCTGGGGAATCTAGAACATGGGGGCACAGTCTCAGGATAAGGGGCCGATCATTTAGGACTGAGATAAGGAGAAATTTCTTCACTCAAAGTGTTGTGAATCTTTGGAATTCTCTACCCCAGAGGGTTGTGGATGCTCCATCATTGAATATATTTAAGGCTGGGATAGACAGATTTTTGGTCTCTCAGGGAATTAAGGGATATGGTGAGTGGGCTGGAAAGTGGAGTTGAAGCCCAAGATCGGCCATGATTGTATTGAATGGCGGAGCCGGCTCAACAGGCCGTGTGGTCTACTCCTGCTCTTAGTTTAAAGAGATAGAAAATGGGGTGAGCTCCTTCCCCAGCAGGTCATCCCCGCTGCCCAGTTCTCTACTACCTGCCGCCCCTGGCTGATCCAATCTGCCCAAGCATGTTAACAAGACAATCTTCCCCTTCCATTTCCTGCACTTTTTAGCAAATGCACCCACAAGATTATGACATGTTTAGGCCAGATAGACAAAGAAAAGCTGTTCCCATTAGCTGATGGCAAAAGGACTGGGGACACAGATTCAAGGCAAGGGATGCTGGGGGGGCTATAAGGAAGAACCTTTTTACACAGCGTTTGGTAATAACTCTGAACTCTCTGCTTACAAATGAAGTGGAAGCAGAGAAATTAGTGATTTCAAAAGGAAATTGGATGAACACTTGGTGGAAATAAACTTGCAGGGCTATGGGGATAGAGTGGGGGCATGGGACCAACTAGATTGCTCTGCAGAAAGTCATGTCAGGACTCGATGGGCTGAATGGCCTCCTGCAGTGCTGTAATGACTGATTTTGATTCTCTTTCTTATGTTCTGGTGTTCACTGGAACAGTGTGGCAGGCCAAAATCAGAGTGAGAATGGCATGCAGAATTAAAGTGGCAAACGGCAGGAAGCTGAGGGTGACTTGAATGAGTCACTTGCTCAAAAGAAGAACATGACTGATATATATAAAAAAAACCTCAGAAGGACATTAAAGCAAAGGTGTAAAAATGCAGCATGTTTGAAGGGGAATAAAACAGAGATGCTAAAAATACACAGTGCATGCTTCACTCCACAATTAGAAAAACAACAGACTAACACCAAGCACACAGATTCAATCTTCCTGGCCAGATTGTGTTTTGATGAAGGGCTGACACTGCTGTGACCAAGACTCCAACAAGCTCACCCTCTAATGAATAAAATTGTAGCAGCACATGACTTTGAATCATGCTGTTCCTGTGAATGTGACTTTGTTCCTGGGTTGTTAATCAGGGAGAGAAACAGACATACTCCCATGTTGATGCAGGGGAACTTACCTGTCCTGATATTTCTTCCAACTCTAATTTTTTAATTATCTCCTATAACCAACAACGAACAAGATTTATATCAAAAGGTGGGATACTTGCTCAATTAGAAATTGAAATATATGTATTTACATACCTTCTAATTATGTCCTCAACATGATCCAAAGCACTTTACAATCTATTTATTATGTTTTGCAATAGTCAGTGTTGCATAGGCAAATGCAGCAGCTAGTCTATGTGCAGCATTGTCTTATGGCCAAATGAATAAAGAAACAAAAAGGCACTCAGAGTGCATACTTCGTCCGCAATGTGTTAACTTAATGTGATTACAATTATGTAGTTCTTCAGTGAGACTTTTCCTTGCCTGCTTGATGCTCTATAATGACAAAGCTTAGGAAATAAATCTTTTCGTTAAGAACTTCCATCTTACTGAGGAGGTTTCAAGCTGATCCACATCCAACAACCTGCTATGCAAACTCTGCTCACATTTTGACAACTGTGACAAATTGCACCACAGCAGCTGAGAGAATCCACAACATTCTGAAACAATCAACAGCCTTCCAAATAAAACAACCCACAATATTCTTTAAAAAAAAGTCAATTCGCCCTATGTCCCAATGTTGATGGGTCCTTTTAAAATTCCAGGATCCAGATCTGTATCTTCACCAAAAACTAATCGACTCCACCTTGGACCATCTGTGCACCAAGTTTTGTTGAAATCCATCCATTAGTTTTTGAGATATGTTGTTTACATCTCAGACTAACAGGGGCTAAAACAAGTGGAGAAGGCACTCAGCAGGAGTGCATACCTCTGCTACACTGTGTTAACTCAACATTATTACAATTACGCAGCTCTTCCTTGAGGTGTTTCCTGCTTGGCTGATGCTCTGGGATTACAAAACTGAATAAAATCCCTTTAAGAGTTTCCATCTCAATGAGGAGGCTTCAGACCAATCTACATTAAATAACTTGCCCTGAAGACTTTGCTCACATTTTGACGGCTGTGACAAATTCTACCACAGCAGCCGAGGCAATCCACGATTCTAAATCAAATAATCACCTCATGACTCCTCAAGGCCTGTCTACCATCTAACAGCACCGTGGGTATACCTGCACCAGATGGACTGCAGCGGTTCAAGAAGGCAGCTCACCACCACCTTCTCAAGGGTAGTTAGGGATGGGCAATGGATGCTGACCTAGCCAGCGATGCCCACATCCCGTGAGAGAGTAAGTTTTTTTTAAAAAGTTTCCTGGTTTCTTCACCATTATTTTCCTCCTCCCCTCAAGCTAATGGCTTCTCCTGGGCAATAACTGCTGGATAGGGGCCCGTTGGCTCAATTGGCTAGATGGCTAGTGTATAGTTCAGAACAGCAGTGCAGTTTGTTCCAGCTGAGGTAGATTTGGGACCTGCCTACTTACCCTGCCTCTGAGGCAATGATAAGCCACCACTGACAAAAACTTCCAAAGAAAATGGCTCTGAAACTTGTTATAAAATATTCAGAATGTGCAGGGATAATAATCAAAGATTATTTTCTTCTGCTTTTTATAGGTTTTATGTTTATCAATGGATTTTTTCATAATTGCACTGACCGTTTATTAAAAAGGTATCCAAGCCTGCCTGGCCTTTTCTCCAGATTTCTGTGGTTAGAAAAATTGATCATTTTGTTGTGAACACCAGACATTCAAACCAAGCCAGTCAGTTTTGTGATTTATGTCTGCCTCTGAGTACATTAGCAAATTAACAGTATAATGAGTTGCAGCATTTGTGTGATGCAGTTCTGATACTTTGAGACGTCTTGCAGTGTTATTAATAACCCCCTAAAGTCACCAGCATCTTCAGGGATAACTGTTCTACCTGGAGAAACCACTTAAAAATGTCCATGTGTAAGGCTCAGTAACACAGGAATAATGCTGCTGAGATGTCAAAAGCAGCTATGTCATTGTAACACTACACTTTTAGAAATGAAAAAGACTTTAAAGTAGTTCACTCCTTTTATTCAATCATTCTATTCTTACCCTTCCCCGTTGTCTTTTTAATTTTGTTGATTTTGTGCACTTCACATTTTTCATTCGCTTCTTCAGATTTTCTAACCGCAGGCTTATCCCTTCTAGATGTTGCTTATGGCTTGTTCTGAGATCTGTAACACAATTGTGATGTTTACTGAGTTACCACGTCAAGCCTTGGAGTGGTCCGTTGTGGGGAGAGAAAACCAGCGAGTAGGACAGAACAGGGAGGTCATGCTTCAGTTATACAGAACATTGGTGAGACCACATCTGGAGTACTGTGTACATTATTGGTCACCTTATTTGAGAAAGGATGTAAATGCATTGGAAGCAGTTCAGAGAAGGTTTACCAGACCAGTACCTGGAATGGACAGGTTGTCTTTTGAGGAAAGGTTGGACAGACTAGGCTTGTATCCACTGGAGTTTAGAAGAGTAAGAGGCAACTTGATTGAAACATAGGATGCTGAGGGGACTTGTCAGGGCGGATGTGGAGAGTCTAGAACTTGGGGTCATTGTTTCAAAATAAGGGATCGCCCATTTAAAATGGAGATGAGGTAAACTTTTTACTCTGAGGGTTATGAGCCTTTGGAACACTCTTCCTGAAAAGGCAGTGGAAGCAGAGTAGTTAAATGTTTTTAAGACAGAGGTGGTAGATTCTTGGTAAGCAAGGTAAGCATAGGTTATTGGGGGCAGGAGGATGCAGGTTTGAGGTTACTATCAGATCAGCCATGATCTTATTAAATGGCGGAGCAGGCTTGAGGGGCCGAATGGCCTACTCCTGGTTCATATAACAGGAGACAGGGGGGTTGGTGGGGGTTGCTAGTAGGTGAAGCACAATAAAGGACTAAAGTATCAGAACCCCGCAGAGGGACCTGTTGCTCCAGGAGATGTGTGAGGGCTTACCTGTCCAGTAGAGCTGGGTTTGCTGTCTAATCAGAGAGCTGCCATATTGGGCTCGAAATGTTAACTGTTTCTCTCTCCACAGATACTGCCAGACCTGCTGAGTTTTTCCAGCACCTTCAGATCTCCGGTATCAACAATATTTTGCTTTTATTATACAAATATCATCTCCGGGAATGTAGCTGAACTCAAGATCTCAGCCCATGCTGGAAGGAAAATTCTTGGAAGGGATTTCTAACACACAACTGGTTGACTATATGAATCACTTTTTTGTTCACTCCAACTCTAAAGAGTTAATTTTGAATGTGTTTATCTTGTTAGGTCTTTTTAGCTGCATAAAGTGGGTTTTGTGGAGGACCAAAATAGTTGCACAAATCACTTGGAGATGATGTTTTGAGATATTTGGTTCTCTGGCAGTTTCTTCTTCTCTAGTGGCTTTGGTACAAATTAAGCTTTCCCTACTGGTTTATATTTGAGTGAGTCAGCATGGTTAACTTACAAATGGTTGATTAAGCTAATCAACCAGCTATGTCTTGAGAGGCATAATGTAAGGTGTTATGGGTGGGCACTGAACTTGAAATTATATTTAGATTAATATTTACCGATCTTATCTGTTTTGCTCTGCCTCCAGCAATTGTCATTTTATAAAAGCTGGACCTAGGACACCAGATCAAAAACCTTTTGTGTGTTTTTTTAATGGGACTGTTTCACTGTCCCCAAATAAGTGATGCGGAAGGAAGAATTGAAGGAGCACCATCTTCAAGAAGAGGTGCTTGGAAGATCATTCTTTTGTCTGTTTGCAAATGCATGACCCAATGATGCAAGTTGTGTCAAAATGTCTATTAGATGAGCAGTGAGAGCAACGTCTGGCGCAGCAGCTTCTGACATCTCCACATGTGCAGTTAAATGTGGAGACCTAGAAGTTGCTGTCACTGGTTTACTGCTCCACCACAGGGAGTGCTGTTGAAGTTCCCGGAAATCAATTCAAAATCACTGAATTTCTGAGAACTTCCCTTTGACATTGTATCCAAAATTCAATTGATCTATATCCTGAATATATTTGACAATTGAGCATCCACAGCCCGCTAAGGGAGAGAATTCCAAACATTCAGAATGCTTTGAATGAGGAAATTTCTCCTCATCACAGTCCTAAATGGACAACCCCTTATCCTGAGACTGTTTTAGACATCCTGATCAGGGGAAACATCCTTCCAGCATCTCTCCTGTCATTAAGAATTTTATATTTCAATGAGATCCCATCTCATTCTTCTGAATACAGGCCTAGTCAGCCCAATCTCTCCTCATATTACAATCCTGCCATCCCAGGAATCAGTCTGGTGAACCTTCACTGTACTCCCTCTATGGCAAGTATACCCTTTCATAGGTAAGGAGACCAAAACTGCTCATACTACAGGTATGGTCTCACTAAGGCCCTTACTCTACAGCTGCAGTAAGACATCCTTGCTCCTGTACTCAAGTCCTCTCGCAATGAAGGCCAACACACCATTTGCTGTCTTAACTGCTTGCTGCACCTGCATAAAAACAAAAAACTACTGTGGATGCTGGAAATCCAAAACAAAAACAGAATTACCTGGAAAAACTCAGCAGGTCTGGCGGCATCGGCGGAGAAGAAAAGAGTTGACGTTTCGAGTCCTCATGACTCTTCAGCAGAACGCTGCACCTGCATGCTTGCTTTCAGTGATTGGTGTACAAGGACATCCAGGTCCCTTTGTACTTCAACATTTCCCAATCCATCACCATTTACCACCTGCCATTCTGTTTTTCCTACCAAGTGGATAACCTCACACTTATCCACGTTATACTGCATCTGCCATGTATTTGACCACTCACTCAACCTGTCTAAATCGCCTTGAAGCCTCTTAACTCCCTCCTCACCACTCACATTCCCACCTAGTTTCATGTCGTTAGCAAACTTGGAAATATTAAATTTGGTTCCCTCATCCAAATCATTGTATCTTATATTTCCATTTCTAATGTCTATGTCCTGATCTTTGTTTTGAGTTCTGTAAAATTGGTAAGTGAAAGTTAATCAATGCACTTTATTTCCTGGTTTGCTGTCTGTGAGAATTATTCAGTCTGATTGGCTGCTTAGCCTGCTTGATGACATTACTGTTACTGGACGCCTTGTGATGACCTATGACCTGGAGCAGTGCAGTAAGGAAAATTTGCAATTTCTTTTGAAGGTCTGTGGCATCGATAATGGTTTTTAAGAATATTTGAAAATTACTTGTACGAGTTTGCATCAATTGTAAAGGGGTCAATTGTAATTTTCTTGGATAATGAGAAAAACTGGTCCATGTGACCTGGTGACCCTCGACCTGGAAGCAGTACAAATAGGAAGAGTTTAGAAAGAAACCATGTAGCTGGCAGAAAGGAGAGCTGCAAGCAGAGGAGCTAGAGGGTGAAGGCAATCTGCATACAGATGCAGGCACAAAGAGAAAACAGACAGAGACAGAAAGAGGAGCACAAAGAATTCCTGTGAGGAGAAGAAGCAAATCACTCTCAGGAAGAGCTGTTTTTCTGTTTGGCAGAAATGGAGACAGGAGCTCTTGGAGGCACTGTGCGAGCTGGCTAAAAAGGTCTAAAACCTGGAAAGGTGCATGAATAGCTCAGAGACAGTAATGAGCTGGGTGTTTTCCTAGAAGTAGCCAAATGTGAACCAGGGTGTTATTGATTGCTCAGTTGAAAAGGAACCCTGGAGAGCTACACCATAAGGACTGTTGTGACTCGAGGGAAAGAGGGTTCATAGAGGTCTGCCTTGCTGAATAATCTTACCTGTGAAACTTGAAGGTTAAAGCTGTTGTTGGATTGGACACCTGACCTACTCTATGTGAATCAAGAAAAGCATATTGTGGAACTGTGTAGCTACGTAGTGCCACATTACTGCAAGGAGTGATGCACATGCTATCAACTATTTAAAGTGAAATATTCCTTTTTACTTGAAGTATCATTTGTCTTTTAATTCATGTGTAATTTGCATTGGTTCTGATTTGTGTTAAAGTAAAAGCTGCAAAAGGTGGAATCTCATTGGTAATTTCCTCATTTGGGGGGGTCATTCAGTTAATTTAGTTATTTTGGTTTATGGTTTCCCCATGTGGATTGTAATGGCCTGGAGATCCCTGTGTCTTGGCGGCAGATTCTAATGTTGCGAGAGGTGAAATCCACGCCACAAAGCTAACTGCAAAATCCGGGCCATAATGTGTGCTGCACATATCTTGCTACAAGTGAAGCCTGAAGAATTATCCAAATTGCATCTGTGACGTCAGCATGTATATTGCAAGGTGATGTGCTGCAGTCACAGAAGCAATGAGTATGCCTCTCCAGACCTGATTTTTGGCAAGAAAGGAAACAAAGGCTATGCAGTTTGGCTTATTTCAAAGAAACCTGGATTATCTTTGTGCTTCTGTGAGGACTATATTGTTTGTTGCAGCAAGCATCAATCTTTGATCTCTAACTAGTTATTGAGCAAGGGTAGCTATCGCTGACGGTTACCACACTGATTGTCCCTGAAGTCTGAGGTCATCAATCGAAGCCAGATTCCTATCACACACCAAGGTATTATTAACTAAAAACGTGATCATAGTTGTTTCCCTCTGTATGATCTTCAATACTTTTTAATATCTCGCCATCACAGTAGCAGCTAAGTGGCTGGAGCTGCAACACTAAAATTAGTTCTTCAGTTGACTTTTAATTTAAAGCAAAGTAACTATGAAATGAGAATTTGACGATAAGTCCCTTAAAAGTGGTGTCCATTCACAGCCCTTTAAAATTGATTTTTGTTATGAATTGTTAAAGGTCCAATTTTCACCTGTCAGCAACTGTGTCTGAGATTGGTGGATACACTTGATACACAAGTATTGACATGTAACGGAGAGGCTAGCAGCAAATTGTCCCAAGTCCGTCATAACACTGCCAGTACTTTTCACACAATTCAGCATGAAATCAGCCCTCAGTAGGATCGTCAATTCTGAATGTAAGCCTGGTGACTGCATCACATGACCTCTCACAGCCCTCTCGTTTAAATAGCCATTTAATCTTTTTATGATGAGTTAACAATAGTGTTAACAGGAAATGGGTGGAGGGGGGGAACCTTTTTTAAAAACACCCCAAGGTAATTTTATCCTGAGATGCTCTTAATCTCCAGGAAATTAACCTTTAATTTGTGGAGACTCCTCTGAGGATCCTGAACCCTCAATGATCAACTTCTGTACTATTTTTCTCACTCCCCGAGACAGTTTACAACCAAGTTGCTTTGGTTTAGAATTAGCAGGCCTGAACCAGTATTTTGGATGGAAAAACCATGGGATAGCTCAACTTGATTTTCTTATCAAAGCCAAATAGACAAATTTACATTGCAAACAGTCATATATTTGTATAAGTTTTCTGGGCAGTGATTTGACTTCATTTGATTCATGAACTTTAAGGAGCAACACATTGTGGAAACAGACAAAGAGGCAGCCACAAAGTTCATATCTAAAGTAAAAAAAAATAAACTTCACATTTTGTGCCCAAAGGTTCAGCTGTGGGAGAAATTTTGCTCCATAAACAGAGGATTTGTTTTAATAAATTGAGGTGAAAGGTTCACGGTATTGGGCACCAGCGAGGTTGGAAAGAGTAGGAGAACACACACGAGTTAGGAGCAGGAATAGGCCACTCGGCCCCTCGAGCCTGCTCCGCCATTCAATAAGATCATGGCTGATCTGATTTTAACCTCAACCCCATAGTCCTGCCTTACCCCACCCCCCCAAGATAACCTTTCACTCCCTTGCTTATCTAGAATCTATCTACTTCTGTCTTAAAGATATTCAAGGACTCTGCCTCAACCACCTTTTGAGGAAGAGAGTTCCAAAGTGTCTCAACCCTCTGAGAGAAAAAAAAAATCCTCAGCTCTGTCCTAAATGGGTGAACCCTTATTTTGAAACAGTGACCCCGAGTTCTAGATTCTTCCACAGGAGGAAGCATCCTCTCCACATCCACCCTATCAAGTCCCCTCAGGATCCTATGTTTCAATCAAGTCTCTTCTAAACTCCAGTGGATACAAGCCTAGTCTGTCCCACCTTTCCTCATAAGCCCATTCCTGGTCTAGTAAACCTTCTCTGAACTGCTGATGAATTTACATCTTTCCTTAAATAAGGAGACCAGTATTGTACACAGTACTCCAGATGTGGTCTCACTAGTCCCTGTACAACTGAAGCATAACCTCCCTAGTTTTGTGATCAATTCCCCTCACAATAACTGATAACATTCTATTAGCTTTCCTAATTACCTGCTGTACCTGCAGACTAACCTTTTGTGATTCATGCACTAGGACACCCAGATCTTTCTGCATCTCAGAGCTTTCTGCATCTCAGAGCTCTGCAATCTCTCACCATTTAGATAATATGCTTCTTTTTTATTCATGCTGTCAAAATTGACAATCTCACTATATACTCCATTTGCCAGATCTTTGGCTACTCTCCGAACTAATCTATATCCTTTTGTAACCTCTTTATGTCCTCTTCACAACTTAATTTATTACCTAACCTTGAGTCATCAGCAAATTTAACAGCCATACCATCGGCCTCTTCATTCAAATCGTTTATATAAATTGTAAACAGTTGAGGCCCCAGCACTGATCCCTGTGGCACACCCCTCATCACATCCTGACAACCAGAAAATGACCCATTTATGCCTACTCTGTTTCCTGTTAGCTAGCCAATCTTCTATCCATGCCAATATGTTACCCCCTACACCATGAGCTTTTATTTTCTGCAATAACCTTTGATGAGGCACTTTATCAAATGCCTTCGGAAAATCCAACTACAGCACCTGATACTTACCTGAAGTTAATAATGAAGCAGTCATTAATTCATGCGAAACATAGGTTTTACAAAGGACAAGAACTTACATTTAAAAAGCACCTTTTGTGACCTCAAAAGTACTTCATAGACAATCAGCTTCTAATGAAGTGTCACCGAACTTGACGTACAGTTTACGTACAGCAGAGCCCCACAAACCACATGGAGGTAAGTGACAGTTATTCTGTTTTACTGACATTGGTTGAAGGAGGAATGTTGTCCCAAGGCACTGGGAGAGTCCCCCTGCTCTTCAGATATGCCATGACATCTTTTGCATCCACATGAACAGGCAGACAATCATGAATTTGAAGTGGCACCATTCAGCGAAGAGCAGGGAAATGTCTGTGTATCCTGGCCAACATTGTTTCCTCAACCAAAGCCACCAAAACCAAATTAATTGTTAATTCATTTACTTAAGGATGTAAATGCATTCGAAGCAGTTCAGAGAAGGTTTATTAGACTAATACCTGAAATGGGTGGGTTGTCATCTTAGGAAAGGTTGGACAGGCTAGGCTTGTATCCACTGGAGTTTAGAAAAGTAAGAGGCAACTTGATTGAAATCTTTAGGATCCTGAGGTGTCTTGACAGGGCGGGTGTGGAGAGGATGTTTCCTCTTGTGGGAGAATCTAGAACTAGGGGTCACGGCTTAAAAATAAGGGGTTGCCCATTTACGAAAGGGACAAGGAGAAATGTTTTCTGAAGGTTGTGAGTCTTTGGAACCTTCTTCAATAAGCGGTGGAAGCAGAGTCTTTGAATATTTTTAAAGCGGAGGTAGATAGATTCTTGATAAGCAAGGGGGTGATAGGTTATTGGGGGTAGGTGGGGATATAGAGTTGAGGTTACAATCAGGTCAGCCATGATCTTATTAAATGGTGGAGCAGGCTCGAGGGGCTGAGTAGCCTGTCCTGCTCCTAATTCGTATGACTGTTTGTGAGACCTTGCTGAGCATAAGGTTGCTGTCACATTTGCCTCCAACAGATTTCAACAAAATTCAGTGCCTGCAAAAAGCTTTGGCATGTTCTAAGAATAGTGATCAGGTGCAATCTAAATGAAAGCTCTTTATGTTGGGCTCCCATTGCTAGCATATAGAAAGCTGCCAGATGCAGCAGCCCATCACCCATTTACTAAACATCAGTGTCTACATTTAGCTGCAGTGTATGACAATGCCTTTGGCAGATCAGTCTTGACAGCTGGTGTAACTTCTGTGCAGGGGTCTCTTCTGTATAATTTTCTGTTTGTTAGGTATACCCCTACAGTGTATGAGAATGCAAAGGCAGGTAGGGTTATCCTCATTCTTGAAATGCTAGGGATCATGTCTCTCTCTGTAGCCACTGCAGGAATATATTGTTTTGAGGGTTTGTGGCAGGTGATCAGTTTTCAGGCCAGACTGGTGCAAAGTCGTAGGCCCCTACCTCTATATAACTTGGTACTAGGATGTCTTATGTCGCACTGCGCACTTGCAATGCCTTTACAGCATTTTCATGCACGTTTACCTCTGTCATTGAAGGTGGGAGGAGGTAATGTTTTTGCCCCTTTTTTGTTGACATGTTTATAAACAATATATCTCAAAAACTAATGGATGGATTTCAACGAAACTTGGTACACCAATAGTCCAAATAGTTTTTGGCGAAGATCCAGATCCTGGAATTTTTTTAAAGGATCTATTAACATTGGGAGATGGGGCGCATTGACTTTTTTTTTTAGAATGTTGTGGGTTTTATTTTGAATGTTTTAGAATGTTGTGGACTGTCTCAGCTGCTATGGTGCAATTTGTCACAGCTGTCAAAATGTGAGCAGAATTTTCAGAGCAGGTTGTTGGATGTAGATTTTCCTGAAGCCGCCTCAATGAGAGGAATACTTTTAATAAAATATTTCTTGTTTCAACTTTGTAGTTAGAAAGCATCAAACAGGCAGGGAAAAGCCTCAAGGAAGAGTTGTGTAATTGTAATAAAGTTGAGTTGATACAGTGTGACAGAGGTATGTATTCTGCTGAGTGCTCTCTTCACTTTCTGGACATGTGCTTTCCCTAAAAAGGCAGGCTGCACCCTGTGTCAGTTATTTGTAGAATGATGGTCCCTTTAACTATCTATTAGATGCTTAATCTTTTGAGACCTGATTTTGATGATAGTCGTCCCTTTCATTTTGGATGGATGTTTTTGAATATTTTTTTTATTTGTGTTCTAGTTTAGATTTAATTTTGCAAAGTGCCAGTATTGGAGCAGAAGCAACATGAAGCAGGATATTGAGTCTCAGCCAGGACATGTTTCAGACAGAAAAATAGGCATTTCAAAAGACAAAATGCAATTAGAATTGATAAAAGAGGGATCACTGAGCAAATATCTACATAATCGATGATACTAAGAGTGGTATTTTAAATGACCTTTTTCAGCTCTTACCAATACATGAGGATTTTGCTTTTGCAGTGAGACAGCTTTAATTGGAATGGTGGAATCTTCCTCTGTATAATAGGTTGGCAACCAGACTTGCTAATAATAGGATTGGCTGCAATATATCTAGACAAGATTGGAATTTGAAAATAATTTGTATACCAGGGAGATTGCCAGGATTTGGCAGTGTATTTGTATCTTTTCTGGTAATGTCATTCCAAATTGTTTCTATCCCAGACCTTTATATTTCCTGGCAAAACTAAGATTATTAGCGGGGCTTGTCCTATTGACATAACTTTGTACTCATTGTCCCATATTTGGACCCTCTCCCACACCATTCCTTGGAAGCAATTTCTGAGCACCCTCTTTAGGGCTTCTGTTAGTATTGTTATTAGCTCCCAGAAAGTACACAAGAGTGGTCCAAGGTGACTTACTCTGTCATTTTTGCACTTGGTTTATTTATTTATTTCCCTTTCGCCCTGTGAGTAAGCACAAAGCCTCCATTTAGGTCTTCCTGTTGCACAAGTTCTGTTATTTCCTACTGGTTTTCAATCACCTGTACCTTGAAGCAGCAATATTTTAAATGGTGCCCATTTATTTTTTAGTACAAAGACATCACTATCTTGTAAAGAAACCTTAGACAAAGAGAATTCTGTTGACAGCTGTGTGTAGGTGGCTGCAGCTCACTCCTATGAGTCATCGCTGTTGAATCTCATTTTAAAAGATTGTGTAGCATTTGTTTTTTTTCTTCCTGTTATAAAAAGTACAGCATACTTGATACAAAACATTCAGAATAACTTTACTGCTTTTATTCCTGTAACTAAATTCTTAAGCTCCGTGATGTATTGGAAGTCCAATGTCAATATTTCGCTGAATCCTGTTATCCAATTAGTTTAGATGATGGTCATAATTGGAGCCACTGGTCTACGATGAGTGAATGGCAAATTGTATTTTTATTGTAATGGGTTGAGAGATTTTTTTTTTCTGATGATGTGGGATCTCATTCCTTGATCCTGTTCATTTTTCCGTGAAGGCCACAATCCAATACCCTTCATCGTAATATATGGTTAAGGAATAAATTCAAATAGGATAAAAAGACACATGTCAAAGCTTTTCACCTTTCATTCGCAAAAATACCGAACGTAAAGGGAACAACAATTTATACTTCATGAGAAGAGAGTGCTGATTGGTTGGTAAGTGGACCCTAGTTGGCAGTGTTACCATGGAGAATGCACCAGTTAACTGATGACTGACAGTTAACTGCCAAGCTTTGTTTAAATTCAAACCAGGCAGATTGACTCTGGTTAAGGCATTGCCCTGAGGAATGAGTTAGCGAATGGCTGTCACTTATTTTGTTTAGCTAAAACAGGCGCAATGTGCATACATGTTCTTCACACAAGTATGCTGCACTGTGAGCCTGACTGATGATCTTAAATTGGTTGTCAGCGTAATTCTTAGTGTCAGGAAGATGCAATAAATTGCAATAACATTGTGAGAATTATTATAAAATAGTGGTGCATGTGTGCGTGCGTGAGACTTAATTGGATTAAAGGCAGCTGTTCTAAAGGCTTTGAGGAAAAAGTGGGGGAAGTTTAGAATGTAAGATAAAAGGACATTTGCATTTTAAATAACCCAGGCTAGATTGTTTTCAAAGGAGTGAAATGTGTCACCTAGTCAGGTGAAGTTTAGAAATAGTGTGTTTATTTTTCCCAAAGATTACTGGTAAAACTTGAGAGATTTTTATTATCAGAAAGATTAAGTCTGAAGCCATAGTGAAACAATGGGAATTTGCATTCAAAGGGGAAAATATGTATAAAGGAGCGAAGGCTGTGTGTAAGGGTCGGCATTTTTAAAATTTAACAAGTGTGGAAAGCCTTCAGCATCTATGCTTTAAGTTGCTGTTTTCAAAGAACTGAAGTTAAGAAAACTCGCTTTGAATTCGACGGGTTCAGGGTATCATGTTTATTTGCCTGGGTCTTTTAAAATCTATGTCTTACTGTTGCTTTAACGAAAGTGAAACGGGGAGTTAAATTAACTAGGGGATTTAGAAGTTATCATAGTAATTTGTAGATCTATGTTTGTATTTAAAATCATTTCTTCTATTAATAAAGGTTTAATTTAGTTTTGTAAGAAACATATAAGACTTGGTGGTCTTATTACCACTGAATTCAAGGCACACACTTCTAAATTTATACAAATTGCAAATCAGTTGTGGCAGTTGTTTCAAGTTTCCCTTTGGGATTTGAACAACTCAGCATTTACCTTTGGCTGTGCCATAACACTTAGCACATAGAGGAATATTTAGCAAGTGTTGTCCAATTGTGGAATCATACCTAATGTTGGACACTGTTTTGAGTTTTGCAAGCATGGGCTAGTTGGGTACGGTTAATACCTTGCCTGTTGCGAACAGCAGCTGGGACATACTGTTTGATATGATCCATCAGCCTTTGGGACGTACGACCTACATACCTAGCATCAAACTGGCACTGAAATTCATATACCATGTTACTCATTTGTTTGATAGGCAGAATGTCTTTTCAGCGATTCTCAAGTTCTGTACTACCAAACGACTATTCAAATAGGATAGTTCAGTTGTAATGCCACAAAGTTGCCTTGACCAATTCTGTCATCTTTTGTAGTATAAACTATGATGCAGAGCAATTTTACTATATTAAGACTTGGATTTTCAGCCTCATTAAATAAGCTTTTAAGGTAAATACTATTATAGTATTTGCCAGTTGCCGATATTCCAGGAGGTGCACAAAGCACTCAATGCTGAGGTAGATTGTGGTTTAGCTTTGATCTGCGATTCCCCTTTCACACGGTTAGTTTTTGCTTCATACATCATTGGGGAGGGGAAAATGGGAGGAACATGACAAGTTCATTAGAGGATTAGCTCCTGTAGGTTGTAGCTGCACAGACCAGCTTGGAAGAAGTATCGCAAAAGCCTAGTTACCTTCCAAGTTGGAAGTGGCTTGACATTGGAGAAGAGGATTGGGAAGCAGCAGTCGAAGTTTTTAATACATTTGATTGGACTGATGCAATACTGTTGCCCGAAGTGATGTGGGTCAGAAATTTTAGGATGTCAAACATAATGTGACATTGCAGTAGGATAGTCTTAAAGTAATAGCATTAATAAGCCTTTTATATATTGTGTGTAAGAAAAGGTGACACATTGGTGACAAAAATTTTTAGGTTTGTTTTTTAAATATAATTTTATAATGTTGATCTGTTGCCTATTTGTGATGTGTCGATTGTACGATACAGGCACTTGAAAAGTAGGACAGGTTTCCAAGTCTCTGTAATGTTCCACAAGGGGTAAACACTGGCTACTTGTTCTGTCTGTGTAATACATGCAATCTGTATTAGATCAGGTTAATACCTTGAGAGGAAGCAAAACGAGAAACGAGTTGCCTGTGCTGATATAAAATCAGGATTGCTTATATTCAGTGACATGAAGATTCTTTTTGCTGGGCTTGGAAAAGCAGTTTGTGAGGATTCTGCTGACAGTTTTCACAAGCTTGAACAACTCTCATGGTTGATGAGTTCAACCGAATTCCTTGGTTGAATCACTGAGTGTTGACTGTTGTAACCTTTTTGGATCCCTGTTTCTGTACTGGCATGGCATACATATCCCTGGGCAGCAACTGATGTGAATGCTTTTACATAGCTTGACGTAGCTCTGGTACTGATCAATACAAATACCTTGGGAAAGATTTGGTTTATGCCTTGTGCTAATCTCAGTTAACCGTGGGGTTAGGGGGTAACAAGGCTCTTGGTGATGATGTCTGGTGCCAGCAATATCTTTGTAGGTGATTGGGTCCCAGTGTCTTAGGTTCGTTCTTCTTGGCATTTTTATTTTGTTTGTGGGATGTGAGCATTGTTGAGAAAGCCAGCATTTACTGCCCTTGAGAAGGTGGTGGTGAGCCGCCTTCTTGAATTGCTGAAGTCCATGTAGGTACGCCCACTGTGCTGTTAGGAAAGCAGTTGCAGGAGCTTGACTTTATGATGTTGAAGGAACAGCGATATATTTCCAAGTCGGAATCGTGTGACTTGCAGGGGAACTTGCAGGTTTCCATGTGCTTGTTGCCCTTAACCTTCTAGGCAGAGAAGATCACGGGTTTAAAAGGTGCTGTCAAAGGAGCCTTGGTGAATTCCTGCAGTGCATCTTGTAGATGGTACACACTGCTGCTACTGTGCGTCAGTGGTGGAGGGAGTGAATGTTGAAGGTGGGGTGCAAATCAAGTGAACTGCTTTGTCCTGGATTGTGTTGAGCTTTTTGAGTGTTGCTGGAGCTGCACTCATCCAGGCAAGTGGGGAATATTCCATCACACTCCTGATGTGTGGCTTGAAGATGGTGGACAGGCTTTGAGGAGTCTGGAGGTGAGCTACTCCCCACAGAATTCCCAGCCTATGATGTGCCCTTCTAGCCACAAATTTATATGGTTAGCCCAACTATCTTTCTGGTCAAAGGTAACCCCCAGGATGTTGATAGTGTGAAATTCAGCGATAGTAATGTATGTTGAGAGGAGATGGTTAGATTCCCTCTCACTGGAGATCGACATTGCCTGGCGCTTACGTGGCGCAAATGTTACTTACCATTTATCGGGGTCTTGCTGCATGTTGACATGGACTGCTTCAGTACCTGAGGAGTTATACAATGTTCAGTACCATTCACAAAAGGGCAAATAAACCCAATTCTTTTAAAGCCCTGGGAAGGTCACTAATGAAGCAGCTGAAGATGGTTGGGCTGAGGACACTACCCAGAGGAACTCCTGCAGTGATGTCCTGGAGCTGAGATGACTGACCTCCAACAACCACAACCATCTTCCTTTGTGCTAGGTATGACTTCAACCAGTGGAGAGTTTTCCCCCTGATTCCCATTGACTCCAATTTTGCTAGGGCTCCTTGATGCCACACTCGGTCAAATGCTGCCTTGATGTAAAGGCAGTCACTCTCACTTCACCTCTGGAGTTCAGTTCTTTTGTCCATGTTTTGACCAAGCTGTAATGAGATCCGGAGTCAAGTGGTCCTCATGGAACTCAATGATCAGGTTATTGCTGAGTAAGTGCCATTTGATATCACTGTCGACAATATCTTCCATCACTTTGCTGATCATCGAGAGGAGACTGATGAGGTGGTAATTGGCTGGATGGGATTTGTCCTGTTTTTTGTGTATAAGACATCTATCTGAGCAATTCTCCACATTGTTGGGTGGATGCCAGTGTTGTAGCTGTACTTGAAGAGCTTGGCTAGGGGTGCGGCTAGTTCTGGAGCACGAGTCTTCAGCATTACAGTTGGGAGGTTGTCAGGGCCCATAGCCTTTGCAGTATCCAGTGCTTTCAGCTGTTTGGGGAGTGAATAGAATTGGCTGAAAATTGGCTTCTGTGATGGTGGGGACCTCGAGATGAGGCAGAGATGGATCATACACTCTGCAGTTCTGACTGAAGATGATTACAAACACTTCCTTGTCTTTTGCACTGATGTGCTGGGCTCTGCATCAGTAAGGATGGCTATGTTCATAGAGCCTCCTCCCCCCATTGGCCATTTAATTGGCCACCATTCATAACTGGATATGGCAAGACTGCAAAGCTTGGATCTGAACCGTTGGCTTTAAGATTACTTAGCCCTGTCTCTTGCCTGCTGTTTTAGTTGTTTAGCATGCATATAGTCCTGTGTTGAGATCTTGTGGCGTAGTGGGTAGCGTCCCCTGCCTCTGAGCCAGAAGTTTCGGGTTCTAAGTTTTATGACCAAGGAAGGTGTGTTTATAACATGGCCAAACAAGTTGAGTGTCAATTTGTAAAGCCTTCTAACACACACCAATGGCAGGCGGTAAGAGTGGGAGAGATTCCTGGTCAGCCATGTGATGGAAAGAAATTGGAGTCTCTACTATCACTATCCATAGCTCCAGACTACAACATGCATGGAAAAGTGTCTGTTGCCACAACAACTCAGACTCCTTTGGCGGGGGGGTCATGGGGTGCGGGGTGGGGTGGGGTGGTGGGGGAGGGGTCAGTTGGCTGGACGGCTGACGTGGATCAGATTGGTGCCAACAGCACAAGGTTCAATCCCCGTTCCAGCAGGGGTAGATTTGGGACCTGCCTCCTTGCCCTACCTGTGTCGTGGTGCTGTGGGTCAAACCTGTCATCAGGCAGAGAACTCAAGAAGAAATAGTCCTGTGTTGTAGCTTCATCAGGTTGGCAGCTCATTTTTAGGTGCTCCTGGCACGCCCTCCTGCACTCTCCACTGAACCAGGATTGATCCCCCAATTTGATGGTAATGGTAGAGTGGGGGATATGCCAGACCATGAGGTTACAGATTGTGGTTGAATACAATGCTGCTGCTGACGGCCCACAGCGCCTCATGATGTCCAGTTTTGAGATGCTAGATCTGTTTGAAATCGATTCCATTTAGGTGGTAGTGCCACAGAACACGATGGAGGGTATCCTTAATGTGAAGACGGGACTTCGTCTCCACAAGGACTGTGCGATGGTCACTCCTACCGATACTGTCTTGGACGGATGCATCTACAACAGGTAGATTGGTGAGGATGAGCTCAAATAAATTTTTCCCTCTTTTCCATTCTCTCATCTGCAGTTTGGTAGCATCACTAGTGAATGATCTGGCCGAGCCCTGAAGGACATATCTGCCAGATTGGGCCTGCATTCACTAGTGATGCTACCAAACTGCAGGCCCAATCTGGCAGATATGTCCTTCAGGGCTCGGCCAGATCATTCACTAGTGATGCTACCAAACTACACTTGATGTTGGACATTGAAGTCCTCCACCCAGAGTACATCCTGTCCTCTGCTATCCTCAGCGTTGTTCAACATGGAGGATTACTGATTCATCAGCTGAGGGGGTAGGTGGTAATCAGCAGGAGGTTTCCTTGCCCATGTTTGACCTGATGCCATGAGACTGCATTGGTCCAGAGTCAATTATTGAGGACTCCTAGGGCAACTCCAGAGGTGTGCCACCACCTCTGGTGGGCCTGTCCTGTCAGTGGGACAGGACATACCCAGGGATGGTGATGGAGGAGTGCGACTTGTATCCAAAATGCACTCTTTTTTCTGCATTTCCTCTTTTTTGACCTTAGCTACTTGCTAAGCACTCTGGCATTAACTCTCAAATAAATTTTGCAACTTAGGCCAGGAACATTTGGACACAACTTACATCACAATGCCCATTGATACTTTTTGGCACTGACTCATTCTTGTCCCTCACAAGTGCCTGCCTTTTTCTGAAGAGATTGATACTGACATACCTAGTACTTGTGCGTTACTAGATCCTGAGTCCACGCTCCCTGCTGTGGCACCTCTGTCAAAGGCTGTATGTAGAAGGTGTACCACTGTGACAGTTCAGGCCTGTCATTTTCTGAGGCCAACCTCTGCACAATCCCCTTTAACCTAAAGTTGCAAAACCTTGTGAATTTTCAGATGCTATCTCCAAACTCTGAAGGGAATGCTGTCTTCTGCCATTCTCGTTTTTAGCAGGCTGTTGTGTTCCCAGATAGTTTGAGGTAAACAATAGGTGATGCACCCCCTCTCACCTTCAGTTTTCTGCCAAATTTGCTTTCACCATACTCAATTCTGCAGTTGTACTCTTGTAAAACTTTTTGAGTGATATAGTTCAAAGCAATTTGGATTTTTCCTTTTCAAGGGAAGATTTTGCAAAATGCCCAGGCAAGGACTTTTGGGGCAACAGATCCTATGGTACCTGCTGATTGAGAGCTCATTTGAGCTGGGTTTTCCTGTGTGGCGTTGAGCCAGTTGCATTGTATAATGTTTGCATGATGCTCTGAGACAGTCTTGTTCAATAGATTAGCCACCAGCGACATGTAGCTAATTGGGATTCCAAGGTGGCTAATTACTTTTTAGATTATGAAATAAATAAGTAAGCACTAGATTGGGTACATCATCTCAATAATCAGATTTGCATGGCGTGTGCTTGTGAAATTGAATCTTTCTGCATGTTTGTTGGTAAAATGGGAAGCAGAGTTTTTTGTTGGTGTTTTTTGATTGTCATGTCTGCTTTTCTTCCTGATTACCGCTTATTAATTATCTATTAAAATAATGCGCAGCGTTGGTGAAAACACTGGACATCCGCACAATGGAAGCATTAGCATTGTTTTGACAGGAGAACAGTCAACTGGTCAGCTTGACCAATTGGAACAGCCACTGCAGGCCAGCAGAAGAAAGCAATCCAATCAATTATGAGCAGCTCCAACAAGACAAGCTGGAAGGGAGATGGTGTGGGCAGGTCTGGAGAGAGAGGGAGAGCGGGCGGGGGTGGGTCTGGAGGGAGAGCGGGCGGGGGCGGGTCTGGAGGGAGAGCGGGCGGGGGCGGGGGCGGGTCTGGAGGGAGAGCGGGCGGTGGCGGGTCTGGAGGGAGGGCGGGCGGTGGCGGGTCTGGAGGGAGAGCGGGCGGGGGCGGGTTTGGAGGGAGAGCGGGCGGGGTGGGGGCGGGTCTGGAGGGAGAGCGGGCGGGGGCGGGTATGGAGGGAGAGCGGGCGGGGCGGGGGCGGGTCTGGAGGGAGAGCGGGCGGGGCTGGGGCGGGTCTGGAGGGAGAGCGGGCGGGGCTGGGGTGGGTCTGGAGGGAGAGCGGGCGGGGGCGGGTCTGGAGGGAGGGAGGGTGGGCGGGCGGGGGCGGGTCTGGAGGGAGCGTGTCACCTTTGCTATACCTGTGACTACCCAGTGATTTCTATAGGGTAACAGTGTCCCAAGATTAAGTGCGTGAATGATCTTAATCCTGTAACTGTCCAGTGGGCCTCTTGGCATTGCTATAACGATAGACCACTTTCTCTCTCACTTTTTATTACTGTAGATTACAAATAAAACTTTTTGAGGTGCCCTTTAACTGTAAAACATTGTTTAGAAATCAGGACAAATAAGTTATGGAGCCTCCTCAATGGCTCAGTAAGTTTCTCCAATGATTATCTGAGTCATACGGCCTAGCCAAATGCCATATGAGTAAGATATCAGAGGACAGCAAATAGAACCTTCAAGTCAGATGTGGAGAAAATTAGCAGAAAGGAAAAAAAAAGATTTTTAAAAAATTTATTCTTTAAGGGATCTGGGTGTCGCTGACAAAGCCAGCATTTGTTGCCCATCCCTAATTGCCCATGAACTGAGTGGTTTGCCACACTATTTCAAAGGGCAGTTATGAGTCAACCGCATTGCTGTGTGTCTGGAGTCACATGTAGGCCAGACCAGGTAAGGACAGCAGATTTCCTTCCCTAAAGGGGCATTAGTGAACCAGATGGGTTTTTACAACAATCAACGATGGTTTCATGGTCACCATTAATGTGATTTCCATTCTAGATTATCAATTGAATTTTAAATTCCACCAGCTGCTGTGATGGGACATTAGCCTGGGTTTCTGGATTACTAGTCCAGTGACATTACCATGATACCGCCTTCTCCCCTATTCCTCAGAGGAAAATGGCCCTATAAAAATCCAAAGGGCATTCTGGAAAGGACAATTTTTTTGATCCCGGCTGTGTTACTACTGGCGAAGTCAGATCCCAGGGTAGAACTGGGTGGCTACTGAACAGAGTCACAGGAGTCTGCTGATGAACTTTTAACAAAAGAATGAATCATTTACTGAACAAGAAAATAAGCTGTTACACTAGACAAAAAGATTGGAAAGATTTCAATACAAATACCATTAAATGAGTCAAATTACACTACTCCTTCACCCCAACTATATCTTTACGAATTTGTATATCTATAAAGATAACACATTTTACAATATCTATCCTAAACTCTAATATTCATGGTAAGTATGAAGAACAAGTAAACTAATAGGCGAACGGTGGTCAGCCACACCACACTCCAAAAATCAAGTGACATGTCACCCAAAGCAGATGCGATGGATTTCTCATAAACACCCTCCAAACGCTTGTTACACCGTGAGCCAGCCAGTCTCACTGAAACTCTGTTTTTCTCACGAAAGGTTCAATCTTCACGCTCGAAGAACTCACGTTGGAATTCTCTCCCAAACAGCGCTTTCTCAAACGTCTTCAACAAGGACCCACCTCCAGGGTTTCGCTCTCTCTCTTTCTGATATTCCTTTTCCGCTGGATCTCGATGTTCAAACTGCACCTTCCACACATGCACTCTGATATTCGGCTGTGCCAAGCAGAACACCACTGCTCCAAAGGCCCGTAGTAAGGAGCCACCAACCTTCGGCTGTCTCCTCAGATCTTCTGGCTTCTTTCAGGCCTACCTCGTTCAAAGTCTGCTCCCTACAGCTCTGTCTCTTTAATTTGGAGCCTTTTCCTCTGCTCCTCATCCCACTAAACAGGATCTCTTTCAGATTCCTATCCTTGTCCCTTAACTTGACAGTCTTCCTGGGACCTCTTTCTTCCCATTCCCTGGTTTTTGGGACTCTTCTTTGGGATCTGCTCCCTGCAGCTCTTGCCCTGCCTCTTCTGGCCCTTTCTGTAGAATGGCGTTCTTGTAGGTCACCTGACCCTCTTTTCCCACTGTTTCACTTTCTTCCTTGCTTTCTCTTACACGCAGGCACAGTTTTAAAAAAAAAAGAAACAAATTGCGCATGTGCGCGGGGCTATTTAACGGCCTGTAACCAAGAAAATGCACTAACTGCGCACGTGCGGCCATTCTCTGGCTGGCACATGCTCAGAAGTTGAAGATCGTAAAAAAGAATGATCTGCATGTGCGGCCATTCTACGGCCGGCAGGTGCGCAGAAACCGCCGGGGCCCAATAGCAATTGTAGTTCCCAAACTCCGAGGCCCGATCTCTGTCCTAAAAGGTAAGGTTAAGTTTTCCCTCTTTTTCCTTTGGGTTCATCACAATATCAAAATAATCCTGACCAGAAAGCCTTGAGCACCTTGGGATGCACTTCTGCTTAAAATTCATTCCCTACTAACATGAGTTTAATGACTGGAGCTGCAACTTTGAAAAAACCTGAGAGCAATTCCTGAGGTGTGAGATCCCTGCCAACTGGCTGAAGGTATGTATTCCCTGACTGACGGTTTGTTCGGGGTTAGATATCTTTAGTTTGATGTCATGACCCTGGCTGTTTCCATCATGTTCTGTCTAACATATGATATACCAATTATTTTCTTCTGTAAAAAGAGGGGAGGTACTTTGAACCCCTAACTTTGTTCCCCTTTAACTGTTGAAATAATATTATACTGACCATGATATGGCCATTACTTACCATCCCTAACCAAGTGGGAACAGGATTGTTGTCATGGCTGATCCGATCCTGTACAAATGAACCATATTGTTATGGTCTTTTGTTGCAGTGTGAAATTATTTACCATCCGATAAAGTGTTTGTTTTGTTTTTGAATGTCAATTTTTTAGGATATTTTAACAGACTGTGCCCTAGTACTGTATACCAAACAGGGCACAGATAAGTAAGTGTCGACATTTCTGAGTTACATTAACATGATCTTGACTGAATCAGATCATTAGAATCGAGTGTTTGCATCAGTTTGCACCTTGAATAATTTATGCTAAGTATTTAGTTGAATTAGGTTTTGCTCTGTCGTTGCTCACTGAAGCCTGCCTTAAGTTCTGACAGAACTGGTTCATTGCAAACTGCAGTCAGCCACCAAATGAATGTAGTTTAAGACAGTTGCTGCCTATGCTGTGAACGTGCTCCAGGAAAATAATATGACTCCTGTTTATGTTTGTGGCTCTATTAATAATTAACAATATTGAACTACTGAACCTTGAAGGACCATGATTTTTTTTCTTTCTTTGTCTGTTTTTCTGTTGCTCAAAGCATGAGCCGAAAATTAATTTGAAAGATATTCCAGAGGAGTGGGTTATATGATTTTTTTTGTTCTTGTTCAGTACTATTCCTATTTCTGTGCTGAGATGCCAGTACAAAGTTAACTTTTTAGTGGCAGAAACGAGGTCATATGTTTGAGGGTTTGAAATTCACTATTTATTTTGTTCTTTTTAAAAAAAATAGTGCAGGTCTTTTTAAGTATTAAGTGTGCAGTGGAAATTAGACACCATTTCAGTGCCAGTAGAAAGTTTGTAATCTCTGTTATACAAAGGTGGAGAGAGCAGACTGGGTGGTTTCTGGCACAGCTTGGGAGGAAGCGTTAGACCGCAGTTATGTACTGTATCTCTTAGATGGTTGAAGAGTGACTTTGGAGGAGTCTTGGGATCAGATCTTGCCCACTCTATCTGTGCAGGTACGGTGCATCATATGAGTGACTTTTTATTGGATCACCTTCAGTTCATTTTCAGCCATTATCAGATGGTGATGTTGGCCAAAGGTCCCTTTCTTGACATGTACACCTGTTTAGAGCTATCTTTCTTGTCTTAATATCTTGTATATCCTTCTTGTATGCAGACCCCTTAAAGAAGCAACCCCGCACTAGTTTTGATTAAGATCCACAGCATGGAGATGAGGAGCCAGGCTTTGAGCAAAGATAAAAACAAAAAGCTAAAAGCTACTGCGGATGCTGGAAATCCAAAACAAAATAAAAACAGAATTACCTGGAAAAACTCAGCAAGTCTGGCAGCATCGGCGGAGAAGAAATCAGTCAACGTTTCGAGCCCTCATGGCCCTTCAGCAGAACTGAAGCATAGTTTCAACAAGGGAGAAATATAAATTGGTTTAAGGTGGGTGGGGTGGAAGAGACACATTGAGGGTGTGGTGTGAGCAGATAATCAAAAGATGTCAGAGACAAAAGGGTCAAAGAGGTGTTGAAGGTGGTGGTCTTTGTCTGAGAAAAGTGCTAATTAAGAATGCAAGACAGGATATTCAAAGTACATTCGTTGCTCCCAATGCGGTCTCCTCTACATTGGAGAGACCAAACGCAAACTGGGCGACCGTTTTGCGGAACACCTGCGGTCTGTCCGCAAGAAAGACCCAAACCTCCCTGTCGCTTGCCATTTTAACACTCCACCCTGTTCTCTTGCCCACATGTCTGTCCTTGGCTTGCTGCATTGTTCCAGTGAAGCCCAACGCAAACTGGAGGAACAGCACCTCATCTTCCGACTAGGCACTTTACAGCCTTCTGGGCTGAATATTGAATTCAACAACTTTAGATCTTAAACCCCCCTCCCCCCATCCCCACCCTGTTTCTTTCCCCCCCCCACCCGCCTTTTTTTTCAATAATTTATATAGATTCTTCTTTCCCCACCTATTTCCATTATTTTTAAATCTAAAACTAAAACCTTTAGTCTTTCCACCCCACCCCCACTAGAGCTGTACTTTGAATATCCTGTCTTGCATTCTTAATTAGCACTTTTCTCAGACAAAGACCACCACCTTCAACACCTCTTTGACCCTTTTGTCTCTGACATCTTTTGATTATCTGCTCACACCACACCCTCAATGTGTCTCTTCCCCCCCACCCACCTTAAACCAATTTATATTTCTCCCTTGTTGAAACTATGCTTCAGTTCTGCTGAAGGGCCATGAGGGCTCGAAACGTTGACTGATTTCTTCTCCGCCGATGCTGCCAGACTTGCTGAGTTTTTCCAGGTAATTCTGTTTTTATTTTGTTCAGGCTTTGAGCAATATACCATGCATTTATTTCTAGATGTAAGGTCTGAATTTAGGTTCCCCAGAGTGCCGGTTAGGAGGCCAACCCTGTCTTTTTGCTATTTGCTATATTGACTAAAAGTTCAAACTACATTAGGCCACTGTCAATTCGCAAGATTTTGGCAGACAGTTCCCCTCTAAATAGTGGGAATAGCTACAGAGATTTCTAGCAAGGAACTTTACTGCAAAACCCAGAGACTTCTATTTCAGCACCACACTAATAACTAGTGCATAAATTTGATGCTGTTACTCAAGCGCTTGTTTGCACACCTGATTTCCAATGGTCATTCCTATTAGGGAATGCAGTGCTAGGTGTACCTGTTCTCTATCTCTTTGTCTTTGGCCACAGGGAATTTATAAAAAATTATTCATTCACAGTATGTGGGCGTCGCTGGCTAGGCCAGTGTTTGTTGCCCATCCCTAGTTGCCCTTGAGAAGGTGGTGATGAGCTGTCTTGAACCGCTGCAGTCCGTGTGGTGTAGGTACACCCACAGTGCTGTTAGGGAGGGAGTTCCAGGATTTTGACCCACTGACAGTGAAGAGAGTGGTGATATATTTTCATGTTAGAATGATGTGTGACTTGGAGGTGGTGGTGTTCCCATGCATCTGCTGCTCTTGACCTTCGAGGCAGTAGAGGTTGCAGCTTGAAAGGCGCAATCAAAGGAGCCTTGGCAAGTTGCTGCAGTGCATCTTTTAGATGGTACACACTGCAGAGATGGTATGCTAGTGATGGATGGAGTGTCAATCAAGCGGGCTGCTTTGTCCTGGCTGGTGTTAAGCTTCCTGAGTGTTGTTGAAGCTGCACTTATACAGGCAAGTGGGGAGTATTACGCCACACTCCTGACTTGTGCCTTGTAGATGGTGAACAGGCTTTGGGGAGTCAGAAGGTGAGTTACTCGCCACAGGATTCCCAGTCTCTGACCTGCTCTTGTAGCCACAGTATTTAAATGGCTAGTCCAGTTCAGTTTCTGGTCAATGGTAACCCCCAGGATGTTGATAGTGGGGGATTCAGCGATGGTAATGCCATTGAATGTCAAGGGGTGATGGTTAGCTTCTCTTTTGTAAGAGATGGTCATTGCTGGCACTTGTGTGATGTGAAGATTACTTCCATAAGAACGTAAGAAATAGGAGCAGGAGTAGACCACACAGCCTATTGAGCCAGCTGCACCATTCAATACAATCATGGCTGATCTTGGGCTTCAACTCCATTTTCCCACCCACACTCCACCCATTTATCAACCCAAACCTGAAACTTTCCTGGCCTCACAACTCCTCTCCAGACTTTTGAACAGATTCCCTGATGCACTGTGGAGAGGAAATACAGTCACTGAAGACTGAGCAGACTCTGCTGGAGAAAAATGTCCTTTACCAGTTCTTGGGGACATAGAAAAAGCATAGGCACAGAGTTGGCCCTGGCTGACCTTGATACTAGGTCAGTCTCATTTGGTACACTTTTGGTCAACGGTCTCTTAATTGTGAAGGTGACATAATATCTCAAAGAGCACTCCAGTAATGCTTTATTGATTGGTATCAGAAAGTATTCTTGGCTCCACCTATAATTGGCTAAAATGAATTGAAAGTTTAACTTGTCGATCAGGCCGGTGTTACACAACATTGTCTCTGAGAACAGTCCTTTTTTTAATATATAAATAGTGTTTTTGTCTGAATGAAGAAATACCTTGAATATACGCCACAGAAATAGGCCATTTGGCCTAATCAGTTCATCATGATGATTGTGCTCCAGTAAATCCTTCTCATTCTTCCTCATCTAACTCTAGCACCTTTTCCGTCATATGTTTATCTAGATTTCCATTAAATGCATTTATGCTATTTGCCTCAACCACTCTGTGATAAGTTTGCCTTTCTCACCAATCTCAGGTCAATGATTAACTTTGTGTGTTGAATTGGAAGTGCTTTATCAGAGTGTTATAAAGCACTAAGGAATGACTTTAGGCCTCCAGATCAATTCCATTTTATTCCTTTATTTCCTAGCCCCCAAAATCTGATGTTGCTGTCTGTGTGCAACATTGGGTTATGTTTTGATTTGAAGATTTTGTGCAATATTCAAAGATACCTAGGATTATTTCCAGCTCTCTTCTCTGCCTTTTCAGAAATGGGAAAAGCTGTAGTGCACAAAGATGTTTGGGTGCAGACTGATTCATGGATGTGATGTGGGAGGAACTTTCCCAGTTGGTTTTCCTTTGCTCCTTTTTTTTGTTCTCCCACTGTTCTAGACTTGGTGTGACTTGTTCTTGAGGGGGTGCCATTTTCAGGCCATTTGACACACTTTGAACTGTTAACAATTTTGCAGCGGGTAGTTAGAGGAAGAAAACCAATCTAATGGGAAGCTGTTTACCTTCTACAAATGGAAAAGTCTGTGAACAGTGCTAACAGCAGCTGCTGTGTCAATTTGAATGAAATTTTTTTTTTTGCAAGTGCACAGAGGAGGCTCTGCATTGATTTTCAGCAAATCATCTCTTATGGGCTAAAATAAACACGGTGAGGAATAGCTGTGCACAGTGACACTCCTACAAAAAGGAACGTAGTGTAGCTGTATCTGTGAAGCGTTCAAGTTTGGCACGGCTCCCGGTGACCCCTCATTCAGCAGCTGGAGGAAGTCTGATTCTGAGCTCCTCGTAAGAACAATTGGTTTGTCATAGCAGCAAGGGGGGCTTTCTCAGAGAGGAGGGTTTGGTGAACTGGGTGCTTGGCATGTTACGATGCAAATGATTTGAGCAAGGAAGGCTCCCTTTGTAAGCTCAATGTCCCTTACAGTATAAGGCAACAAATACTGCTGTGGTGAGTTGATTTAAATTTTTAGAAGCTGTTCTAGTTTTTTGATCGTGCAGCTGACACACTGGTATGGTCTTGAAATTTCCAATGCAGTATATTAAGGCTGTGTTAAATACAGTCCCTATTCTGTTTGATCTTTAAATCCTGGAACAAGCTGCTCATGTGTATTTTTCTTCATTTGTCATCCACAATCGAGATTTCGATTACCATTTAAAAAGTTGCATGCCTGAAAATACGCAAAATAAAAAGTATTGCTATATGTTATAGAAGATTGGAAAGTACCTTGTGTTAAGATATTGCACGTTACTATATTATTTAATATATTGTTCTCGGATTGCCTCACTCTTCCTTGTTTACTCTCCTTCCCCCTTCTCTCATTCAGCTTTTTTTCCCCCAGGTTTCCAAACCTGGGTCTCTGGACCATTAACCTGATGGTCATTTCAGACAATATTTTACTCCTTGTCTTTGTTTTTAACGAAATAAGTGAACAAATTTGATACAAAGCACTGATTGGTTTTTCCAGCTGCTCTGAGTGCTCATTCTTGGTTCAAATGTGTTTATGGAAATTAGTCGAGAGAAATGTGCTTCTCGAGTATCATTAAAGCTTCGTCAAAGGGCATTTGTGAGAAACTTTAACAAAAACGTGGAATATAACGACTATCTTTTGACATACAGCTTGTTTCAGGTGTAATAAGTCAATTGTCTGGTATCTCACACCTTCACTGATACATGATCAGTCATTGTTAGGGCAGAATGGAGACTCAAAGGAAAAGCATACTGAAATGCAAAACGAAGGTATCTTTTGTCTTGGGAAAAAAAAAAAAGTTTATTTAAAATAATATGAACTTCCCAATACCATCCATGCAAAGAAGACTAATTGTCCTTTTCTGTGTGCTGATCCTTCAAAAATAGGTGACTCTCCATTGGGAGACCGTCAAGTATGCACAGTTTGTATTTTGCATCTATGTTATATTTTATATCTAGAATTGAAATTGTTTTTTCACATTTAAAATAGGTTTTTGATGCATTTTAACATAACAAATATTGAATAATCAACGGTTAAGATGTGCAAATCGGTGTCTTTTTAAAAAAATGTGACACAAATATATTTATCATTGGGATCATTTGCTATTTCACTTGCACTGTAACATTTTCCACCACATATTAGAACTGTATCCAGCCCTGTTGTTTTCCCTTTTAAATGCAATATTAGGAGAGCACCAAGTTAACAGTTTGACTGCACTGTTGTGGGTCATTAAACTTGTGTTTTCAGTGTTTCTGATTTATTAGTGAGTGCAAAGCTGTAGGAATAGGGTAGTGTTAATATACTGAGGTACAATAAAAGTAGAATTTGCAATTCTTAATTGTGTAAGCAATCCAAAGTGTGGTTCATTCGAGCTTATTTTAAAATGAAATAATTTCTGAATGCCTTGCACTGTTGTTCCTGTTGTATTGTTTCTCCTGACATCCCCTTTTTTGTAATAGTCCCAACAGCATTAATTGTATAATAGTGAACAGTGACAGCTAACACTGCAGATTTAAAGTTACTAAACAACTGCAACAGGTAGCCCTGTGTCCATGGAGCCTTTTGTGATTTCTCAAGTGTGCTGTATCATGGTACCTGAGGAACCGAAGCACCTTATATTGGTAGGACACCATCTCTGTTTGGCCTGGTACTACCTTGTCGGGAGTACAATTTCTACATATTTATTGAATTATTATGCAGAACCTTGGCATGTTCAACACTGTAGGATTTTGGTCAGCTATATTTATTTAACGTTTTCAGAAGTGTGAGAGCTGCATTATTACATTAGAGTGCATTGGAATTGTAATATTGTCCGTAGCTATCTGCAGCAAAATCGTATGTTGTTTTGATTAAGGTTTGTTAAAACAAATGAAAAAAAGTGCAGTTAATCTTTGTTCACAGAAGTAAGTATTCCCTTTAATATGAGTGCAAGTGAGTTGTCCTGCAGTCCTGAATTTTCTCCATATTGCGTAGAGTAAGGATTTCTATAAGTAGGTCACAGCAAGGCAGGACAACTGAATGAAGAAAATGAGTGGAAGAATTATTTATTTATATGTTATAGGGATCTCAACGAACAGATATTAGTGAGGGAAAATTCCAACTATTAGCTTCAGTTATGGCCTTCTATGAGATACAGTGTTAAATGTTATTCCTGGTAGCCCTATTCATGTGGGTATTTTGCCTCTCTTTTACCGGTGGCTTTTGAGGAATGTGTTCTGACACACACTGAATAATTAATTATTTGTTTCAGATTTAAATTTTTTCCTCAAAAGTACTTTCTGAAATGTTCATTGAGTACAGTGGAAATGGCGACATTCGATTCTTTCTGATCTTGTAAAATATCATGACAGGAGAAATCCCTGCAACTGGTTAATTTAACTGCCTACAGTGTTGCTGCAAAGGCTCGAGTCTGATTGGCGAATGCCAAGCGCCAATGAGCAGGAAGCTACTTAGTGGAGAATTGCAGTGAAACCCCTGTCTCAATGCGTTGCTATTTTTAGAAAGTGATGGCGTATTGTTTTCAGGGAAGCACCTCCTAACTGCGAGCTCTTGCATCTTAGAAATTTTAATATTCTTCTCAATGAGCCATTACCCTGTAAGGATTGCAACAACATTGCTTTGCATAAAGCACAAATATCTTATTGAAATTCGAAGTTTATTCATCAAATATTATGAATGGAAGAGTATTCTAAGGTGCAGTGTATTTTTAAAACCCCACATTTATTATAGCTAATACAGAAAATGAGTTTTTTTTACAGATTTTGTATGGAAAGAAGGTCTTAATTTTATAATTAAATTATTACATTAAATGATAATGGTAAAAGGTTTAAATATACAAATGATTTGGTCAGCTTCTTGATCAACTTTTGTTGTTGAAGTGATTGCTGTTTTCTGGAGGTGGAATGTTGTTTATGGAGGGCAGCTTTGAAACATTACCTTGCCGATTCCCTTATTGTCCAACCACATCACATCAGCAGCCTTTCTCCCATTAGTTGAAGCATCCCACGCTGCCCTGAGGGATTGCTGCTGATTCATTCTTTTCCTAGCTTGCATTTTTTTTCACTTGAAATCTTAATGAGTGCAAGAGCCAGGACTAAGTGAAGGGAGAGAAAGCCAGATGACCACAAAGAATGAGAGGGGAAAGTGAGCAGGAAATGATAGCAAATGATGCATCAAAGACAAATGGTGTCACCTTTGCTGAGCTGTGTACCATGGTCTGGTTTCCAAATGATACCCGAACAACTTTGTTAAATGCTGCAAATAGATTATCACTAGTACAATTGTTAGGTGCAGTTTTGAGACATTGCGTCATATGCACACCATGATGTGTCGCACATTCAAACGTATGTGATAAAAATGTCCGTCATACTGACACAGACAGATGCATGCAATTACAGACCCTTTAATGGACCTCCACATTCCTGCTGCAGTCTGTGTGTGCCTGTGACTTGTATGATCTTTGATTTCTGAGTTGCAGTTGCTGAATGTTTCATTTTTAATTCAATTAAGCTAGAAATGGGCAAATAAATAACCCTGCCTTACATTTTTTCATTGTCGTCTGTTTCCCTCCGTTATCTAATATGGCCGTTTCTTGCATGTGCAACCACCTGTTGTACATTCTAACGTGGCTGTAGAGCCCAATGACAGACCTGCACGGCTTTCCACAGTGTAAGCAAGGATGAATTGCCTGCTTTTGTAGGGACTGCCCAGTCTTTCTAGCTTGCCTTTTGTCCTTAGCTGCCTGTATTCTTTGCTGTTCAAAGGAAACAACACCACTACTTGAGATCGTTTCCCAAATAGCTCTTTATTGTACATTTTTCTCCTAGTCCGTAGTGGATATGACATTTCCTGAGGCTTACCTTCAAGGAGTCCTTGAACCTTAATCTCGGCCTGCCTCGTAGTTCAAGTTTAAGTTATGAATACATGACCGCCTTAGGAATTTTATCATCAGTCATATGTGCTGCATGTCTACTCCGTTTGAGCTGGGCGCTGATGATGAGTACTTCAATTCCAGACATTTCTGGTCTTAGAAGTATCTCAGTATTTGACACTTAGTCCTCCCATTTGATGCCCATGTTGTTTCCAAAACATCTCTGTGCACAAAGTTTTGTTGTAAGCTTGTTACCTAGTTTCCTCCACAGTCTCTGTGCAAATGGGCAAATGCTGAACTTGTTCTGGCAGTTCGATTTGCCACCTTGCTGTCACCTCAAACCATAAATATAACCAAGTGATTAATCAAGGTAAGTCAGTGTATTTGTAGTGCTGAAGTACCAGTGAGTCTGGTTTCCTGCTACATATAAATCCAGCTCCCAGGACCATGCTAATAAAGGTATGTGACCAGCTTGGAGGCAGTCAATTGTGAGGTTTTATGATGTCTTATAATCGTGTTTATTTTAGTGCCCTTTTAGGACATCATAAAAGCCTCACAATTGACTGCCTCCAAGCTGGTCACATACCTTTATTAGCATGGTCCTGGGAGCTGGATTTATATGTAGCAGGAAACCAGACTCTCACTGGTACTTCAGCACTACAAATACACTGACTACCTTGATCAATCACTTGGGGGAGAATTTTCTCCCCGTCTTGGGGGTTGAGCAGGAGTGGGCACGGGCATGCATGCAGCTGATTGCTGCCTGCGATCGGCTGGGTACTGCCATTTTATGTGGGCGGGCCAATGAAGGCCCGCCCAGTGTGACACGCGCCTGGAAGCGCTGAGCACTCCCTGTGCGGGTGGGGGGAGTAGGCTGAGTTGGGGCCTGCGTTCTTTCGCGCATGTGCACGAAAGAGCATAGAAATCTCCCTGAGGCACAGAGCTGCCTCAGGGAGATTAGTTTCAGTTTAAAAAATTTTAATAAAGGAAAAGAAAAATTTTTAGGACATGTCCCCTCACGTGAAACTGTCACATGAGCTGGGACTTGTCTATGAATTAAATTTTTTCAAACCTTTAAAAACCTTCATGAAACCTCATCCTGCTCGTGGATGAGGCTCCATGAAAAATGCAAAGGCCGCCTGGGCTGTTCGCCTGCCCGCCAACCTTAAGATTGGACAGGCTTATTGTTTTAATTGATAGCTAACTGGCCTTAATAGGCCTTTGACAGTTCAGCGAGTGCGCAGCCGACTTGGGTGTGCGCCCGCTGAAATGAAAATCTGAATGACGAACGGTGATGTCGGGAAGCACGCCTGATGTCACTGTGCGTCATTTTACGCATCAGTGAGCAGGACCCGTCCCCGCTCGCTGAGCCAAAGATTCTGCCCTTGGTTATATTTATGGTTTGAGGTGATAGCAAGGTGGCAAATCGAATTGCCAGAGCAAGCTCAAAATAGGCCCTATCGTTTTGCTAAGCATGATCCCCTGGTAGCTTTTTAATCACTTCTGTGATATTTTCAAGAAGAAATGTAATATGATTTTTTTTAATGGTTAGATCCTTTCCAAATTGACTGATGATACTTGGCTATTTTTTTGTAGTGGGGTGCTGGGGAGGTGCTTGAGAGTGGGGGTCTGACTCTATTCCTAATGACCTTAGACACCTCAGATCTCTTTATAGAAACCAGAAAGACTTGCATTTATTTAGTGCTTTACTATGTTAAGCAGTCAGCCCCTTGGGATTGAGGATGACTTGCTACCACTCTGGTTTAATGGGTTCTGAGATGGCTGATAAACCCAGTGTGCGGTCTGCAGACTCTGCCACATGTGGGGCAGGTGGTGCTTGAAGGGTTGGGTAGATAGGTTGTTTGGAGGTTCGTGTGCTCCCTCCCCCGATGCCTGGAATTCATCTCTGCACATTCCTGACTAAATCTCTTGATGTGTTTGGCACCTTCCCGAATGAACCTTCTCCATTTTGGTGGGTCACAAGCCAGGGTCTCCCATGAGTCAGTGGGGATGTTTGACCTCTTCAGGGATGCTTTGAGGACATCTCTAAAGTGTTTCCGCTGTCTTTCTGGGAGTCTCCTGCCACCACTGAGCTCCGAGCACAGCAGTTGCTATGGGAGTCTGGTGTCAGACATACGAACTACGTGCCCCGCCCAGTGGAGCTGGTTTTGAATGATTAGCGACTCGATGCTGGGCAATTTGGCTTGGGAGAGGAAGTTGCTGTTGGACCACTTTTCTTGCTGCTGCTGGTGTTACTTTTCCTGCTGCTGCTGGTGTTACTTCTCCAGTGCTTTGAGGTGCCTGCTGTAGGTTGCCCAAGTCTCTGAAACACAGGAGCACAGGAATCACTCCTGCCCAGTAAACCAAGACCTTCGTGCCAGGTTTGACATCCTGGTCCTCAAATACTCTTTTCCTCCATTGGCTGAGGGCTGAGCTGACACATTGGAGGCAATGATGAATTTTGTCATCTATACCTTCATTGAGAGTATCCCAAGATATGTAAAATGGCCCATGTTTTCCAGGATATCGCCGTTGATCTCAATCAATGGGAGGAGGGTGCTGTGCTTTGGGAGCTGGCTGCAAGTGGACCTTAGTTTTCTGGGTGTTTAATGAAAGGCCCATTTTCTCATGCTTTGGAGTAGGAGTTGACAATGACTTTATTTTGTATCGCAGAAGAGACAGACAGGGCTGTGGTTTATTTTGCTGATATCATTTTCATTACTCAAATAGTTGTTTGGGAGTACAGAACATGAGTTTTGCTGAAAAAAGAGACATGTTGAACCTTTTTGTCTTGCACTCAATGAGTCATAAAAGGAAACTCGTGCATGGGTAATGCTCAAATACAAAACCCATGCCCTCTCTGAGCTCATTTTATCCATGAGACCTACCTCATGCACCCACGACTCTATTCCAACAAAGCTGCTGACCACCCAACTTCCCTTCTTGGCCCCCATGTTATCTGATAATGGTTTCCTTTCCGCAGACTGTTTCCCATCCCTTTCAAATCTGCCACCATCAGATCCCTACTCCAAAACAACACACTTATACCCCTATCCCATCTACTACTGTCCCATCTCCAACCTCCCTTTCTCTGTGAAATCCTTGAATGTGTTGTCACCTCCCAAATCCCTCTTTCTTGGAACTCCCATGTTTGAATCCCTCCAATCAGATTTTTGCCCCTGCACAGTATGAAATGGCCTCAATCAGAGTCACAAAAGACATCCCATGTGACTGTGATAAAAGGTAAGCTTTCCTTCCTTGTCCTCCTCGACCTGTCTGCAGCCTTTGACACTGTTGGCCACACCATCCTCCTCCAACACCTCTCCACTGTCGTCCAGCTGGGTGGGATTGATCTCACCCGGTTTCATTCTTATCTATCCAGTCATAGTCAGGGAATCACTTGCAGTGACTTCTGTTCCTGCTTCCGTTACCTCTAGTGTCCCCCAAAGATCTATCCTTGACCCCATCCTATTTCTCACCTACATGCTATCCTTCGACATCATCGAAAAATTTGGTGTCAGGTTCCACATCTATGCTGACGATAGCCAGCTCTACCCCGCCACCACCTCTCTCTCACTGTTGCCTTTGGTCCCCGCCACAAGCATTAGTTTCCTAGGTACTAATTCCATTCCTCTCCCTGGCTACTATCTGGCGCTGAAACAGATAGTTTGCAACCTGAAGTCATGTTTGACCCTGAGATGAACTTCTGACCACATGTCCAATCCATCACCGAAGCTGCCTACTTCACCCTCCATAGTATTGTTCCCCCTTGCACCCTTGCCTCTGCTTATCTACTGAAACCCTCATCCCTTTGTTATCTCTAGATTTCATTATTTCAGTGTTCTCTTGGCCAACCTCAAAGTTCCTTCCTCCATAAACTTGAACTCCCCCCAAAGCACTGCTGTCTGTATCCTAACTTGCACCAAGTCCCATTTACTCATCACTCCTGTGCTTGTTAGCCTATATTTGCTTCCGGTTCTGCAACTTCATCTCAATTTTAAAACCTCATCCCTGCCTTCAAGTCCTTCTGTGGCCTCACCTCTCCCTATTTCTGTAATAATCTCCAGCCCTACTATCCTCCAAGATTTCTGTACTTATCCAATTCTCATCTGTTGTGCACCCCCGATTTTAATCTCTCTGCTGTCAGCTGTGCTGTCAGCCGTGCCTTCAGCTGTCTGGAGTCTTAGGTCTGGAATTTCCTTCCTAAACCTCACTGCTTCTTGACCTCTTTCTCTTCCTTTAACACCTTACTTAAAACCTACATCTTTGACCAAGCTTTTGACCACCTGTCCTAATATCACTTCTTTGTTTGATAATGCTCCTGTGAAGCGCTTTGGAATGTTTTGTTACTTTAAAAGTGACATATAACTGCATGCTTTTATTGTTTCTGATAACCTTTGATGAAAAGACAAACTGAGGAAGGTATTATTCTGAAGCCCCCTGTATATAACACTGCTTTCCAGTATTGTGGCTATTTCCAATACTTGTGGATGAAGAGAAAATTCCCAGGTAGAGATATTGGCTAAACTATGTAGTGCCTTCAAAAATAATTCAGAGCATCAAGTTATGCTCCTTTAAATTTTGCCACTCACAACAAGGTAGTTAATTTGTTTTAATGATGTTGGTTTGAGGGATAACAGTTGGCCAAGACACCAGAGAGAACGCTCCTGCTCTTCTTTTCAGTAGTGGCATGGGATCTTTTACATTTGCCTGAGAGATTGGACCATAGTTTAACATGTCATCCAAAAGACAGCAGCTCTAACAGTGCACTGGTGCCAACTTAAAATATGTGCTCAAGTCTCTGATGTGGGATGTGGCTCAGAGGTGAGAGTGCCACCCACTTAGCCATGGCTAATACCTCAGTTCCATGTAAAACGTACAGCACTTTTATCTAAGTTAGGTCATGTGTGTCAATAAAGTACTCTGAAAACTTGTTCACCAAGTCCTTGAGGAAAGTGAACCTGGCCTACATGGCAGTCCAATCTCTTACTATATGACTGACTCGTAATACCCTCAGAGCAAGTAGGAATATCCAGTAAATAGTACCTTGCTACTGTTGCCCCCAAAGAGTGAATTCTTTAAAAAAATATGTACAGCTGCCTTCATGGTAGCATAACCCATAGCTAAGATTCTGGTACAAGGTTGCCACATCTGTAGTGTCTGTTGTTTGTACTGAGACCTACCTGAGGTACCTTGATGGTGCAGTAACGTTATGCTTATGTAACGCAAGGTAATAAAACACTTAAAATGTGACATGACCTGCATTTTTTTTAAATCAGGGCTGTTTATGTACAGAGCTATCAGCATGAAACTCAGTTAGTAATCAATGCACCAGTAGACAGGTAGAATGTGTGTTGGACAGGTCACATTGGGAATGCATGCGCAGCATTTAGGCTTCCTCAAACCCTGCTGCAGACATGTGCACAATGAAATATGTATAAGCACGATGGCATTTAGAGTCTGAGGAAGCTAGTGTGATCTAGCTAGCAAGACTGAGCAGTACTGTTGAATGGGCATCATCATTCTGGCAAGTTAGGTGTCAAGAGATAACAGTGCTATCTGTTCTACCTGTATTTAGTTTAACAGTAATTTATTCACTGGAGTAAATAGCCTGGGGTTGTTGGCAACTTGGCTCTTCAGTCTATTTGAGTGCAAGAACTGCTGTTATACTGCAATTTGCTCTTCAACTAATAGATATATTGGCTAAATCTGTAACACAATCTGTTAAATTCAAAATCAGTCTAGTTGAACTGCCTCCAGCAAGTCCACCTCGTGTAGGTAATCTAATGCTGGAGTAATGCTGAGTTGGCACAGTGCCCCAAAAAGTTAATGAAGTTATAATCTGTTTGATTTCTGGCACTAGTCTGACCCCCTCCAGGCTGCTAGACACATAGTTGGTAAATTTGAATGAGTGCTGCAGACATTGGTTTTCTGAGAAACGTAAAGCACATGGGCGCTGGAACGGTCAGCTATTACATTGCCTGTGTGAATAAGCCCTGAGGCTTCTCTAGGTAAAAAAGCAGAACGCAGGAATTATTCAGAAGATTATGGAAAAGCCAAGTCGGTGAATTGCCAGATGACCTAGAATTAAATCAAGACAGAAAATGAATGAATGAATGAATGACTGTGTGAAATAGAAACTTGTAATACTGCAGTGATGTTGCACGGTACTTAGTAATAATTTGTGATGAGTCGAGACATGGAGCATGCTGTGTCAGCCTTCTACTGAAACTGCTTCAAAATGAGGGAAGAAAGAAGGAATATGTCAAACAAAACTTATCTAAACCAAATAATACGTGGACAATAGTAAACCAATACAGATTTTGGATGGAGAGTGGTTGGTCAATGCCCCTTGATTTAATCAACCTGAAATTTGCAGTGATCTCTTCATTTAGAAACAGTGACCATGGATGGTCTGGTAGAACAGTTTTCAGGTGTAACGACAAGTTGCTTCCCTGTAAGGAGGGAAGAACTAACAGAGAGGATGTGTTGTTCCAGGCAATCCTGATTCACTTCAGAGATATCACATTTTATGGGGACTGGGGAGCAGTGGGGAGGGAATTTTGTGCTCATCAAGGTGAGGGATATCGGTACTTAGACAGTTTTAATTTATCATCAAGTTCTTCTCACTGAGTATAACAGACAGCTGTCCTTTACAGTTGCGTGTTCTGCCTTCAACAATTTGAAATGACCTTAACATCAGAAAAGGCAGCTCCTAATGCACTGGTCTAGTACTAGTCCATTTCCAACAGAACCATTTTATGGCCTCTCTAAATGAGATTGCCAATTAGTATCGAATCAGAGGCAGTTTTGAGCGATAGCCAAATTCCTATTAAAAACTGAGTGCAATCTGAGATGGATTCATATCCAGGTCCCAGAAATGAAAGACCAAATAATCCACTGGGTTAACCAATTCTTCCTTAAATAAAATACCTCCTTGGATGCCATTGATGGAATGGGGAACGAGGAGCAAATCACTTGTCAGCCCTGTTACCTAAGAAAGCATTGTGTGCTGAAGAGGGCGTTACACAGAGTGAAGAAAATAGCCCAATAAGATGAAGGATAGTAGAGTGAACATTTTAATTGTTGCACATTGTAGGTCAGCTATTTGTCACTAATAGAGTAGGAATTCATCAGTAAATTTAACAAGTAAGTCAGAAAATGGTGCTGCTGTTTCTTTATTCCTCTAATCAATTCCCATTATACGTTTAAATCTAGGTTGAAAAAGAGAATGAAGAAATGCTTCATTTGAAGCTTTTCAGTGTTAATTGTCAGTAACCTGACAAACTCTCGTTGTCATTTTTGAGCAGCTTGTAAATTAGAATTTTTCCTAATCCCTTGATCTATTGATTTTAATGTTAATAGTCGTTTGGTAGTACAGAATTTGAGTATTGCTGAAAAAAGAGACATCAAAGCTTTTCATCTTGCACTCATCAGGACACTTCAAGATACCAATATAAGGGGAAAACAACAATTTATACTGTATGTAAAGAGTGCTGATCGGTTGGCAAGTGGACTCTGGTAGAGGTGTTGCCATGGAGAATGCACCAGTGATGGTGACTGACAGTTAACTACCAAGCATTGTTTGAAATTTAAACCAGGTTGCTTGACTCTGATTGATCAAGGCACTGCCCTGAGGAATGAGTCAGCGAATGGCTGTCACTTATTTTGTTTAGCTGACACAGGCGCAATGTGTGTACATGTTCTTTCTGTCTGCAAAGAACAGGGTCCTGTGTATTAATATATTTAGCTTCCAGCACATGCAAATGTGCCACATTGCGAGCCCGATTGACAAAGATTGTACATACATTGCGCCTGTTTTAGCTGAACAAAATAAGTGACAGTCATTCGCTAACTTATTCCTCAGGGCAATACCTTGACCAATCAGGGTCAAGCTGCCTGGTTTGAATTTGAAACAATGCTTGGTAGTTAACTGTCACTTACCATCACTGGTGCATTCTCCATGGCAACGCCTCTACCAGAGTCCACTTGCCAACCAATCAGCGCTCTTCACATACAGTATAAATTATTGTTTTCCCCTTATATTGGTATTCTTATGAAGTGTCCTGATGCGGGCAAGGTGAAAAGCTTTGACATGTCTTTTTTAATGTTAAATCTATTTTTTTCATACATTCCTGTCCAGATTGCTTTGACCAGTTAAGTTTATTTTGTTGTTAACTGTTTAAATAGTGATGTTGTGTCACAGTTATTGGATCTATTATTAAGCAAATGGGGCCAGAAGTAGAGACGGAGGAAGAGCAGAGAGATTTGACCTGTTGATCAAGTAAAGTCCATTCATATTTTTTTAAAAAAGGTACGTTGGTGGATTTGATTTCTTCTATGTTTCCCCTCCTCTCCTGAAGCTGCCTTGGTACAGTTCCCCAAGCATCTCAACCACATGGCCCTTCTTCATCTGTGAGCTGAGACGGCGAGTGTGACCACTGGGGACAGCACAGTTAGGCTCGATTCTGTTCTCATCTGAAGTTCCTTATAGACACTTCCAGCAGGATGCACTGGATAATAATCAGGAGCAGAAACCTTGACATACTCCCCGCTGTGGAAACTTGCAGTAAGGTCTATCTGCTTCATTTCATGACCACGTCTGAGGTTTCAAGTGAGCAGCTGATTGGATCATTTATGGGATCCTGTGGCACAATTGAAATAGTTTATTCTTATCGGATGGAAACAGACTTCCTTCTATTCCAGATATTTCATTGTCTCTCATAAAGACACGTGAGCCTCGACATTACCCTCCTTCCCAATGACGGGTTGCAAAGACCAGTGGGCAAGGGAAAGATAACAATGAAAAAATGGCAAATGGGTCACCAACCCATTTTCACAATGGTGGGTTTTGTGATGTATGAGCGTTGAAGTGGTAGGGCGCCATTAATATATTAAAATCAGGCTCCCACAGTACAATTGGAGCTTGAATTAAATTTAACAGCTGGTGCACAGGAACTTGGGAAACCTGGCAATCAAAACCTGCCGATCGCAGACACTCTCCTCCACCCAGCCCCCGCCCCACACATTGATGCTGCAGAATGTCTCCAGCTTCAGTCATCACCCTATCCTGCGACCAGGGCTGACCACCTCCCACCAATGGCTGTTAGCTTTCTCCCCAATCAGAATGCCGATGCCTGCCCACTCCCTCTCTTCCAACCTATCAATTTGGTGGGCTGCCATGAGAAAAATGCAAAATATTGAGATCCTCCCATGAAATTGGACAGATTCTCTGTATCCCCAGCCTCCCTGGCCTCGACACATATCAAGATCAATCCTTCAGTTAGGTCTTGAACTGTTTACTAAAACAGGAAAAGTTGAAGATGTTAATCCTCAGATTATTTAGATAACATTTCTAATGGATTGACTTGAGGCGATAGACATAAAAGATACCTCCTTCCACATTGTAATGCGGGAATACAATTGGAGCTTTCTCAGGGTTGACTTGTATAGTACCTTGGTTAGACCACACTTGCAGTATTGTACATAGTTCTGGTCTGTATATTATGAAAAGGATATGGAGGCACTGGGAGAAGTGCAAAGATGATTTACAAGGATGACACTAGAACTGAGAGGTTATACCTATCAAAAAAAAGAACAGGCTTGAGCTTATTTCTTTAGAAAAGAGAAGACTATGGGCTGACCTGAGCTTAACAGGGTGGACATAAGAGATATATTTCCACTTGTAGAATCGGCCTAAACTAATAAATCCAGTAGTGAATTACCCAGAGAGTGGTGAGAATGTGGAACTTGCTACCACAGGGAGTAATTGAGGTGAATGGTATATATGTATTTTAGGGGAAGCTAGATAAACAGATGGGGGAGAAAATAAAGAAGGATATATTGATCAGGTTAGATCATGTAGGGTGGGAGGAAACTTGTGCAGAGCAGAAACAGTAGCAAGGACCGATTGGGTCAAATGGCCTGTTTCTTTGCTGTAAATTCTTTGTAATTATCATTCAAGGACAAAGCTTTCAGTTGAGGGTGTTGATGTTTGGCTTCTTGGCGTCCAAGTGGTTCACAATGCATCTGTCCATAGTTGTGGCACATCTCAGCTCTAAATTCCTACGCGTTTTTCATAAGTCTAAGTAGTTTTTTCTAATGGTTCCTGGGATGCGAGGGTTATCCTATGATGAGAGGCTGAGTAAATTGAGCCAACCCTCTTTGAAGTTTAGAAGAATGAGAGGTGATTTCATTAAAACATACACATTTCTGAAGGGGCTTGACAGGATAAACCAATGAGAGGTTGTTTCCGCTGGCTGGGGGGATCTACATGGGCACAGACTTAGGCTAAGGGAACAATGATTTAAGACTGAGATGAGAAATGTCTTTACTCAAAGGATTGTGAATCTTTGGAATGTTCTACCCAGAGGGTTGTGGGTGCTCCATTGTTGGGTGTATTCAAGATTGAGGTTGACAGATTTTTGATCTCTCGGAATCTAGGGATAGGAATGTATAGCAGGAGCAGCCTGTTTGGCCCCTCGAGCCTGCTCTGCAGTTCAATAAGATCATGGCTTATCTAGTTTTGGCCTTAACTCCACTTTGCTATCTGCCCCTCCCACATAACCCTCGACTCCCTTGTCGATCAAAAATCTGTCTAACTCGGCCTTGAATATTTTCAATGACCCAGCCCCACTGCTCTCTGGGGAAGAGAATTCCACACACTTTCTCTGAGAGAGAAAATTTCTCTCCATCTCAGTCTTAAAACAGAGGCCTCTTATTCTTGAACTGTGTCCCCTGGTTCCAGTCTCAGCCGCAAGTGGAAACATCCTCCTGGTATCCACCCTGTCAAGTCCCCTCAGGACCTTATATGTTTTAATAAGGTCACCTCTCATTCTTCTAAACTCCAATGGATATAGAGCCAACCTGTTCAACCTTTCCTCATAGGTAAGCCCTCCATCCCAACAATGGGTCGAGTGAACCTTCTTTGTACTTATATTTTTTTCAAATAAGGAGACCAAAACTGTACACAGTGCTCCAGATGTAGTCTCACCAATGCTCTGTACAGCTGTAACAAAACCTCCCTACTTTTATATTCCACCCCCCCTTGTAATAAACCCCAACATTCCATTCCCCTTCCTAATCACTTGCTGTACCTGCAGACTAACTTTTTGTGATTCATGTACCAGGAAACCCAGATCCCTCTGTACCACTCAGTTCTGCAACCTCACTCCATTTAAATAATATACTGCTTTTCTATTCTTCCTGCCAAAGTGGACAAGTTCACATGTTCCCACATTATACCCCATCTGCCAATTTTTTGCCCACTCACTTAACCTGTCTATATCCCTTTGCAGGCTCTCTACCTTCTCTTGACAACTTACCTTCCTACCACACTTGGTGTCATCGGCAAATTTAGCAACCATATATTCGGTCCCTTCATCCAAATCATTGATGTAGATTGTAAATAGTTGAGGCCCCAGCACTGATCCCTGTTGGCATTCTACTAGTTAAATCTTGCCAACCTGATTTTCTAAATATCCTGCTATAACCTCCTTAAGAATGGATTCTAGCAATTTCCCTATGACAGATGTTAGGCTAACTGGCCTGTAGTTTCCTGCTTTCTGTCTCCTTCCTTGAATAAAGGTGTAACATTAACTATTTTCCAGTCCACTGGGACCCTTCCAGAATCTGAGGAATTTTGGAAGATTATAACCAATGCGTCCACTATCTCTGCAGCCACTTCTTTTAAGACCCCAGGATGCAGCCCATCTGGTCCTAGAGACTTGTCAGCCTTTAAGTCTAACCGTTTTCCAAGCTCCATTTCCCTGGTAATGGTGATTGTTTTACGTTTCTCCCTCCTATTCACCCCTTGGTTATCAAGTATCTTTGGGAAGTTTTCTAAGTCTTGTACAGTGAAGACAGAAACAATTTCTGCCATTTCCTTGTTTTCCATTATCAATTCCCCTGACACTCTCTCCAGAGGACGAACACTAGCTTTAGTTACTCTTCTCCTATTTAATTACTTGTAGAAACTCTTACAATCTGCTTTTATTTTATTAGCCAGCTTTCTCTCATACTCTATTTTCTCCCTTTTTGTTATTATTTTAGTCATTCTTTGCTGGTTCTTAAAACCTGATGAATCTTCTGACCCACCACTAATCTTTGCAGATTTGTACAATGTTTCTATTAATTTGATACAATCCTTAGCTTCTTTATTCAGCCACATGATGCATCCTTCTTGAACAGTTTTTCTTTCTTACTGGGGTAAATTATTGCTGAGAGTTATTAAATTCTCTTTAAAAGTCTGCCACTGTATCTCTACTGTTCTACCTTTTAACCTAGTTTCCCAGTTCACTTTAGCTAGCTCTGCCTTCACACCCTTATCATTATCTTTATTCAGGTTTAGAACACCAGTCTTAGACCCACACTACACCCCTTCAAAATGAACATGAAATTCTATCATGTTATGATCACTGTCAACTAAATGCTCCTTTACCATGAGGTTATTAATTAACCCTGTCGCATTGCTCATTGCCAGGTCTAGAATAGCCTGCTCCCTGGTTGGCTCTAGAATCTACTGCTCTAAGAAACTGTCTCACATACACTATATGAACTAATTTTCCAGGCTACCTTTGCCAATCTGATTTGCCCAATCTACATGTAGATTGAAGTCGCCCATGATTATTACGGTACCTTTCTTACACCTCCATTTATTTCTTCCTGTATACTCTGTCCTAAAGTGTAACTACTGTTAGGGGGCCTATAAACTACTCCTGCAAGTGACCTCTAACCTTTCCTATTTCCTATCTGCACCAAAACTGATTCTACATCTTGCTCTTTCAAGCTAAGGTCATCTCTCACTACTGTAGTAATGACATCCTTAATTAACAGAGCTACCCCACCACCTTTTCCTAGCTTTCTATCTTTTCAAAATATTAAAAACCCTTCAGTATTTGGGTCCCAGCCTTGGTCACCCTGCAGCCATGTCTCTGTGATGGTTATCAGGTCACATCTATTTATTTCTAACTGTCTTAATTCATCCATTTTATTACAAATGCTGCGTGCATTCAGATACAGAGCCTTTAACTCTGTCTTTTTACCATTTTTGCAATCTCTGACCTTGTCTGCTGGTGCACTCTTAAATTTATACTCTCCATCCCTTCCTGCCTTTTCCTGCCTCACTCTGGTTATCATTACCCGAATCACTATCCTGTTCTAGTACCTCGTTGTTTCACTTCGATTTACTACATCTCTCTCACAATCCCTTCCCTCAGCTATTTCGTTTAAAGCCCTCTCCACCACCCTAGTTATAAGACACACCAGAACACTGACCCCAGCATGGTTCAGTTGAAGCCCGTTTCAATGGTACATCTCCCACCTTCCCCAGTATTGGTGTCAGTCCCCATCAATTGAAATCCATTTCTCCCACACCAGTCTTTGAGCCACTCATTCATCTCTCTAATCTTATTTACCCTGCACCAATTCACTCATGGCTCAGGTAATAACCCTGAGATTATTACCTTTGAGGTTCTGCTTTTTAATTTAGCTCCTAGCTGCTCATAATCCCTCAGCAGAACCTCTTTCCTAATCCTATCTATGTCGTAGGTACCAACGTAGACCACGACCACTGGATCCTCCCCCTCTCATGTAAGTTCCTCCCCAGCCCTGAGCAGATGTCCCGAACCCTGGCACCAGGCAGGCAACACAGACGTCTGGGCTCTCACTCTTGGCTACAGAGAACTGTGTCTATCCCTCTGATTATACTGCCCCATTCTACCACTACGTTCCTATTAACTCCCCCAAAGAATGGCTTCCTGTAGCACAGTGACCATAAGACGTAGGAGCAGAAGCAGACCATTTGGCCCATCAAGCCTGCTCCGCCATTCAATGAGATTGTGGCTGATTTGATAATTCTCCACTTTCCTGCCTTTTCCCCATAACCCTTGATTCCTTTACTGATTAAAAATCTGTCTACCTCAGCCTTGAATATACTTAATGACCCAGCCTCTACAGTCCTCTGTGGTAAAGAATTCCACAGATTCACTCCTCTGAGAGAAGAAATTCCTCCTCATCCCTGTCTTAAATGGGTGACCACTTACCCTTATTTAAGTTTATCACAGTTGTTTCCGACCCAAGTTTCTCACTCTCAAACTGAATGTTAAATTCTACCATGTTATGGTCACTGTTTCTTAGGGGATCTTTTACTCTGAGATCATTTATTAAACCTGCCTCATTACACATTACCAGATGCAAAATAGCCTGATCCCTGGTTAGATCCACAACATACTGTTCTAGGAAACTGCCCCAAACACATTATGAATTCTTGCTCATGGCCACCTCTGCCAATTTGATTTTCCCAAATCTACATGAAGATTAAAATCACCCATGGTTAATGTACTGCCTGTTTTACATGCCCTCATTGTCTCCTGATTTATTCTCTGTCCTACAGTATAGCTACTGTTAGGGGGTCTATAGACTACTCCCACCAGTGTCGTCTTCCCCTTGTTATTTCTTACCACCACCCATATGGATTCTACATCTTCCGATCCAAAATAATTTCTTGCTATCGTACATATTCCACCTCGTACTAACAAAGCTACCCCACCACCCTTTCCTTCCTGCCTGTCCTTTCAAAAAGTCACATACCCCTGAATATTTAGTGCCCAGGTTTGATCTCCTTGTAACCACGTCTCCGTAATGGCTAAAAGATCATACCTATGAACCTCTGTGTGCCGTTAATTCATTTATTTTGTTCTGAATATTACATGCACTTAAGTAAAGGGCCATTAATTTTGCCTTTTTACCATTTTCCCCCTTTGACCCTATTTGCTGCTTTTTTTAATGTTTGTACACTCTGTCCCTTCTTGCCACACTCTGGGTATCATTGCCTAAATAGCTGTCCTAAAATGCTGCCATATCCTTTTTTGTAAGCATATGTATCCCCTCTCCAGAACCCTCCCCTTGCCTCTATTTAGTTTGAAGCCCTTTGTACAACCCTAGTTATTCGATTCACCAGGACACTGGTCCCATCACGGTTCAAGTGAAGCCCGTCCCACTGGAACAGCTCCCTCCTACCCCAGTACTGGTGCCAGTGCCCCATGAACTGAAACCCATTCCTCCTATACCAATCTTTGAACCATGTATTTAATTCCTTGACTTTATTTACCATATGCCAGTTTGCCCGTGGATCAGGTAATAATCCTGAGATTATTACCTTGGAGGTTCTGCTTTTTAATTTAGCTCCTAAATGTTCAAATTCTTTCAGCAGAACCTCCTTTCTCGTCCTATCAATGTCGTTAGTATCAACATGGATGACAACAACTGGATCCCTCCTCTCCCACTCCAAGTCCCTCTCCAGCCTGAGGAGATTAACCCTAGCACCGGGCAGGCAACACAGCCTTCGGGCCTCACACTCACGGCTGCAGAGAACAGTATCTAGCCCCCTAATTATACTGTCCCCTACCACTACTACGTTCTTATTTCCTCCCCCTACTTGAATGGATACCTGTACCACGGTGCCGTTGGCAGTTCGCTCATCCACCCTGCGGTCCCCATTCTCGTCCACACAGCTTGCAAGAACCTCGTAACTGTTGGACAATTGCAGGGGCCGAGGCTCCTTAATCTCTACCCCCTGGGTCCCCATACCTGCCTAACCTGCAGTCACACCCTTCTGTCCCTGATCACAGACCAAATTTGGATTACCTAATCTAAGGGGTGTGACCACCTCCTGGAGCAAAGTGTCCAGGTAACTTTCTCTCTCCCTGATGTGACGTAATGTCTGCAGCTTGGACTGCAGCTCCTCAACTCAGATCTGAAGTCCCTTGAGCTGCAAACACTTACTACAGATGTGTTCGCTTTGGATCGCCTTGGTGTCCAGCAACTTCCACATGCTGCAGCAGCAACACATCACCCACCCTGCCATCACTATCGTATTTTATTTAATTTATTAATTAGTTACTCTAGTATCCCTGCTCTTTACACTTGAAGAATCCCCCACTCTTTGCTCTTTATTGTAAATATTTTTTATACCAGTATCAATCCTAGACTTAAGCTATTTTTAAGAAAAAGAGAAAAAAGACTAGAGGCCTAAACGCAAACTAAAGACCTTACCTTTACTTTAAAGCCTAGAAATGCTCACCAATCCTACTCACAAATCAGCTGCTTTCCGCGCTCTTCACCCTGTCGCTCTCTTTAATGGCCTCTCGCCTCTCTCTCCACGCCCTTTAACGGCCTCTCTCTCATTCCACGCTCTTTAAAGGCCTGTTGCCTCTCTCTCTCTCTCCGCGCTCTTTAATGGCCTCTCGCCTTTCTCTCCGTGCTCTTTAATGGCCCCTCGCCTTTCTCTCCGTGCTCTTTAATGGCCTCTCGCCGTTCTCTCTCTCCATGCTCTTTAATGGCCTCTCGCCTTTCTCTCTCTGCGCTCTTTAATGGCCTCTCGCCTTTCTCTCTCTGCGCTCTTTAGTGGCCTCTCGCCTTTCTCTCTCTCCGCGCTCTTTAATGGCCTCTCGCCTTTCTCTCTCTCCGTTATCTTTAATGGCCTCTCGCCTTTCTCTCTCTCCGTGCTCTTTAATGGCTTCTCACCTTTCTCTCTCTCTGCGCTCTTTAATGGCCTCTCGCCTTTCTCTCTCTCCGTGCTCTTTAATGGCCTCTCGCCTTTCTCTCTCTCCGTGCTCTTTAATGGCCTCTCGCCTTTCTCTCTCTCCGTTATCTTTAATGGCTTCTCACCTTTCTCTCTCTCCGTGCTCTTTAATGGCTTCTCGCCTTTCCCCCTCTCCGTGCTCTTTAATGGCCTCTCGCCTTCCTCTCTCTCTCCGTGCTCTTTAATTGCCTCTCGCCTTTCTCTCCATGCTCTTTAATGGCTTCTCGCCTTTCTCTCTCTCCGTGCTCTTTAATGGCCTCTCGCCTTTCTCTCTCTCTGCGCTCTTTAATGGCCTCTCGCCTTTCTCTCTCTCCGTGCTCTTTAATGGCCTCTCGCCTTTCTCTCTCTCCGTGCTCTTTAATGGCTTCTCGCCTTTCTCTCTCTCCGTGCTCTTTAATAGCCTCTCGCCTTTCTCTCTCTCCGTGCTCTTTAATGGCCTCTCGCCTTTCTCTCTCTCCGTGCTCTTTAATGGCCTCTCGCCTTTCTCTCTCTCCGTGCTCTTTAATGGCCTCTCGCCTTTCTCTCTCTCCGTGCTCTTTAATGGCCTCTCGCCTTTCTCTCTCTCTCCGTGCTCTTTAATGGCTTCTCGCCTTTCTCTCTCTCTGTGCTCTTTAATGGCCTCTTGCCTTTCTCTCTCTCCGTGCTCTTTAATGGCTTCTCGCCTTTCTCTCTCTCCGTGCTCTTTAATGGCCTCTCGCCTTTCTCTCTCTGCGCTCTTTATTGGCCTCTCGCCTTTCTCTCTCTCCACGCTCTTTAATGGCCTCTCGCCTTTCTCTCTCTGCGCTCTTTAATGGCCTCTCACCTTTCTCTCTCTGCGCTCTTCAATGGCCTCTCGCCTTTCTCTCTCTCCGCGCTCTTTAATGGCCTCTCGCCTTTCTCTCTCTCCGTGCTCTTTAATGGCCTCTCGCCTTTCTCTCTCTCCGCGTTCTTTAATGGCCTCTCGCCTTTCTCTCTCTCCGCGCTCTTTAATGGCCTCTCACCTTTCTCTCTCTCCGTGCTCTTTAATGGCCTCTCGCCTTTCTCTCTCTCCGTGCTCTTTAATGGCCTCTCGCCTTTCTCTCTCTCCGTGCTCTTTAATGGCTTCTCGCCTTTCTCTCTCTCCACGCTCTTTAATGGCCTCTCGCCTTTCTCTCTCTCCGTGCTCTTTAATGGCCTCTCGCCTTTCTCTCTCTGCGCTCTTTAATGGCCTCTCGCCTTTCTCTCTCTGCGCTCTTTAATGGCCTCTCGCCTTTCTCTCTCTCCGTGCTCTTTAATGGCCTCTCGCCTTTCTCTCTCTCCGTGCTCTTTAATGGCCTCTCGCCTTTCTCTCTCTCCGCGTTCTTTAATGGCCTCTCGCCTTTCTCTCTCTCCGCGCTCTTTAATGGCCTCTCGCCTTTCTCTCTCTTCGTGCTCTTTAATGGCCTCTCGCCTTTCTCTCTCTCCGTGCTCTTTAATGGCTTCTCGCCTTTCTCTCTCTCTGCGCTCTTTAATGGCCTCTCGCCTTTCTCTCTCTCCGTGCTCTTTAATGGCCTCTCGCCTTTCTCTCTCTCCGTGCTCTTTAATGGTTGCCATGCTCATCCACCCTGCAGCTTAATATAGGGAGTGGGTGGGAAAGCGGACTTGAGGCAGATCAGCCATGATCCTATTGAATGGCGGAGCAGACTCAACCGGCCAAATGGTCTACTCCTGCTGCTATTTATTTTGGTCAGAAAAGACTCAAGTAAATTGGTGATTAAAGAACAGCTAGCTAACTGGATAGTTGAGTGTATTCTACACTGCTACTATTCATTGGATAAAGCTTTTATCTTTAACTGCTGCGCTGAGTTATCAGTTTGTCTTAAAGTTAGTTACCTGAAGAAAAACCGTAATGCTAGTTAGCTCAGTTGCTTGGAGTATGTACTTAATAACGTCGACGCTGAGGGATCAGTCCACGCGACTGAAGTAGTTCTTGGAGCCTGGCTCTTCCCCCTTTGTGATATTATGGCATCATGGAGCCATGATTGACAATCCTTGGACAACTGAGGATGCTATATGAACCAAGAGAGAAGGAAAACCATAATGACCCCCAATGTCCTTCGCTGGTTTAAGCTTGAAAATTCATTTGTTTCCTGCTCCCTGCCAAGCTGTGCTGAGCTCCTCACTGGGAAATGAAACTACAAATGAGACTCCAAGCCACAGACCACCCATGAGCAGTACCAGCAATAGCATGATGTCAGTTTAGTAGTGTTCCTACTTCAAACAGAAATACCTCGTTCCAAAAAAGGTGTGAGTTTACTTAAGCTGTTTCTGTTCTGACTTGACTTTCCTTTCAGTTCTGTGTCTGGCGTAAGAGTCTAGAAAATTGGCAAATGCACAGTGATATGCATTGTGGAATGCTGTAGTACAGAGAGCATATGACTTGCATATTAGGACCCATGTCTATTAATTGAAAATCACATATGGGTAATATCTTTATAATGTTGTATTAGTGTGTGTGTATTGAATGTAGGAGATGCTATTGCACTGTAAAACACAACTTTTTTTAATGCCAAATGTATTCTAGAAAGAGTAAGTGGAAAGGTAGCATTTGCTGATTCCCGATATCCTGGGGCTTAAACCCATTCTAAACTGTATTTGATCTCTGGAGAAATGCTATTGTAGTTCCCAGGGTAAAGTGCAGGAGAGATGTTGAAGCCTCTCCACCAAATAAATAACATCTAAATGGAATCCATACGATATAGGAACAGGAGTAGGCCATTCGGCCCCTCGAGCATACTCCGCCATTCAATAAGATCATGGCTGATCTGTTTGTGTTTTGAATTCCACATCCCCATCTACCCCCGATAACCTTTGATTCCCTTGCCTAACAAGAATCTATCTACCTCTTGCCTTAAAAATATTCAATGACCCCGCCTCCACTGCCTTCTGAGGCAGAAAGTTCCAAAGTCGCACAACCCTCTGAGAAAAAATTACTCTTCATCTCTGTCCTAAAAGGGTGATCCCTAATTTTAAAACAGTGCCCCCTAGTTCTGGACTCACCCACAAGAGGAAACATCCTTTCCACGTCCACCTTGTCAAGGCCATTCAGGATCTTATATACTTCAATCAAACCACCCCTCATTCTTCCAAACTCCAGTGGAAACAAGCCCAGTCTGTCTAACCTTTCCTCATAAGACAACCCGCTCATTCCAGGTGTCAATCTAGTAAACCTCTTCTGAACCGTCTCCAATGCATTTACATCCTTCCTTAAATAAGGAGACCAAAACTGCACACAGTATTTGAGATATGGTCTCACCAATGCCCTGTATAACTGAAGCTTATATCCTTACTTTTATGTTCAATTCCCCTCTTAATAAAGGATAGCATTCCATTAGCTGCCTTAATTACTTGCTGTACCTGCATGCTAACTTTTTATGACTCATGCACTAGAACACCCAGATCCTTCTGCACCTCGGAATTCTGCAGCCGTTCTCCGTTTAAGTCATACTCTGCTTTTTTATTCTTCCTGCCAAAGTGAACAACTTCACGTTTTCCTACATTATACTCCATCTGCCAGATTTGTACTCACTCAATAAACCTATCTACATCTGTCTGCAACCTCCTTCTATCCTCCTCACAGCATACTTTCTTACCTATCTTTGTGTCATCTCCAAATTTGGCTACCATGTCTTCAGTCCCCTCACCTAAATCATTGATATGAATTGTAAAAAGTTGAGGCCCCAGCACAGACCCCTGTGGGACTCCACTCATCACATCCTGCCAATCAGAAAAAGACCCATTTATGCATACGCTGTGTTTTCTGCCAGCCAGTCAATCTTCCATCCATGCTAATATATTACCCCCTACACCATGCGCTTTTATTTTCTGCAATGACCATTGATGTGGCGCCTTATCAAATGCCTTCTGGAAATCCAAGTACAGTACGTCTATAGACTCCCCTTTATCCACAGCTCATGTTACTCCCTCACAGAACTCCAATAAATTGGTTAAACATGGCTTCCCTTTCACAAAACCATGCTGACTCTTCCCGATTACCTTCAGTTTCTCTAAGTGCCCAGCGATAACCTTGATTTTAACATTTTCTCCACAATAGACTTCAAGCTAACTGGGTTATAGTTTCCTGTTTTCTACCTCCCTCCCTTCTTAAATAGAGGGGTTCCATTTGCTACTTTCCTGCCTGATGGAACCTTTCTAGAATCTAACAAATTTTGTAAAATTAACACCAACGTATCTACTGCCACTCATCTTTGCGCAGCTATTCCATTTTGTATTGGTAATAAGTGTGGTAGGTGGCATTTATGTAGGGGCCTCTGCCTCGGTAAAATGTAGTTGGCACGGAATGGGGCATCTTGTCTGAAATGTTCTGTAGAATACATCTGTCAGAAATGTTTCAAAGGATTTTCCAGTTTTCGAATTATTGGGCGCATCACTAGTACTGAATTAAATGCCCCTTCAATACCAGTGCAGTCTGTCCTGCTCGCAAATATCACAATCTCTTGTAGTGAAATACAGCATACATGTACATAATTTTACAACAAACCATACCAGATGGAGTACGTTCTTAGTCCTTGTTCTGTTCTCAACGGAATACTCTGACATCATCAAGGTTGGAGCCTTCCAGATAGTAAAAGTCTTCAAGCTTCCTAGCACTAGATGGGACCAACAGCTCCTCCCAATCCTACCACACCCAGCTGTCTATACTGGAGAATTTAATTGCCACTGCACAGACTGGGGCTACCAAGAGGTTAATGCAGATTGTGAAAGTCATGCAAACTGGACCTCACAGCATGACCTTGCTCTCATTCATGATCCCAGACAACCTGGAACTTTCCACTCTGCTAGTTGGAAATGTGACTATTCTCCTAATTTGTGCAGGATCAGCTCAGTACACAGCAATCGACTTCCTGCATCGTGCCAAATCCTGCCCAACTTTCCAGAGAAGAAGCAGTGGAACCTATGAAAAGCCAACTGGGAGGAATAGAGCAAGATATTGGAACAAAGTGTTATAATGATACCATCCTGAAATATTCCCGTACAGCTGGCATGGAGTCGCTTCTGCAGGGCCATCTACAAAGCAACCACTAGAACCATTCCAAGGGGATACGTGTATATATACTTGCCTGGAAGAGGGGTCTGCTTCCCTATTCCATCAATGAGTCCTCCAGTGACCCCGGTGTGGCAGACCATCTGATTGAATCCCTGGATTGTGCTCACTGGGCCAGATGGGAAGAGACAGCAAAGAACCTGGACTTCACCCCCTCAAGTCGGAAATGCTGGAGAGTTCTACACCACCTCGGAGCAGCACAGTGACCACTAAGGCCAAGGTGCCTATCTATAAATGCCAATCAGGTAGCGAGCTATCTCCTTCTCATGGGAAAGGCACCACTGGAAGAAAGAGTAAAGAGGCTAATCCAGAGTGAGTGGAGATCCTTCCACAGGCAGCACGATTCCAGATCGGTATCCTTCAGCACCCTGGAATTGGTCAAAGTTCTACAAAGCATCAAGCTGGGCATTGCTGCTGGTTATGACAACATCCTCCCTGAGTTCCTAAAACACCTTGGCCCACTGGCCGGCTCCTGGTTGGCCCAATTCTTTACAAGGAGGGAAAACTGCCAAATTCCTGGAACATGTCTAAAGTCATCGGCCTCCCAAAACCAGGCAACTAACCAAAATTACCATCAAACTACTGGCCAATACCCCTATCAGTATGTTTCAAGTTGTAGAGAACCTACTCCTACAACGGATAAAGGCAGGATTGAAGAACGTCCTGAGTACGGACCAAGCAGGCTTTCCACAAGGAAGAAGCACCATGTGATCAGGTCCTTGCAGGTCACTGTCATTGAAAATGGCTTTCACAGGAATCTCAAAATGGAGGCAATTTTCTTTGACTTCATTGCAGCGTACAATGAAGTCTGGCACATTGGCCTATTTGTCAAAATATCAAGAATTCTCCCTCGCTGGGTTACTGACACCATTGACTGCTACTCCAGGACAAATGGTTCAGGATGTATATGGGTGACAAGACTAGCACCTAGGAGGAAACGGATGAATGGGCTAACCCCATTGGGGTCTTAGCTCCAACCTTGTTCAACTTGTACACCAACGACCCTAGCCCCCAACCTGGTCCTGGGAGTTTATCTATGCAGATGGCATTTGCTGTGGCAAAGGCTTCCCAGAGCTGAAAGACATACGAAATGACAACTTGCAAAGCTGGTCTACTACTTCATGACATGGTGTATAAAACTGAGCAGCAGTAAAAACCGTCTCTAGCACATTCCACCTTCACAGTGCCAGCGCTAAGAGGGAACTGGATGGCCAGAGACTGAAGCACGATCCTTACCCGCTTTATCTAGTCGGTCACCCTTGACCGAACCCTCACATACGGACAGCACCTCCTCAAGACTGCAGAAAAAATTAAAACCCGCAATAACCTCCTTAGTAAACTGGCTGGTACTTCATGGGAATCACAGGTCAAGACCTTAAGGACCTCTGCTTTTGCCATCACATACTCAACTGCAGAATACTGTGCCCTGGTATCATACCAATCTGCCTACACCAAACTTATCGATGCGCAACTCAACAATGCGCGTCATCACAGGTACTCTTCGACCAACTCACCTCTCCTGGCTCCCAGTCCTGAGCAGCATGTATTTGCAATAGGCAAGCTAATGGAGAAGGCCTACTCCAACCCAAGCCTGCCCTTATTCAAGGACCTCAATCCATCAGTCGTACGCCTTCCCTCACCCCACCCCATATGGTTAAACCTACCATGCTGGGGAGTAACAGCTGAGGACCTATGGTAGGAGGACTGGCAGGAGAAAACGTCCACCAAAAACCACTCTTGTCATAGACTCACTGCTTGTCCATCCAGCTTTGGTCTCCCACAGTGACCGTGGGCCCTTTTTAAACCATTTCCGGACTGGTCAGGGCCTCTGTGCAGCTACCCAACATCAGTGGGGTTGCCAAGACCATCCAGGCTGCAGCTGTGGTGCAGACCAAACAATGACCCACATTGCCAAGGAGTGTCCACTGACAAAACTGGAAGGCGGACTTAAAGAACACCATCGAATCACTGACAAGGCTATTCCTTGGCTCTCTAACTATGCACGTGCTAAATAAATAATTTTTTGTCGTCATCTGTAGAATTTTGAACAAAATTGCCCTGAGATTGTGACCCAGTTTTTCATAAAATATTTTCACCAACACTAGCAAAAGCTTCTTTACCTTGATCTGATTTTAATATGCCTTGCAGACACTTGCGTTGGCTGATGGGAACTCCACTGCAGTAATTCATGAATTTTCAGCTCTTCATCTACCATATACGTCAGTTGTTACTGAAGCTGTGTGTGGGTGTGAATGAAATCCTCAGACTCTCAGTCGGAGGATCACATCTCGCATTGAAATAGCTTCTCTTAGCAGTTTCAAAATGAAAGCTTTGTTCTCTCCGGTATAATTCTTCAAGGTAGCTTAGTCCAAAAACCCACACAGGACATACAAAGCATAAATGACTCAGTCTGAACTGTTTTTTTGATGGGCTTTCATTAAATTCTGAAATTAGAGACACCAGATGAAATTACACGTAATGTGGTTGCCACCTGTACGTTTTTCTAAGATCTGTAGCATTTATGTTTGTCCTCCCTAGGTGATGAAATTCTGCTTCCTGCATCTAATGAACACACTGCTCTTAAACCAAGGCCATATCTATTGTACTTGAACTTTCCAAGAAAGTCTTGAAGGCAGTTGTTCAGGAATTTTCTACTTCCTATATACCTGGCATGGCATTTATCTGTAACTGCCCTTTCTTTCTGAACTATACTGATGCCTTCTGTTTCTTGGATTCTGATCTCATAAACTAAGGATGCGATGTTAAGGGATAGCCCACAGACATCTCAGAATAGCTCCACCTATTTCCATCGAATTCAACATCGGAGCTGGGAAAAGTGAATTTGAAATGATGCATACTGATGTAAGCATCAATGTTTACAGTTTGATGCTGAATTATTCAGTTTTGTGTGTTGATTACTTTATACACAGAATAATCCTTCCTGTATGTTGTCCCATATCAATCTGGTGACTTCACTTGGAGCACCAACGCAGTATATCATGGCAGTGGGGCATGTCTAGATGCTTCCAAATTCTAATTCTCTGTTGTCGCGTGCTTCCTAGCTTTTTACTGATAGTAGTGTTGCCTAGCTATAGCTTCAGGTGGTTGCTGGCCCAGGCTAATCAGGACTGGGGAGAAAGTAGAAAAACAAATGAGATGGCTGTTGTTAATTAAAGTAATTGTGGTATAAAATCACAGGAACATATTGGCCACCTGATGGTGGAAAACAACATTTCAAAAAAATCTGCAGATTGAGAGAAAACTGCAGATTATACAGGGAGAGTTTTCAGAACATGGTGAATAATGAATATCCTTTCACCATATTGTCAAGGGGTTCATTTAGCACATTGGTATGCATTGCAGTAAAAATAAATGTTTATCAAAAATTTGTGTTAATATGCTCGTGTGATAATTTTTGATTCATCACCTTGAATTGCTCTCACGAGTACTTCATCCTAGTGTTTGTATAGCTCAAAATGCACTCTGCAGGCATAATCCAAGTTAAATGGACAAAATCTTTATTGTAGTGCTGTTTGTAGTATGAAAATGTCATAGTCCTACCTGCACTGAAGTCTTAGCTGTAGTATTGCTTCTATAAACGTGTTGTGACACTGTGTGCATGTCGTAAATCATAGAATGGTTACAGCACAGAGGAGGCCATTCAGTTCGTTGTGTCTGTGCCAGTTTTCTGCAAGAGCAACTCATGTAGTCCCACCCCCTCGTCCTGTCCCCGTATCCCCGCAAAATATTCCTCTTCATTTACTTAGGTAAATATCGCACCTATTGGAAACATACCATGGTTTTCATCTTAACTGCTAATGTTTTTCAAAAAAATGGCTTCTATTTTTGTCCCAACCTGGCCCTCTCAAGGTGGACAGCTGTCAGATACTATAGTGATATCACAACCTTATCTTGTGTACACAGCAATGCAGTCACGAAGTGCTCCATGTGTTTTGTTTGCTTAGGGCTCACAGGACCCCAATTCTGAGGGGTTGCATTTCCACATATTGAATTAACATCGATGAAAGTTATATCCTGGTGTGGTCCAGAGACCTGAATGATGGTATAATAGTTGTGTATCTTTTGTTTCCAACTGAATTGCATTCAGGTCTGTGCATGTTATTACCAGTGCTCAAGACAGCCCACACTGTTCAGCTCAGTGCCAAAATGAAGAATGGAGCAAGGTTGCATTGAGTGACCATTCTCTAACTTGAAAGCAATAATTCATCCTGTTATTGTTCAAGTGTTGTTTGTGTGTTTAATGGCGGTTTAGGTGGATGCAAGACCGGTCAGATTTAACACAAATGATGGGAAGTGCCTTAAAGAATATGATGTTTATTGGTATGCTAAAAGCCTTAAATGGAGGCTTTTCTTTTTGTGCTTAAGTCGTGGAGTGGGTCTTGAAAAATGGAGGCTTTGACTGCCAGCTGTTTGCAGAATGTTAATTCCATTTTTTTCTTACTGAGCAGCTGTCGTCATCTTCGTGGTTTCCATAGCAACCTTTTCCCCTTTGGCAGCATGGTATCTGAGGATGTTCACAGATTCATTCATGAGATCAACTTCACATATTCTGTTTAAATTTGCTGTAAATCATATGGTTTCATTTATTCACACTATGCTTTCAAGATGTATTATTTAGATTCATTTTTAATTACTGAGTTAATTTGATAAATCTTTTTGATTTATTCAGAAGGACTATAACTGACTACTTCGTTTATATAGAATTTCATTTAGTTCCAGATTTAAGGTTTTAGGCAAGGGATGCAGGAGGGCTATAAGGAAGAACCTTATTACACAGCGTTTGGTAATAACTTGGAACGCTCTGCTTACAAATGAACTGGAAGCAGAGAAATCAGTAACTTCAAAAGGAAATTGGATGAACACTTGGTGGAAATACACTTACAGGGCTATGGGGATAGAGTGGGGGCAATAGGCTAATTAGATTGCTCTACAGAAGGCTGGCATGGACTCAATGGGCTAAATGGCCTCCTTCAGTGCTGTAATGACTGATTCTGATTCTTAGTTAAGCATTGGGTTGGATAGTTCAACAGCAATTTAAGAAGCAAGAATGATATAATATGGCAGAAAAGGGTTACAGTTCTCATAATTACTACAAGTACTACACTGTGCAAACCCAGGTTTTGAGATTCCTATTGTTTAATTGGTTAGAAGTTGAGGGAATGCAGAGGGGATATTCTTCATCTTCTTTTGAGGGGGCTGGGTAGTAAGCTATGGGATGGGGTCCTCTGTGAAAGGAGTTTAGATTACTTCAACTCAGTTCACTGTGGGCTTGAGTCTACAACACCAAACTGACCACAATTCAACTTACAAGAAATTACTGGTGTGGCCAATAGAAAATTCACATTTCTAAATCTGTGGCTGAAGCACATTGGGAAGGGTACCATGAGCTTCATTATGGCACCTGACCCATGCAGTAACTGAATTGGCAGTGCTTGATCTTGACACATAAGAAACATGCCATTTCCCAGCACGCCGCCTCTTATATCGATGTCATTGTCACCTCCCACTCTTTTACATGTGTGCTAACTGAGCTGTGCAGGCTATTGGACTTCCTAGAGATGGCCGACCTCAATCCAGAAAGAGGCGAGAGCTTGTGTAGTTTACATTGCTAAGTTTTTGTATGTGGCTGTAGAATCTGTGATGAATTCATGCTTGTGTAATTTTGGCTGTGTAGACAGATGTAAAGTCACGTATACTGACTCGTCATAGATAAGTAGCTAATGGGTGCAATATCCAGTGAATGGACCTTTTTAAAAAGCTGGCAGATAGGTAAAGGTTATCTAAGTGAGGTAGTAAAAAGATATAAAAAAAGGATAATCCGTAATTGTAATTTTCACATTAATACTTTTATCCATTGTTCCACTTGCAAAAGAAGTGATATTAAAAATGATCTCGTATATATCAAAAAGGCACATAAAGCACCACTAAAGTACTGTTCGTACTTTTCTGAAATGATTATGCACCTTAACCATCTCAGTAATTTCAAGATTTTCATTTGGACTTTCCTTTCCATCATCAAAATTAACGTGTTCGTGAAGCATGTACTTAATGTGCCTGTTAAGACTGACTTTCATCTTAATAAATTATTACAACCAGCTGATCTCTAGACTCACTGTCTGGATCTGGACCATAACTGTGATATTTAGTTGTTAACTTGGCCTGTTCCTTTAAGGCCACAGCTTACGTATTCTTTGTGGGAATCCAAGTGCAGTCCCCATGTTTATAGCGAGCATGATTAGTCTGCCATAAGCCTTGGACAATGTATTGTCTTTTAGGGACACCAGGAGAGAACGAGGACAGAGAAGGAAACCAACAGTTAACTGAACTCCAGTTCCATCCTTCTAAAGGAATCAACAGATGCTTTGTCTGCCATTTCAGTCAAAGGTTTTTCCATGTTCCCAAATTGCTGATTGAAGAATCAGGAACTGATAAAATTCAAGAGAGAGATGTTTTCTTAAATCTTTCCACTGGTAACTGAGCCATGGGTGGGATTTGAGTTCAGAACAAGTAATTGCTAACAATGAGAGAGATTATGGCCTCAAACAGACACAGGATGACCCAAGGAGAGTTTTAAATACAAATATCATAATGTGTGAAGAACTTATTGAATTTCCTGAAATAGCCAGTATGCTTAACATGTTATAAGTGGCACCTTTGTAATTGATGTTAATTGTATCAATTGAGGTTAAGTACATACAGGTGGAGGGCGTTGATAGGATAGTTACTTGAGCACATATAAATAGAGACAGAGGTGTCAGCTGTGGCTCAGTTCATAGCACCCTCGCCTTTGAATCAGAGGGTTGTGGGTTCATGTCCCACTCCTGGAAAACCAAGAACTGTGATTGTACTCAAAGAGTTGCAATCTGTGACTGTTGATAACTCGAAAGAGTATAAAAGATTTAAATAGAGACACACTAACTGACACAAGAGTTAAGTGGAGTCAGGAGATGGAATAGATTTATTCACAGAGTGAAACATTATAAGTCAAAACTGGCTTTGGATGCTTCCTTCACCAATTGGCTATCAGGAGTATAACAATTGATCTTAAGATAAAAGCAAGTGGTTAGTGCTATTGGCCTTGTCTTGTAGTAAACATAGATGATGTCAGTGATGGGGACTATAATTGTAACTCTTTCGAGTATATTCACAGTTCTTGACCTTTTTTTTCCGGGAGTGGGACATGAACCCACAACCTTCTGACTCAAAGGTGAGGGTGCTATGAACTGAGCCACAGCTGACACCTCGGGACTATAATTGTAGGTACATCTAAATTTTTAGTGTTTATTAAGTCTGAATTGCAGGTAAATTTTAGGCTCCAGGCCATAATCCAGACTGAAATTGCTAGGCAACTGCTACCCATCTGTAATATGACATGCACCAGACGCAGGAACTTTCTGTACTGACCAAACTCCATCTTTGAGCTAGTATCAACAGACAAATGGCTTCTCCTTGGAAGCGATGCAATGGAATCTGCCTTTATTCTTTGCCTTCAAATTTAAGGAAACGATTTTTATCATACAAAACCTGACTCAAATCTTTCTAAATCCATAGAAACTACTAACCATTTCACAGCTTAGATTACTAATGATGTCAAACACAAAGCAAATCTCTTTCAAGCTTTTGGCTTTGAAAACCCAAGCTGTTTGCAGAAGAGAGGAAACTATAACGATATGGTGTAAAATGTATGGGGTGGTGGGAGGGGGTTTAATTTGCAATCAAACTCCTTTCTTGCAAATTCCCTCGCTTCAGACACTTGTACTGATCACATTCTGTTTTAGAAACTTTAGGTTACTTCAACTGCAAAACATTATGGACCTAGACTGGATGCTGCTTTTGTGCTCAGCTTCATATTTTGCACAGAGGAGGTACCCCTGTAGAATATAGTGTTCAGACTTCTCTATCATGATTTACAGGGTTTGATTGTTTTGACCCTCCTGTCTATGATGTATGTTACCTTGCATGTTGTCTGTACTTAATGTACCTAATGCTCATTTAGGAAATGGCATGAATTAATCCTAAAATATGTCTCTGTTAAAAAAGAAAAGACTTGCATTTATATAACATCAGTTGTGACATCCAAAGTGCTTTACAGCTAATGAAGTACTACTTGAAGTGTAGTTACTGTTGTGGAAAGACAGCAGCCAATTTTCACACAGCAAACTCTCACAAATAGCAATGTGATAACGACCAGATAATCTGTTTTTGTGATGTTGATTGAGGGATAAATATTGGTCATGACATTGGGGAGAACTCCCCTGCTCTTCTTCAATATAATGCCAGGGGAACTTTTACATCCACACAATTAGGCAGCTTGGGCCTCAGTTTGATGTCTCATCTGAAAGATGGCGCCACTGGGAGTGTCAGCCTATACTTTTGCGCCCAAATCTTGGAGTGGGGCTTGCATCCACATCCTTTTAACTTGGGGGTTAGAGTGCTACCAACTGAGCCATGGCTGACACTGTTGGTAGTGTGTTATTTTTAAGGACTTTGGACAAATTGTGATCGAGTGGATTCTCGCTGCTGCTCCTCTTATTCATCTGTAGGTTTGGTTAAAGGCATTATAATCACTTTATCCTCCCATGAAAATTTAGTGCTGAAAGCAAAAGCTGTTAAGGCAACCATTTGTTAATGGACCAGTTTTGACAGATAAGGCCCATGAAAAGAAAATGTATATTGTCTGATAGCTTGCCTTTTATATCCACAGGGAGCTCAGGAGAGACAACGGCATGCTTTGACCATAGACATACTGTACTCAATCCAGAGAACTCCACAACTATCAGCAACATGAGATGCACATTTGAAGGCACTGAACAGGTCCAGTTCCATTGAGGCACCACTTCTTTGACCACAAAAGGAGCATTTGCTTTTTATGTGATACGGGTTTAGCACAAAATTGCTACAGGCCCCAGCTCCTGGTACGGGTTTAAAGATTTTCTGAACTGCCTTGGTTTGTATGGGTCTTTTGTGTAACCTTGCAGCTCCCGTACGTGTAAAGGCTTTCGAATATCTCCCATAGATTTGTCTAACATTCCTTTTATATGTTCCAGAATGTCACCATTTAAATTCTTGTTTTAATTGGGAGTAATTTCTCCACATGAGAGTAAGGGCCATTATCTACTTTCAAATTCATATCTGATTGGTACATCTGTTTCAACTTGAAGTTATTTTGGAGTAATTTAAATGGCACAGAGGAAGAAAAATGGACAACGCATCTAATCCATGAATGTTGTGGCAATAGCTACAGGTGAAGTTGAAAAAGACCTGGGAAGAGTCTCATACACCAAGTGTTTACCATGTCCAAACAGTGCATGGCAACAAAGTCAATAGAATATCAATGAATTACATGACCAAAGCAGTAGAATACAAGTCACAAAGTTGTGATCAAACTGTGCAGTGCTCTTAGTCAGACCCAAGCTTGAGTACTCTGTCCATTCCCAGTCACTGAGGAACAAGGGAGACATTCAAGCTTTGGAGACCGAGCAGAAAGAGCCATAAGGTTTATAGCTAGCACCAGAGGTTATGAGAAAAGACTGGAGAAACATCTGAGAAGTGAACTTATAGTTGTATATAAAATAGTAAGCCATTTGGTGTATGAGGTAAATCTGCAAAATGACTTTATATTGCAAGAGTAAGATGAGGGACCACTGGTTCAAAAGTAAACAGTAAATATAGGACTGATGACAGTAATTCCTTCTTGCAAAGTGATTAGTATATGGATTCTTAGACAGAGTAGTGGAGCAGAAAACACTGGAATCATTTAAGAATCAATCGGGATGCTAGGACCATGCTGGAAGGATGAACTAAGATGGGTCATAGGTACTACCACATCTCTAGTTATCTTATAATCTTTAGTGGAGTGGTTTACGGTGAGTCTGGTTATATTGTTGGAAGCAGGTGCTCATGACTGCTAAGTTCTGACATGCTCTAAATGACCAGTGTTGATGTCAAGTCAGTTTTTTTTAAATGCTGCTGTGTTCTGTTCCACCTTCCCTGCTCTAAGATGTGGTAACATTCATTAGATTCTGAAGGTAGGTGGCTTTAAGCTGCTTACTGGGAATTTTGTCCACAGAGTGACATTAGTGAGTTCTGGTAGTTTTAGTCTGTTCATGTTATTATGGCAGTGATGTAAACAAGTCCATTCACCTGAAAGGACGTTACGCTTCCGGGAGAGTAGAGAGATTTCAAACTCAAACCAGACACCTAAGCATTTAATTTTAGTGATTTTATTGTGAATTGTCTATTTTCTGAATGTGTTTGTTTTAGATACACTTTTTCCGGTAATGTTCCTTTGATTACTAAAGAAGCAAGATAGCTGTCAAATGGATTTTCAAAGGATTTATTGTTGCTTTCCCTCCTCTTCCTTGCTAATTATACAAGAAGCACCTTGATGCTGATTTCTGATTTGTAGATTTGTTTCCTTTTCTTTGGTATCTTTCCTCCCTGTTTGATTTTATTTTGTTGCAGACGTAAAATTCAAGCCACTTATGAGACATTTGTCTCTGAACAAAATGTGACACCCAAAGTGTGATTGTATGTATTTATACAAGCAGATTACTGGCAGTGGTTTTCTCTGGTAGGTTTGGAGCATGGAGGTGGTGTTTTGCTGCTAATCTGGTCTGCTCTTTTAAGGTCACTGCCCAGGCACTTTATGGACAAAGTAGTTTAAGTACAGTCGGCTGCTCTTAATTCACAGCAGCTTAAATCCAACTATCTGAAAATTCAGGGTTTTTGTTTTTAGCAGTAAATTCTCACTTTGTTGTGTTACTTATGTTGACTAATTCAAATTTATGGAAGATTCTTTTTTTTTAATCCAAGAAATGACTTCAATTTAGTTTGCCCCTGTTGCTGAGTTTTGGAACTTTAAACATCATTTATGTATACCTCAGGTATTCTTTCCATTCCTAATATATGGAATTTAATAACATTTTTCATTAATCATTTTGTCATCTCATTAATAATTAAAATTTTTGAATAACTTGGCATCTTGACGGTAGGAATATTCAGGAAAATAAAGCTAGAGAATGCTCATGACGTTGCCAGGGAGACTAGCAAGGATGGGTTTGAATCTGACTGCAAAGGAAGCTGATTAAAATATACAGATGAAATGACAAAATGAATGAAACATCCTGGATTAATTACACTACACTGGTGTTCATTCACTCAAACAGCTTTGCTCAGTAATCCCTCCAATTTAGATCTTTTCTAATATCATGAAGAAAGATTTCCATTTATATAGTGCGTTTCATGACCTCAGGACATCCCAAAACATTTTACAGCCAATGAAGTACTTTTTGAAGTATTTAGTCACTATTGTAATGTTGAAAACGTGGCAGCCAATCTGCACAGTTAGCTCCCATAACAATGTAATAATGACCAGATAATCTCTCTTTTTTTCAACATTGATTGAGGGATAAATATTAGCTAGGACATTTGCGATAACTCCCCTGCTCTTCTTTGAAATAGTGCCCTGGGATCTTTTATGCCCACCTAAGAGGGAAGATGGGGCCTATGCAAAAGATGGCATCTCCAACAGCGCAGCACTGCCTCAGTACTGCACTGGAGTGTCAACCTTGATTTTTGTGCTCAAGTCTCTGGAGTAGGACTTGAAACCACAACCTTCTGGCTCAGAGGCGACAATGCTACCAACTGAGCCACAGGTGACATCGGTACTTAGTATTTTTATGCTTTTTATTCCACTTTGAAATGGTCAGTAGTGAGAAAGGGGAAGATAAAAAAACAAGTAAGTGTTTAAAAAACACAAACTGACTCATCAATCTGTCACAGTCAGCAGTCTACAGTGTGAGAGATCCGTGTCACAGATCACTTGGAGTCTGTACCTGCATACTTAAGTGGTTGGAGAATTTATTTTGAATGGCAAATAGCATATAAATCAGAAGCCAAAAAATGATATGATATATGAATAGTATATTCTAATTGAGGAAGACTAAGGATAGGGTGGGATTAATTTGAAGGGGCAGGGGGTGGGATGTAACAATAAACTCCTTCATATGAATGAACGATATTACAAATCTGGGGAATGGAAGAACATCACAGCACTGAGTCCTAAACTTGTGCATCAGTGGAAGTTTCCAGTACAAATGGAGCCCATTCTGTCCATTGTGCCAGTTCTTCGCTAGTTTACTCCAAAACTTCAGTAAAATCATGGCGAAGCTTCTGTTTCAATTCCATTTTCCTGCCTGCTCCCTGTGTCCCTTGATTCCCTGAGAAATCAAAAATCTGCCTCTCAGCCTTAAATATATGCAAGGTTGGAGCATCCACAGCCTGCTGGGGTAGAGGGTTCCAAACATTCACAACCCACTGAGTGAAGAGGTTTCTCCTCATCTCGGTCCTAATTAATTGACTCCTTGTCCTGAGACTATTCTTTTTATATACCTGTTAAAGCTCTTACATTCTGTTTTTATATTTGTGGCTAGTTTACTCTCACTCTATTTTTTCCCTGTTTATCAACTTTTTGGTTGCCTTTTGCTGGTTTTTAAAACTTTCCCAATCCTCAGGCTACCTATTCTTCTCAACATTATAAGCCTTGCCATTTATTCTAATGCTTTCCTTAGCTTCCCTAGGGATGGATCTTTCTCACTGAGTTTTTATTGAATGATTTGGAAACTTTTATTTATCCCTATACCTTTCAGTCTATTTACCCAATTGACCTTAGCCAGCTCTCTCCTCAGACTTTTGTTATTAGCTTTAAGTTTAGGATTTTGTTTTGGACTTGAGTGTGTCACTCTCAACCTTAATATAGAATACTAATATGATGGCTTAAGTAAAAGTATTTTAAAAATTGCAAGAAGTTCTCTTTTGGAAGTCATTTATGAACACTGACCTCAACAGTCCTGGGCTAGAGAGGGAAAATGTCACACTATCCACTCCTGCTGGCTGGCACAGTTCCTTCACAATTACTGCTGATGTCAAGATGTGACATAACCTGACATATTGCCACAAGAAGCTGGGTAAAGCATCTGGAGACATTGCTGAATGGAGTCAATAAAATGTGCATTGTGCCTGGAGTTGGAAAACCAACAGGTGTGTGGGCAGCTTCCAAGCAAGGAATGACCTGAGTGCTGTTAATGAGGGTGGCACCCAGATATACTGGGTTGTGGAAATCCCTGTATCTGTGCATGAGTTGTAACATAGCATGTGATCTGTGATGTACTCTGACCAGTGAAATTATAAAAGAAGAAATAAATTATGTTTATATAGTGCATTTCATTATCTCGGGATGTCCCAAATGCTCTGCAGCCAATGTACATTTGAAGTGTAGTCTCTGTTGTAGGATATGTGGCAGCCAATTTTTGTACAGCATGCCCCCATGAACAGTGAAGTGATAATGACCAGATAATATTTTTTTTTGTTGGTTGAGTGATTGAATGTTGGTCAGGACACCAGGGATAACTCCCCTGTTGCTATTCAAATAGTGCTCCAGAATCTTTTATGCCTACCAGAGGGGGACCCATGGGGCTCAGTTTAATAATTCATCCAAAAGATGACACTTTTGGCGTGCTGAACTGCACTGAATTGTTGGCTTAAATTTTTTTATTAATATCTTTGAAATGAGGCTTAAACCTTTGACTTCTGACTTAGAAATAAGAGTGGTACCACTTTGCCAAGGATGATGCATTGTATAGCTCAGTTTATTTTTAAAAAATGTTGATGCTGAAATGTCCAAGAGGAAATCTATGGCAAGTTATTAATAAGTGATGGCTGTTGCTAAGATCTTTAACATATTGTAAGAGGAAATGTGAATATTTTTTTTAAATGCCACGCATGTCAAGAGTCAAAGTATTACCTTAATTTTGTTATTTACATCATTCCAATGAATGTATATTGGTATTTGTTCCAGGTTTCTGCTGTCTAGCACACCTTTAGTTATTTTCACATTCTGAAGATGTCCAATAGTAATAACACTCAAGAAACTTTGGAAATCATGAAGGAATCTGAGAAGAAATTGGTGGAGGAATCTTTAATTAAAAATAAATCTGCGTTCAGAACATCCAGTAAAGAGGAGGTAGATAAAGATGGTGAAGACCCAAATGCACAGCTGGAATTTCAGGTGAGAAGTTTGTGGCTAAAAGAAATAGTCATGATATTTGTGGCCATCTTACTCCCTTAAGCTGTTTTGATGCAAATGCATTTTGTTGCTTTCTGAATCTATATTTAATGGCCTTTGTGAACACTTGTGACACTGGATGTCAAGGTGGAGTTGGTGAAATATATGGAGTGCTTAACAGTATTCTCATATATTATCTCCTGATGATGCAGTGAGTTAACACTGTCATCTCACCTCTGGGACCAGGGCTTGTAGTGATGGGAAAGTCCTCTGTGTCTGCTGGCTGGCTGTAAGATTGCTTCATGAAATGAGTTTGGATAATCTTACAGACACTTATGGCAATGGGCCTAGCGTACAAAGGCTCAGTGTAAAATTGTTATTCATAATCAGAGGAGCTTCAAGGATGGCTGGTGTGACACATGAAGAAAATGTTACCCTATTGTAGTCATATTGTGGAGGTAGAGTGGAGTGAGGATTACTCTGCACCTACCCTGTGGTATATATAACTCCTTGAGTGCTTGTTGCTGAGACTGAGTACAAAAATTAAGGGTGTTTTTTTCAGCCTTCAATCCTTTGAATGTTTTTCTACTTTACCACCATATCCATTTGAAGGTGGGTTTGATGATTGAAGGGTAAATACAGTGGGGTAGAATTTCTGCTATGTTATACTTGTTTCCAAACCAGCACAAAAGATCATAGAATGGTTACAGCACAGAAGGAGGCCTATTATGATCCCAGCTGCGGTTACCCCTGGACAAGCCTGATCCCAGAATGGAACCCAGCTTGATAGATCCTAACTTTTATTTGTTTGTTTAGGTACGTGGAGTGTAGCTACTGAACAGAGGCACAGAGGTCAGCTGATGAACTTTTAACAAAAGAATAAAACATTTATTCAACAACAAAAGATGAACTATATTACAGTACTCCTTCACCCACAACTATACCTTTACAGATGTATACAGATTTGTAAGCATAACACAAATTACAAAAGTTATCTTATACTATAATGTACACAGTCCATGTAAATCTATGGTACCCTGTGGTCAGACACACCACACTCTGAAACCAAGTGACAGATGCCACCTCAACCAGATGCTATGGATCTCTCCTCAACTTCCCCCCAGATGCTTGTCACACCATGAACCAACCAGTCTCACTGAACTCTGTCCTTCACACGAGGGTTTCTAATCTCCACTCTCCAAGACCTCGCTGTGGAATCTGTTCCCAAACCGACACTTTCTCTAAGACACCTTCCACAAGGGTTCGCCTCCAGGGTTTCAAACTCTCTTGATGTTCCTCTTCCCTCAGTCATCACATACATTCGAGCTGTCTTCCACACACCCTGACTCAGCCGTCAACAATACACCACTACTTCACATGCCCATAGCAAAGAGTTACAGACCTTTAGTTGGCTCTTTGGATCTTCTTGCCTCTTGCAAGCTGTTCTCGCTTTAAATCTGCTTTCTGCAGTTTTTGTCTCTTTAAGCCTGAAACTTGGAGCCTCTCTGCCCCTCACTCTTAACTTCATTTAACAGGACCTTTTCCCAGGTTCCTGTTCCTCCTTTGACTCAGAGGTGTCAGCTGTGGCTCAGTTCATAGCACCCTCGCCTTTGAATCAGAGGGTTGTGGGTTCATGTCCCACTCCCGGAAACCAAGAACTGTGATTGTACTCGAAAGAGTTGCAATCTGTGACTGTTGATAACTTGAAAGAGTTTCCTCCTTTGACTCGGTCTTCTTGGGACTTTCCCCTTTATCACTCCCTTGGATTTTTGGGGTTTTCCTTAGCTTGGGACTGCCATCTGTCCCTTCTAGGCTGCTTCTGCTTCACAGCTGTCTTCAAAACAAACTGCTGTTTCTCTTGTGTGTGTGGGTGTGTCCCTGTGGGAGGGACCTGCCTGTCTGCCGCCCTGTTGCTAGGCAGCAATCCAATCATTCTACCCTTGTATGTTTACCTTAACTTTATAGGAGTGGTAAAGCTCTTCATTAGAAATGCAAGCACCTTTTTAAAATGAAACTAAAACTCCATTTGACTTTCCTTAACAGACAGATACAGAAATACAAATCAAACTTAAACTTTAAAGCTGAAACTCATTCCTGACACCCACAAATACAAATATAATTTAAACTGTCTCTATTTCCAAACAGGCCGTTTAGCCCATTGTGTCTCTGCTGACCCTCTGAAGGAGCATTCACCTAGTGCAACTCCTCTGCTTTTTTTTTCCTGTAGCCCTGCAAATATTTCCTTTTCAGGTTGTGATCGATTCCCTTTCGAAAGCCTCAATTGATCCTGCTTCCACCACACTCTCGGGCTGTGCATTCCAGACCCTAACCACCCGCTATGTGAAAAGGTTTTTCCTCGTGTCACCTTTTGCTTCTTTTGCTAATTTCAAATGTAAATTACATCCAGTGCAAATTAAGTTTCCCTGATGATTTGCACCCACACAACTGGCCTAACCCACAGATTGAATTGATTACTGATCAGTTTCAGCTAATTGGCCTTCATAAGATCAGTTTCAGCTAATTGCATCCATTGTGGCCTTTCAAGAAAGCTCTTAAAATTCAGCTGTTTGTTTCAGGTGCGAGCACGTTATTAGTAACCTTTTAAATTTTATATTCAGTATTTACCAATTAAGCTATTTAATAGTTGTCTATTTTATATAAATAATTTTCAGTTACTTAAAAAATCAGGTTACTCACAGATGGTGGACTAAGCACTTGGATTAAGTGCTTATTTTTTCGCAATAAATCCACTTCCAGCTACATTAATTGAGCCCGTTACCCTTTAATGTATCACGGAATATTTTTTAATGCAAGGGGAAAAATAAATTTTTCATTTGCAGGATTCAGGCTTCGCTGGCTAGGCCAGCATTTATTGCCCATCCCTAGTTGCCCTTGAGAAGGTGGTGGTGAGCTGCCATCTTGAACTGCTGCAGTCCATGTGGTGTAGGTATACCCACAGTGCTGTTAGGGAGGGAGTACCAGGATTTTGACCCAGTGACAGTGAAGGAACGGCGATTATGGTAGCGGTCGTGGGTTTGGAAGGTGCCACCTAAGGAGGCTTGGCGAGTTGCTGCAGTGCATCTTGTAGATGGTACACACTGCTGCTACTGTGCATCAGTGATGGAGGGAGTGAATGTTTGTGGAAGGGGTGCCAGTCAAGCGAGCTGCTTTGCCCTGGACGGTGTTGAGCTTCTTGAGTGTTGTTGAGGCTGCACTCAATCCAGGCAAGTGGAGAGTATTCCATCACACTCCTGACTCGTGCCTTGTAGATGGTGGACAGGCTTTGGGGAGTCAGGAGGTGAGGTAACATTGTTTAATTGCACTAGTTTATGATAGATTTTATGTTTGTGATGATGCAAGTAACAGCAGAAACTTAACCCAGCATTTGAGGAAACTAGCACAATTTCTCAAAGCGGGAACTCTACCCAAGTGTCTGTTCTAGGACAATAATAAACAAATCCTGAATTTGGTGAGTTATCTCCTCGCATGTTATTGAGTGTGTTTTGATATACGAGACAAATTTAGTCTTTGACATCTTCCTATTTCCTTCATTAAATGTTGGTCTTGCTCTGCATTACATTTCCCTGTAGAGAGGATGAGCAGGCCCCTGCCAAAGGCAGTCTGCTAGCTGTTTGAAAGTGTATGCATGACTTGGTGACTCTGGCCCACAGATATTTATTTGGGCTGCTCATTCAAACCTTGCTATTTTTACACTTTAAAACATCTTGGTAAATTTAGTTTGGGAAGGGATTTTTTGTAAAATTACTCTGAGGCGATATTGTAATTTGTGACAGTGATGCTTTAGTAGACTTCATAATGTTTCTGCAGGGCTGCACAAAATGCTTGCAATCACTGTATATAAAACATAGAACTTGAGAACTAGGGCAAATGAGAAATACTAGCAAATATATATGTCCTTAATAACTTACAGGTTATGTCGCAACTAATATGAATAGAATTCATAGAAACTAGGAGCAGGAGTAGGCCATTCGGCCCTTCGAGCCTGCTCCGCCATTCAATATGATCATGGCTGATCATCCAACTCAATAGCCTGCTCCCGCTTTCTCCCCATACCCTTTGATCCCTTTCACCCCAAGAGCTATATCTAACTCCTTGAAAGCATACAATGTTTTGGTCTCAACTACTTTCTGTGGTAACGAATTCCACAGGCTCACCACTCTCGGGGTGAAGAAATTTCTCCTCATCTCAGTCCTAAATGGTCTAACCCATATCCTCAGACTGTGATCCCTGGTTCTGGACTCCCCCACCATCAGGAACATCCTTCCTGCATCTACCCTGTCTAGTCCTGTTAGAATTTTATAGGTTTCTATGAGATCCCCCCTCATTCTTCTGAACTCCAGCGAATATAATCCTAATCGACTCAATCTCTCCTCATATGTCAGTCCTGCCATCCCAGGAATCAATCTGGTAAACCTTCGCTGCACTCCCTCTATAGCAAGTACATCCTTCCTCAGATAAGGAGACCAAAGCTGCACACGATACTCCAGGTGTGGTCTCACCAAGGCTCTGTACAATTGCAGCAAGACATCACTGTTCCTGTACTCGAATCCTCTGGCTATGAAGGCCAACATACCATTTGCCTTCTTTATTGCCCGCTGCACCTGCATGCTTACCTTCAGCGACTGGTGTACAAGGACACCCAGGTCTCGTTGCACATTCCCCTCTCTCAATTTATAGCCATTCAGATAATAATCTGCCTTCCTGTTTTTGCTATCAAAATGAATAACCTCACATTTATCCACATTATACTGCATCTGCCTTGTATTTGCCCACTCACTCAGCTTGTCCAAATCACACTGAAGCATCTCTGCATCCTCCTCACAGCTCACCCTCCCACCCAGCTTTGTGTCACCTGCAAATTTGGAGATATTGCATTTAATTCCCTCATCTAAATCATTAATATATATTGTGAATAACTGGGGTCCCAGCACCGATCCCTGCGGTACCCCACTAGTCACTGCCTGCCATTCGGAAAAAGACCTATTTATTCCTACTCTTTGTTTCCTGTCTGCCAACCAGTTTTCTATCCATCTCAATACACTACCCTCAATCCCATGCACTTTAATTTTACACGCCAATCTCTTATGTGGGACTTTGTTGAAAGCCTTCTGAAAGTCCAAATAAACCATATCCACTGGCTCCTCCTCATCAACTCTACTAGTTACATCCCCGAAAAATTCCAGTAGATTTGTCAAGCATGATTTCCCTTTCATAAATCCATGCTGACTCTGTCCGATTCTGCCACTGTTTTCCAAGTGCTCAGCTATTAAATCTTTTATAATGGACTCTAGAATTTTCCCCACTACCGACGCCAGGCTAACTGGTCTATAATTCCCTGTTTTCTCTCTGCCTCCCTTTTTAAATAGTGGGGTTACATTAGCTACCCTCCAATCTGTAGGAACTGTTCCAGAGTCTATAGAACCTCGGAAGATGACCACCAATGCATCCACTATTTCTAGGGCCACTTCCTTAAGTACTCTGGGATGTAGATTATTAGGCCCCGGGGATTTATCGGCCTTCAATCCCATCAATTTCCCCAACACCATTTCCCTACTAATACTGATTTCTTTCAGTTCTTCCCTCTCACTAAACCCTGTGTTCCCCAACATTTCTAGTATGTTATTAGTGTCCTCCTTTGTGAAGACAGAACCAAAGTATGTATTTAGTTGGTCAGCCATTTCTTTGTTCCCCACTATAAATTCCCCTGTTTCTGACTGCAGGGGACCGACATTTGTCTTCACCAATCTTTTTCTCTTCACATACCTATAGAAACTTTTAGTCAGTTTTTATGTTCCCTGCAAGCTTACTCTCGTACTCTATTTTCCCCTTCTTAATCAATCCCTTGGTCCTCCTTTGCTGAATTCTAAACTGCTCCCAAGCCTCAGGTCTGTTGTTTTTAGCCAATTTGTATGCCTCTTTCTTGGATCTAATACTATCTCTAATTTCCCTTGTAAGCCAGGGTTTGGCCACCTTTCCTGTTTTACTTTTGCACCAGACAGGAATAAACAATTGTTGCAGTTCACCCATGCGCTCTTTGAATGTTTGCCATTGCCTATCCACCGTCATCCCTTTAAGTAACGTTTCCCAATCCATCATAGCCAACTCGCGCCTCATACCATCGTAGTTTTCTTTATTAAGACTCATGACCCAAGTCTCAGAATCAACTATGTCACTCTCCATCTTGATGAATTCTATCATATTATGGTCGCTCATCCCCAAGGGGCCTCGCAAAGATGCAAAAACACTTCTGTTTACATAGAATTGGGTATCAGAAGATATGAAGGAGATGAGGCTCGGAGGTTAGTCCATGCTGGAGTTTATACTGCCAATGAAACTAACAAAAGATTTTCCTAACTCACTAACGTGGTCTCTTGTTTCATTGCAGCGAAGAACACAAAACCATGGGCACTCGAGGAAGCGATCCAAGGTCAGAATGTGCTCACAATAAATGGAAAAATTGTTTTAATCTTGGCTTCATTGAGTTGAACATTGAACATTATGGGTGGCCTTAAAATGCTGAATTACAGTTCCCTGGAAATGATTATATATTGATGGTCTCCTTTTGTGGGGGAATCATCATTTTGCAGATTACACACGGCTCTTCAGTATCAGATGCTACATAGGATTTGACACACAGCACAGAAACAGGCCATTTGGCCCAACCAGTCCATGGTGGTTTGTGCTCCACTCAAGCCTCCGCCCACTTTTCCTCATCTATTAACCTGGCTTTCATCTTACTTAATGTCCTTCTCTATCCTCGTCTTAAAGTGTATTATATTATGGTCACCATTGCCTAGATGTTCCCGTACTTTTACTTCTCTTATCTGCTCTAGTTCATTCCCCATTACCAGATCTAACAGTGAATCTTCCCTTGTTGGGCTTTTAACATATTGGGTTGGAAAGGAGTTCTGTACACATTGTAGGAACTCCATTCTCTTCTCCCCTTGACCTACATCTTCTGTCCAGTTAACATTAGGTTAGTTGAAATTCCCCATGATTATTATTCTATGTTTTTTACTCAGTTCTCTAATTTGCCTCCATATTTCTGTAGACGACACCGATCAGAGTGATTGATCCTTTATTATCTATTATTTCCATCTATATGGATTCTGTTTTTGACTTGCTGATAGCTGTGTCCCTTTTTTCCCCTGCCATTATATCATTCCTAATAAGTACAGCTACTCCACCTCCCCCTTTCCCCCCTGTAGCTTTTCTAAATATATTATACTCTGCAATGTTTAATTCCCAATCCTGATTTTTCTACAGCCACGTCTCAGTAATCTTTACGATGTCTGGTTCCTCCCAATGCATAATTGCCTCCAGTTTCCCTGTTTTATTACGGACACTGCATTGCTGGACAGATATTTTAACTCGTTTCAATAGGATTTCCTCAAACTTTATGTTTAGCCATCTCTTTAGATTCCCATTCTATAACTGTATTTATTCCCATACTTTATTCTTTTCTATGTTCTCCTGCCTGTATTGTTTACATTTAAGCTGCTTATGTTTTTATAGATCCCTCCCCGTCCCCCTTTCCTACTTTAAAGCCTTTGCCACCTCCCTGTTTACCCTTCCCGCTAGGACACGGGTCCCATCCCTGTTCAGGTGGAACCCATCCCATTGGTACAGCTCCTTCCTGTCCCAGAACTGGTGTCAGCGTCCCATGGAAAGGAATCCCTCTTTCTCACACCAGCCTTTTAGCCACATGTTAATTCTGCTGATCTTTCTGCTCCTATGCCAATTCAGGGCAGTAATTCGGGGGTTATTACCCTTGAGGTCCTGCTATTTAACTTAGAGCCAAACTCCTGATATTCTTTCAGCAGGACCTTCTCCCTGTTCCTACTTATGTTGTTTGCTCCACAACAACTGAATTTACCCCCTCCCTTTCCAAGTTCCTATCCAGCTGCCCCAAGATATCCTTTACCCAGGCACCAGGTAGGCAATACACCCTTCAGAATTCTTGTTCTTGTCTGCAGAGGATACTATCTGTCCCTTGAATTACAGAGTATAGAGTGTCCCCCATTACTGCCACATTTCTAATCTGCTCTTCCCCTTCCTGCACAAGCTCCTGAGCCACGGTTCCTTGGACTACATTATGACTGCCCTCCCTTCAGTCTTTCTCGTTGTCCTCACAAGTAGCAAGCACATTGTACCTGTTGGACCAAACCGGTGTTTGTGGGACCTCCTTCTTAACCTCTCCTAAATCCCCATTACTCAGCTCCTTATCAGTCACACCGTCCCTTTCCTGAAATAAAACAGAATATGCTAGAAATACTCAGGTAGCATTTGTGGAGAGAAACAGAGTTAACATTTCAGGTTGATGATGACCCATCAGATGAAAGGTCATTGACCTGAAACATAACTCTATTTCTCTCTTCACAGGTGCTGCCTGGCCTGCTGAATTTTTCCAGAATTTTCTGGTTTTATTTCTGATTTCCAGCGTCTGCAGTGTCTTGCTTTTGTACCTCCTGTCCTGAACCTGTATTTTCCCCTGGGCTGTGACTGTATTCTGGATCTGTCCAGAAACTCCTCCCCGCCTTTATGTGCCAGAGTCTCTCCAACTCACACTCCAGCTCAATGACTCTGAGCTGGAGAGATTCGAGATGGAGATATCGCCCACAGATGTGTTTGTTCAGGAGGGTCTTGTCGTCCACAAATTTCCACATTCTGCAGTCTAGATATACAACTCTCTCCGCCATATCTTAGACTAGCCTTATTTTATTTACTTAATTAAAGCCTTTATTCAACATTTATTTTTTTAAATCAAGTAGATTAATTAGTTATGTTATAAATTTAGTAGTACAGTACTTTATTTTCCTGGTCCTAGTTTAAACGGCTGCCCTAATTTAGAGAGAAAAAAAACGTTAAAACTCAACCGATCACCTGGCTGGCTCTGGACCTCATCCCTCAGGTCTCACCGACTCTCCCACTCCCTTATTCAGACCACACCTTGTTCTGTAAAAGACCAGAGCAACACCTCTTCCTTCACTGTGTTGAATTTCCTCACCAAATTCACCGACTTAAGTAAGCCCTCTGTCATGACTGTACTCCATCGTGCTGGCCTCTGTGCTACTTTTTCTGTGTGTAAGCAAAACTAGCTGTGTTTATACTAGCTGGAATTCCTGCTGACTAGGGAACCAGTTCTAACTAGCCACCTCACAAACTAATTGTGCAGCTGCCACTCGCAGGTAGCTTGTTTGCCACTGACTAAGACTGAAAGAAACTACAAGTTTTTGTCTAAATTAAAGTTAAATGATATATGCATAACATGACTAGATTTTAGAAAGAGATCAGCACTTAAAATTGTGAAAGATTTAGGGAGGGTAAGAGGGCAGTGAACTCAGAGGAGGGAAAACATGCTGAGTGAAATGGAGATTAATCACCGTGGATGAGAAGTTGTTCTGCAGAGATTGAGGGAGGAAAGCAATGAAGATATCTTGGTGAGAAAATTTTAATTGCACCTGGGAAAGCAGTAGAGAATGAGGAATTTGAATGAAAGGTGAGAAGGACGCAATAAGGTGAGATGTTCAAAGGAGGAGAAAGTCCCAGTGGAGTATGGGACAGGCCACGGTGTGATCTGGTGATAAGTGCCGCACTACCACCATGTTGGTTTTGATGGTGCAAATGGTGGAAGATATAACCAGACAGGGAGCCCTCATTTAGGGGGAAGGTGTCATCTCCCCTCAGCCAGTTTTCTGTTAAGTCTGTGATGTTGATGTAATCATCCACAATCAGTTCATGGATGGCAAGGGTGTTGTTCACAAGTGAATAGGCATTCTGGAGGGAGATGCGGAGAGTGGAGGTGAGAGCTGATCCACTGGCAGAGTTCACAATGTCAGCAGTGGCAGGGTGAGTTGGACAGCAAGTAGATTGGCAAGGTTGGTTCCCAGCAGGCACACTGGACAGGAAGGTCGACGAGAGAGTGGGATGGGGCAGTTGTATTGAGAGTGCCTTGATAAGCGTATAGAAGGATACCAAGAAAGGCACAGAGGGAAGCTGTAGGCTTATCTCAGAGGCGATGGGGTCAAGCCTGGGATGGCAGCAAGAGAGTTGGAAAGTGGAGGAGTACTGAAGGATTGGGGTAGGGATTTGGGAGGGTAGAGTATGTTGAGAGTGAAGAAGTGGAAGGAGGAAAGTGAAGATCAAAGAGAGGGGTCTAGGAGAGGGTAAAGAGAAAGGGTTTTTCAAAAAAAAAGGGAGAAAAATATAGAAATGGAAGTGATGAGCATAGATATGGAGTGGTAGCCAAAACGTGTACACAACTGAATGTAGAAAACTCAAGTTTCATAGGCCTGGTTGCATGGCAATTATTAGGATGCATATGCCCTGTTAGTAAATGGAGAGCAGAAGAGGCAATAAGAGGGAGTCCAGAGTTAAATTCTGGGGTCCTGTTGTGGAATAAAGTTGATGTAGGTGGGGTGGAGTCAGCATGGAGCATCACCGAAGTGTTGTCCAAGTTCAAGGGCAAGTGTGAGGCGTGAGTGAAGTCCAGAAGCTATTTGAAGGGTAGAGTATTGGAAGATGCACTGATGGGGAGATTTCCATGGAAATGAAGATCCAGGAGGTTTGCAGAATCACTTGCAGGTCAGAAAGATAATGGTGAAGTTGGAGAACGCTCAAGGTCCAAAAGTGGCAAGGAAATGTACTTGGGCCCAAAGGAGTGAATTTCAGACCAGGAACACACTAGCTGAAGTTTAGGAACCAGTAGGCCGCTCACAGGCTTAGCAGGAAACAACAACAGTGGGGGAAGGGCTGTAATCTTATCAACATTACTTTAAAAATAGAAACACATCAGCTAAGTCTTGTGGTGTAGTCCAATGCAGAAATGTAGTCTTGATGCTCAGAGAAGTCCAGGAGTGTGAAACCAAATTTGAGGAAAGATCCAGAGTTCACTGAGGAAGGCGGAGAGCACCGACATGGTCAATGTATGGGCAGTGGCAGTTTAAACTCGCAGTTAGTGCTAAAATAGACCCATTGTTAGAGCCAGGGTAACTTAAACAGTGTAAGAGAGGAGATTGGAGAAGAAAGGGCCAAAATGGCCAAGGACATAGGTGCGCAATGAGGAACTCCCGTGGGAGCTGATTGCCTGGGAGCCATCTTGAATGTCATTCCAGCAACATTTTTAAGTGACCTGTTAGATTTCTTTTTAACCGTACTGAGAACCAAGATCCCAGATGCACTTTGTGGTCTGTGCTGAGCCAATTACAACGAGCTTTTCAGAGTATTAAAACTCCCTTTAGCATCATTACTGCCTAGAAGAACAAGGGTAGCAGGTACATGGGATATACCATCACCTGCAAGCTCCCCTCCAAACCCTACCCCTTCCAGGATTTTGACCCAGTGATGAAGAAGGAACTCTTTACCTAACAGCATCGTGGGTGTATCTATATCACGTGGATTGCAGTGGTTCAAGAAGGCAACTCACCACCACCTTCTCGAGGGCAATTAGGAGTGAGCAATAAATGCTGGCCTTGCCAGTGATGTCCAGATCTCATGAAAGAATAAAAGAATAAGAGCAATGAATGGGAGAAAAGAATCAACCAGGGTTGTCAAAATAAAGGCATGTCTTAAATTTGCCTGTGTTCTCTCAGTACCGTTGAAAGGATTCTTTTCTTATTCCTTTCAGTCCAATTCCAAGTTAAAACTGGTGCGAAGTCTTGCTGTGTGTGAAGAATCTTCCCACCCGTTCACATGTGATGGGCCTCAGGAAATCCAGGTAAAACTAAAGGAGAAATGAAGTTGGCAAGAGGCTGAATATGCGAAGTAGGAAACCATTCCATGAATAGACTAAAAATGTGTAAAGTGGTATTTCTTCATTCAGCATCTCCCACATGCTGCAGGAGTTAATCCAATCATGGATTCTTTGTAGGGAAACCACGCTCTACATGCACTGATTTGCTAGCTTTTCATCACCAGAAACTTTGCCTGTGGCATGTTGCCTTTTTTTAATATAGAAATCTGATGGAGCACTGATCTTCTCAGCCAGGTTTTCTGCTCCTTTCAGGACATCGCAGTGAATATTCTTCCGAATTCCTGCAGAAATTGTGGATCAGATTAGCTAGTATAACGAGATAGCGGTCATTAATGTTCACATGTTGTTTACTGGTTTGTTGAAAGTTTGCTGATGCTGACTGTGGTCATGCCAGCACCTTAACATTTTCTTTATTAAGCTCAAATGAAAGAGGTGGAGACAAAGTACAACCCTCACATATATATAGTTATTGAAACAACTACCTTAACCTAATGGCACTACTTTGCAGATCAATGCAGTGTTGATTTCCTATTCTGCCAAAGGCTTTAAGCACTGCATTAACTGTGCTACACTAATTACATTGCTGATGGTTTAGGTCGATACTTGCATTGCCTTGCCCGCAAACATTGGACTGCAGACATATGGCGATTGCCTTGAGATTTGGGTCTGTATTCATCAGGGAGACTTGAATCAAAAGTCATGTATTATGCACAATTGAATTAATTGGAGGAGGGGGAAATCAAATAATCACAAGAGACAAAAGAAAGGAGGTCATTGCTGTTCAATATGAATCTCTCAGAACCTGCTGGCACAGAGCACCGGGGCAAATGGTTCTGGCCCCTCTCAGTCAAGAGCTGCAAAGGGCAACTAATCTAGCCACACTCAGTTATGAAACAAACCTGGTGGTATCAATAGATGCATGAAGCAAGATGATTTTGGCCATTGTTATGAGGCAATACTGATCTTTCTGCTGCTACTGATTGGTGCTGCACACCAACCAAAGTTCACCTCTCAGGATCTGGTCAAATAATCCAGAAGATTTTAGCTGCCAAATTGTGTTGGTACACTCAACAGATCTGCAAGTTTATTCCCTGGTGTTTTTTTTAATTTCCTGGGCTGGTATTAGACATGCGTGTGATCTGGGAAACTGTCTTGTCGTCCTCGTTGGTGGAAAGATTTATTGTATCTCACTGTTGGCTGCCTATAACCTAGTTTGTATTGCTCTGTAAAGTTTGACTGTGACCTCTGCCTGTACTGTACTTGACAGGATGTTATCCAACTCCAGTTCACTTGCCCTTCTGATAAAGAAGAAGAAAGACCCTCAAAGGATGGCTCTGAGAAAGAAGACAAGGAAAAGAAAGAGAAACTGGAAAAAGTACCTAGAAAAATGCTGTCAAGAGGTCAGAAGCTAGCTTCCTGTCTAATAAGACTGGAGATTTAGTACAAAGTTTAACAACACATTGACTAATTTAAGTCAAATGAGTTTTTAAATAGTATTGCATTGTCTAAAACCAATCTTTATAGAATCATAGGATAGTTACAGCACAGAAGGCAGCCATTTGGTCTGTCATGCCCATGCAGCATGATTGAATCTGCCTCCACCACACTCGGGCAGTGCATTCCAGGTCCTAACCACTTATTCCGTTACAAATTTTCTCCTCAGTCCGCCTTTGGTTCTTTTACAAATCACCTTAGATCGGTGTCCTCTGGTTCTCAACCCTTCTGCCAATGGTAATGCTTTGCCTCTATCTATTCTCTCGAGACCCCTCATGATTTTGAACATCTTTATAAAATATCTCAACCTTCTCTTTAAAGAGAACAGTCCGAGTTTCTCTAATCTGAATTGAATTTATAAAAACATAACTGAAGTTCCTCATTCCTGGAAACACTTTCATAACACTTTCTGCACCCTCTTTAAAGCTTTCACATCTTTCCTAATGTGGTTCTCAGAATTGGACACAATACTGCCAAATTAGTGCTTTATAAAGGTTCTTCATAACTTTCTTGCTTTTGCGCTCTATGCCTCTATTTATAAAGCCCAGGATCCCGTCTGCCTTTTCAATCACTTTCTCAATCCGCCCTGATATCTTCAAATATTTGTGCACAAATACCGCTGATCTCTTTGTTCTTGCATCTCCTTTAGAATTGTACCCTTTATTTTATGTTGCCTCTCCTCATTCATCTTACCAAAATGTATGACTTCACACTTCCCAAAATTAAATTTCATCTGCCACGTGGCTGTCCATTCCACCAGCCTTTGTCCTCTTGAAGTTTATCACTATTGTCCTCACAGTTCACAATGCATTCAAATTTGTGTCATCAGAAAAAAACTGTGTAAAACTATAGTCTCAAAAATTAAAGGAAGAGGGAGGTGTGAAAAACATAGAAGTCATTTGAATCCATCTAATTACATATGCAAGGTATTTGTGGACATATGGAACATTTTCAGAGTCAGTCTAAATAAGAATATAATGTTAGGAACATAGGAGTAGGAGTAGGCCATTCAGCCCATCGAGCCTGCTCCCTTATTCAATTTGATCATGGCTGATAATCTATCTCAATGCCACTTTCCCACACTATCCCCATATCCCTTGATGTCATTAGTCTCCAGAAGCCTATCAATTTCTGTCTTGAACATGCTCAATGATTGAGCTTCCACAGCCCTCTGGGGTAGAGAATTCCAAAGATTCACCACCCTCTGAGTGAAGAAATTCCTCCTCATCTCAGTCTTAAACAGCCCCTTATTCTGAGACTGTATCCCCTGGTTTTAGAGTCACCAGCTCGGGGAAACATCTTAGCTGCATCCACCTTACATTCGAACATACGAACAAGGAGCAGGAGTAGGCCATTCAGCCCCTCAAACCTGCTCCGCCATTTAATAAGACCATGGCTGATCTGATAGTAATCAGAAATCTGCGTCCCACCTACCCCCATTACCTATCACCCCCTTGTTTACCAAGAATCTACCCACCTCTGCTTTAAAAGATATTCAAAGACTCTGCTTCCACCACCTTTTCAGGAAGAGAGTTCCAAAGACTCACGACGCTCTGAGTGAAAAAAATTTCACCTCATCTCTGTTTTAAATGGGTGACCCCTAGTTCTAGATTTTTCCACACAAGGAAACATCCTCTCCACACCCACCATGTCAAGACTACTTAAGATCTTTCTTATATGTTTCAAGCTAGTCGCCTCTTACTCTTCTAAACTCCAGCAGATACAAGCCTAGCCTGTTCAACCTTTCCTCATAAGATATCCCACACATTCCAGGCATTAGTCTGGTAAACCTTCTTTGAACTGCTTCCAATGCATTTACATCCTTCCTTAAATAAGGTGACCAGTACTGTACACGGTACTCCAAATGTGGTCTCACTAGTCCCTGTACAACTGAAGCATGACCTCCCCACTTTTGTATTCCATTCCCCTCGCAATAAATGATAACATTCTATTAGCTTTCCTAATTACTTGCTGTACTTGCCTTTTGTGATTCATGCATTAGGACACCCAGACCTCTCTGCACCTCAGAGCTTTGCAGTCTCTCACCAATTAGATAATATGCTTCTCTTTTATTCTTCCTGCCAAAATGGACAGTTTCACATTTTCCCACATTATACTCCATTTGCCAGATCTTTGCCCACTCACTTAACCTATCTATATCTTTTTGTGGCCTCCTTATGTCCTCTTCACAACTTATTTTCCCACCTATCTTTATGTCGTCAGCAAATTTGGCAACCATCCCTTCATCCAAGTCATTTATATGAATTGTAAACAGCTGTGGTCCCAGCACTGACCCCTGTGGCACACCACTTGTTACATCCTGCCAACCAGAAGAAGAACTATTTATGCCAACTCTCTGCTTCCTGTTAGCTAGCCAATCTTCTATCCATGCCAATATGTTACCCTCTATACCATGAGCTTTTATTTTCCGCAATAATCTTTGAGGTGTCATTTTATCAAATACCTTCTGGAAAACTAAATATAGTACATCCACCAGTTTCCCTCTATCCACATGTTACTTTCTCAAAGAACTTCAATATGTTGGTTAAATACGATTTCCCTTTCACAAAGCCATGTTGACTCTGCCTAATGACCTTGAGCTTACCTAAGTGTCGTGCTATAACATCTTTAATAATAGCTTCTAACGTTTTTCCTACGACAGATGTTAAGCTAACTGGCTTTCTGTCTCCCTCCCCTTTTTAATAATGGAGTTACATTTCCTATCTTCCAACCTAATGGGACCTTCCCTGGATCTAGGGAGTTTTGGAAAATTAAAACCAATGCATCAGCTATCTCACTAGTCACTTCACCCTGTCACACCCTGGAAGAATTTTGTAAGTTTCAGTCAGGTGACCCCTCATTCTTCAAAACTCTAGGTAATACAGACCCAGTCTCCTCAATCTCTCCTCATAAGACAATCTTGCAACCCCAGGAATTGTTGTCTTTACATCTGTTGCCCATTCTGTACCAGTCCAGCAAAACTGAATTATTCAAAGGAATACGGAATTCATAGAAATTGGGCCACTGTATTTAAGGTTAACTCCTGTTAAGTAGTAGTAGAATGTTTCAAGAACCACTTTTATCAGAAGTTCACTTTGTTTCTGTTATCATAGAACGCAAATTAGAAATCCAGTAATCAAAATGGAATTGCTTAGTTATGGAAGGTCTCGTCAAATAAATATCAGATGGCCCAGCTCTCGCGAACATGTTTGTTGGGTTCATGAAAAATGTGTCTTTGATAGAATGACATCTAACCTCCTACCATTTGCAGATTTCCGATATGTGAGTGATACATTTGCTATATTTAAATCTGTAGCAGCATGTAATAATTTCCTTTTGTGTGCTCAAATTCACCTTTGAAATGGAGCAGTCAAATAAACTCCCCTTCCTTGACATACTAGTTGAAAATATGCTAGGGAGTTCTCTGCCACAGTTTACCGTGAGCCTATCTTCACTGGTTAATATACATATTGGGATTCTTGCAGTTCCACACGCTATAAGATTGGTCTTATCGGCAACCTCATAAATAGGGCCCAAGCCATTTGCTCACCATGCAAGCTTGATGCTGAAATAGGGGCATCAAAGGCATCCTGCGGGATAATGGCTACCCTGATCAGATCATTTTGCGTTGTATATCACACAAACTCATGAACGGGCCTAAGGCCGTCACTTTTAGCCCTGAAAAGTGCCCAGTCTACCTCAGATGACCCTGGAAGGGAAGGCATTTCAAAAATTTGAGCAACGGGTGAAGCTAGTTGTTTCACGTTGCTACTATGCAGTAGCAACATGAGTGGTATTCACCACTAACAGGAAGCTGCCGTCAAGCCAGAAAGACATTCTGCCTATCATGCACATGAGTAATGTGGTATATGAATTTCAGTGCCAATGTGATGCTAGGTATGTAGGCTGTACATCCCAAAGACTGGCGGATTGTATCAAACAGCATGTCCTTTCTGCTGTTCACAATGGGCAGGGTACAGACTGTACTCAACCAGCCTGTGCTTGCAGAACTCAAAACACAGTGTCCAGCATGAGATGTGATTCCGCGATTGGACAACATTTGCTAAATAATCCTCAGTGTGCTAAGAATTACGCTGACAAACAATTTAAGATTGTCAGGCTCGCAATGTGGCACATTTGCATGTATTGGAAGTTACATATATTAATACACAGGGCTGTTCTTTGCATGTGCACAAATTACGCCTGTTTCAGCTAAACAAAATAAGTGATAGCCATTTGCTGACCCATTCCTCAGGGCAATGCCTTGACCAGTCAGAATCAAGCTGTCTGGTTTAAATTTCAAACAATGCTTGGCATTTAACTGTCAGCCACTATTAACTGGTGCACTCTCCATGGCAACACCTCAACCAATCAGCACTCTTGTCATACAGTATAAAATTGTTGCCTTCCCTGACATTGATATTCTTGCGATTGTCCTGCAAGACGAAAAGCTTTGACAAAACGTCTTTTTTCAGCAATACTCAAATATCAGATTCAGTTGTATTTCAGTTCTTCAACAGCACCAAACAAGATTTTTGCCTACTATTAACTTCCCTTGTCCCCTCCGAATAAAAGAGAACTGGATATTCTTGTTGACTTTGCAGTCATCGAGATAAAAATATCTGTTCTGGAGAATGGAGCCCTGTACTACTTTTGTCATCCTGTATTAGCATCAAGCATCCCCAGGCCTGACTTAGCACAGGTCACTTGCAGGGTAGCACTTCCTCTACTTCAAAAATGAGTCATAAACCGACGTTGTGAGAGCATCTCTGACTGGACCATTGTGAAATTTCCTATTTTCCACCCTATCATCCTTATCAGCTTTTGGAGGATGCTGCAATGTAGGTAGTTTTTTTCATGCTTACAGTTAACTCGCCTGAGAATGGGATATTTCACAAAGGACCTTCATAACTTGCAGAAAGAGGACTTGATCCCATCAGTCTCTACTAGATTTGAGCTCATGGGGAGAATTTTCTGTTTGGCGTGGGGGGGTGGGTGGGGAACGAGGAACAGGAGTAGGCCATTCGGCCCCTCGAGCCTGCTCCATCATTCAATAAGATCATGGCTGATCTGTTTGTGGCCTCAACTCCACTTTCTCTCCTACTCCCCCTATACCCTTTGACTCCCCTGTCAATCACACCGACGTGTAAAATGACGTGTGGTGACGTCGTGCGTGCGAAAGAGCACAGGCCCTGAATCTCCCTCCTCCCCCTGCCCGCACAGGTAGCGCTGAGCACTTCCGGGCACGCGTCACGCTGGGTGGGCCTTAATTGGCCCGTCCACGCAAAATGGTGGCGCGCAGCTGATCAAGGGCGGTGATCGGGCGCCCGCTCTTGACTGGCCCGCCCAACGGGGAGAAAATTCTCCCCCATGTCACAGAAGTGAAAGGACTTTATGCTTTAATCTGCTTTTTATTTTACCCAATGCCCATCTTGAATTGGTGAAAAAGCGCTTCAGTGGGTAAATATGAACATACGAACTAGGAACAGGGGTAGGCCATTCAGCCCCTTGAGCCTGCTCCATCATTCAATAAGATCATGGCTGATCTGTTTGTGGCCTCAACTCCACTTTCTTTCCTACTACCCCTATACCCTTTGACTGCCCTGTCAATCAAGAATCTATCTAACTCAACCTTAAAAATGTTCATTGATCCTGCCTCTACTGCTCATCTCTGTCTTAAATGGGATACCCCTCATTTTTAAACTGTGTCCCCTGGTTTTAGTCTCTCCCACAGGGGAAACATCCTCTCAGCATCCACCCTGTCAAGCCCCCTTGGTGCCTTGTATGTTTCAATGAGATCACGTCTCAATCTTCTAAACTCCAATATATACAGGTCCAGCCTGATCAACCTTTCCTCATAAGATAACCCCCTCTTCCCAGGAATCACTGAAGTGAACCTTCTCTGAACTGCTAATGTATTTATATCCTTCCTTAAGTAAGGAGACCAAAACTGTACACAGTACTCTCGATGTGGCCTCACCAATACCCTATACAACAGTAGTAAAACTTTCCACTTTTCTATTCCATTCCCCTTGCAATAAATGACAACATTCCATTTGTCGTCCTAATCACTTGCTGTACCTGCAAACTAACTTTTCCTGATTCATGTATCAGGACATCCAGATCCCTCTGTTCCGCAGAGTTCAGCAATCTCTCTCCATTTAAATAATATGCTGCATTTTAATCTTGCCAAAGTGTGCAAGCTCACATTTTCCCACGTTATACTTCAACTGCCAATTTTTTGCCTATTATCTCCCTTTGCAGACTCCTTATGTCCTCTTCACAACTTACCTTCCTATCTATCTTTGTGCCATCAGCAAATTTAGCAACCATACATTCGGTCCTGTCATCCAAGTCATTAATATAGATTGTAAACACATGGAGTAGTGGGTTCCTGAGCCATGTGTATCAAGAAGCTCTCAGGTTCAAAGCCTGGTCTGTGCTGAGTTAGCTGAGCTCAACTTGGGTGAAACTGCTAGTGCTATTATGTGGCTAATCACGCTTGGGCAAGAGAGGGGGAAAAACAGGTTGCAGTTTGCTCTTCTGATTACTCATACCAACTCCTCTGGAAAGTATTTGTGCATGGACATCAGATGATAATAGGATAAAGCTTGGCTGTGATACATCCAGTGGTCAGATTGCCTGTTAAGGCCCTGTATCTATAGCCACATGAGTGGAAAAACCTGTTGCGTGAGGTGCTATATGATTGACAGTTCCTGCAGAGCTCTCCCACAGAATGAGTGAGTGCCTTCAGGCAAGGAGAGGAGAAAAATGGGCTAAAGAAAACCCAATTAATAAATGTGCCCAGCACTGAAAATGTCCACGTTTAAAACTGGCAGTCACATATCATCAAAAAATGGCCATTATCTGCTAACGTCAATTTTAAAGTTGTTGGTCATAGTCTTAAGCGCTTCATTTATTTCAGGCAAAAACAGCTGTGCTTATTTACTATAAATATGCTACATGGGAGGAGACCTCGGTCACATAGGTAAGGTTCCTCAAGAAAAGCATTTTCTTTTTTGTCTGCATACACATTTTCTGGACTTGCAGAAATGTGTTTGGATTGTGAAACTTTTGCAAATACTTCTTTAGCTGATGTGACTTAAAATTGGAAGGGAATGTATTTTTAAGCGCAGATCGATTAAAAGCAGATTCCATATGTGCTGAGATTATAATTTATAAAACGAGAAGGTGATGACATTTAACAAAAGGAGCTAGGTGGGTGACATTTAGCAAAAGGAGCTAGGTGGGTGACATTTAGCAAAAGGAGCTAGGTGGGTGACATTATCAAGACAATGGTATTGGCTCTTGGCGTTATTTGATCTATCTTGCTTAACTAGCTATTTCTATAATAATTATAGGTGATGACATATACAGACTTCCCAAACCAATTTTATCAAAATATGACCCTGGAAAGTGTTGCCTTTAATTCATCGTAAAGATAAAGTTGGACATAAATTATGTACCCAAAATTGTTATAATAAGCAGCTATGTAATCAACAAAAGTGCAATAAATGTAATGATTGAAGTGCATTAAATATTTTTTTGTACTCACACACACCTTGCATAGTCTGTCAAACTTTATATGTCAATTGACTGCTGTATTACTTAAGCACTAAAAAACAAAATCACAGTTTTGGGAAGCTTTTGTTAGTCGTTATATTAGACATCGTGCAAAGCAGGCAAATCACAGGCTTGTTATAAGTGGCGAGGCTGTACTCGTTTATACTAAGATGATCGCTAGGGCTCTTTATTTCGTGTATCGGTGGACAGAACCAGATTGAGTATACAAGGTGAGGTCTGAGCAGAGCACCGTATAGTTCAACTTGTATTTACTCTTTTGGCCATGTAATTCAATATTCTATTGGCTGTGTTGACCTTTTCATCTCAACAAGACATTTTCATGAAATCCAGTCAAAAGCAAAGGAAAATCTGTGACATTGAAAATCCATGAAAAGTTTCCATGTAGTGTTGGAGATACTAAGCCAGAGACCCAATCAATTGTACATTTATATGCTGTACAGTCCTTGAAATCTTGTGAATAGTTGAGTCTTAGGGGATGGTGCAGGATTACTTCCGGTACAGGAATGACTGCCAGTAAAATACAAGTAACAAAATAAACATTATGTAGATTTACTTGGCAACAAGAGACGAAATAGAAATAGCAAAAGAAGCTGTGTAATGAGGCAATTTTTAATGCAAAGTTTTCATTCTATGAAAATTCAGCTTATTAATCGTGAAGTCAGATAACTGGAGTCCTGGTAATGGAGGATATTTTCACTATCTCTCTCAAAATTTCACATACATTTTGAGGAAAAAAGGTTGCTTCAAAAGTTATGTTCAAAATTTTGGGCATTTCGATTAAATGAATTAATTAATCTTTGAAAGTATTTGCACCCAAATTCTTATTATCATTAGTTCTGCATGCAAATATATTGTGAAACTGCCCTTTGCAGAAACCTTTAATATAAGAGTAAAAGCTTTAGAAAAATTTTCACTGGTAGATATTTAATCAATATTCAGTCAGAATTTGTTCTTGTGCAAGATTTCCAGAAGAATCTACAATGCTGATGTCACCATGCCACCCTATTAGACATTAAGCTGAACTTTCAACAGCATAACCTCTCCATCACAAAATCTCCCAATTTTTACCTCTGTAACATCTCCCTGACCTCAGCTCATCTTCTGAAATCCTCATCCATGTTGTCGTCACCACCTCCAGACTTGACGACTCCAATGCTTTCCTGGCTGGCCTCCCATCCTCCTCATCTCCATAAACTTCAGCTTGTGCAAAGGCTGCCCGTATCCTATCCTGCACAAGTTCCACTAAACTACATTAGCTCTTGGCTCCCCAAATTCTCATCCTCATGTTTAAATCTCTCCATCTCCTAACCTCCTCCAGCCCTACACCTTCCTGCCTTGGAGTACTCTCTTCCTCCCACTCTAACTATTGCAGCAGCCTTCACTGCTTTCGCTGAACCATTGGCAGGCGTGCCTTCAGCTGTCTGGGCCATACTTTCTGGAATTCTGTCTCTGAACCTCTCTGCCTTCCCACCTCCCTTTCCTGCTTTACGAAGCTCTTTAAACTCATCTTTTTTTATAATCTCCTTTGGCTTTGTACCCATTTCTTTTGCATTGCACTGTTGTGAAGCACCTTGGGAGGTTTTCTACATTTAAGGTGCTTTATAAATACAAGTTGTTGACTTGTTTAATATTATCACCCCTGTTAGTTTATTCCCTTTCTCTTATTTTCTCCCTTTCTGTCCTTAAAGCAGTGGCGCTCATGAGGAGTAACCTAGCTGATTTTCTTTTGTTTGACTTCCATAGCCCAGGAATGCTGTACTAACTTAATGCCACATTGTTGTTTTTATCCTGATATTGGCAAATTCAGCATGGATGTGTGGGCAAGCTGTTTTGCCATGGTGGACTTCACAGCTGACCCACACCTACCCTCAATAGATGCTGACTTTCCAAAGGATCATGATCAGAAGCAGCCTGACTTTTTAAAAAAAAACGTACCTCTTTCTTGTTCAAGAACGCTAAGATAAAACGTCAATCCCCTGACTTGTGATCAGCAAGCTCTGCACAACTGATGAATCTAGTCTGGGTCTTCCTGCTCTGTGGCACATCACAAAAAATGTTTATCTTTTTCATCATCAGAGGCGCCTTGGATTTTATTCTTTGTATAAAATGGCAGAATTGTATAGTGGGGCAAGATGCTGGAATGCTGGAGCAAATAATCAGCAGACTACTTGAGCATTTCAGTTTGTCATCCTCGTATTTTTCACTTAAGGCCTGATGTGATGCTCTGCTTTTTTTATTGACTGCTGAAACAGCAGATAAGTTGCTGCAAAACACTGACAAGTCACTGTTAAACTATGAGGAGGTAGGGGAGAACATTCTCACGGCACTTCAATTTACTCCTAGTCCCTTGGTGAAGCCAGTAGCCTCCCCTTGTTGTCCTTCTTGATTCCTGAACAAGTGCCAAGCTCTCCATTTCTTACCATAAGCCCCTCCACTCCACTTTCCTCCTTTAAGAGTCTCCTTAAAACCTACTTTGAGCAAACTTTTCTTGGTCCCTCCCAATATCTCCTTTGGATTGATGTCCACCTATTTCTGATTATGCCTTCGTGAAGTGCTTTGGGATGTTTTTCTATGATAAAAGACAATATATAAATGCAATTTGTTGTGGATGGAGCAGCCAGGATGGGAATTTTGCCCTATGGGAAACTGGTCACAAATCCACATCCTGCTGCTTGAACTTCAATTTCTAAAGGCTCTGCTCACAGTTGCAAGTGATGTTTGAACTCTGTTGCAGTGTTATCCATGGCTCTGTGTCAGAGCTGCAAATGCAGTGCCTTGAAGCGGCTGAGTTCTCATTCTTGCCTCACAACCCCTGTCAGCTAGTGCAGAATAGCACCGGGAGCAGTAACGTTATTTTAAATTTCTATCTTCGTAGCTAAAGTATGAACACATGGGGAAAAGGAACAGAATTTTTAAAGAAACAGCTACCTACATGTTTTCCCAAAAGTGACTCAACTTTTGTTAATGCAATAAATTTGTGTTCCTTTTAACAGATTCCAGCCAAGAATATACAGACTCCACCGGAATTGATCTGCACGAGTTTCTAGTAAATACACTGAAAAATAACCCCAGGTAAACACTTTGCATTACAGAAATACATAACCTCATCACAGATTAAGGTGAACTTGGAAAGTTCATACTGTTACCAGGAACTATGGGTTGTTTATGTTGGCATTGGTGCAGGGTACAGTTCAGTCTTGAGATCTTGTGTCTGTGGTTTATCTGAAACAACAGCACTCTGCAGTCACACACATTGTATTTTATTTAAGGCTGTTTTGCCCTCATGGTAGGTAATGTTTTATAGACAGGCAATTGCTTTACAGATCATCCAGGTTGTTAATCAAGTGTGTGTATGAGCTTGCTCTTCTTTGTTAGCTGCTGATAGCCTCTTAGTCTGGCTTCCCGACTACACTTCAAAAGTACTTCATTGGCTGTAAAGCGCTTTGAGATGTCCCGTGTTCGCGAAAAGCGCTATATAAATGCAAGTTTCTTTTTCCCCCAGAAGCTGGTGCAGTTTTGAGATGGAGGTGAGGTTGTGTTTTTGTCTCATAATTAACGTTGTATAGTGTATGGCATCTATTCTCCCTGCTGTTGACCATACTGAATAAGTGTATTTATCCAAAATTAGGGTATGTATTGCAAGCCTAGTGATCCATGTAAATTCGAAGCAGTCCTATGTAGGGATTAAATTACAACTTCAAATTCACTGTTAGACAATTATTTTTACAGCCTGTAGTTTATTTATTGCAATTCAGTTTTCATTTTCAAAACCCCTCACACTGGTCATGACATCACAGCAGTGAAACAATGATTCTAACAATGCAAAGTACAATAATGTACAAATCACAAAGTATTTGAAGCAGTGGATTATCACGACGCCAGCAAAACACAATGCATTGCATCTTATCTTGTGATTTGCCAGCAGCAGAAGCTATTCGGTCTTTGTAGCATTGAATGTTAATACAGGACTTTTTTTAATATTCATTCTCGAGATGCTGGCGTCACTGCAAGCCATGTAGTGTGCCCATCCTTAGTTGCCCTGTGAAGCTGGTGGTGGACTGCCTTTTTGAAGCACGACAAACAGTTTGATGCAACTCTGACTTGTTAGGCAGTTAAGAGTCAACTACATTGATGAGGGACTGGAGTCACACATAGATCAGAGTGAGTAAGGATGGCAGGTTTCCTTCTCAAAAGGGTTAATCGTGAACCAGACAAGTATTCATGACAATCATTGCATTTTATTTCCAGATTTTTAAAAAACTGAATTCAAATTCTCAAACTACCATGATGGAATTTGAACTCCTCATGTCTGGATTATTAGTTCAGACCTGTAGATTATTAGCCCAGTAATATAACCACTACACTACCCTACCCCTTTTAATGATGCATTTAGCACTTCAATACCCTTTTACCTACATCACTCTATCTATATTGCACTTTGGCTGCAGAAATACAGTAAAGTTTGGGAAAATTATTAGTACATTTGGCAGTATATAATGACCAGTGGTGAGTTTACAACGCCGTAATTTAATAGTGGCTCTTCACATTCATAAACTGCTTGAACTTTGTTCTCACAGACTATGATCAAATTACAGTCTTATAATACAATGTGGAATTTATCTATACCAGTGTTATATTCTGACTGAGTAAGTCAGCCACCAGCTGTTACGGTAAAGTTAATATGGAACTCAACGTTAAGTGAAATGCCGCTCTTTAAAAGTTACTCAGTATTATTTTTTCAACCTGTATTTAATCTGTAACAATGATGTGTGATCAGCAGTCTGCCACTATATAAGCAAGCTATAGTAAAATTCTTGAAAATCAAATGGAAATCTAGACTGCAAAACTGAGCTAATTGCTTTGTCTTTAATTTCCCTCATTATAGTCAATTTGATCTGAAATTGCTTGCTGTTACTCTCAGATATTTGCTGAAATGCTGAATACCTATAACAGTAAAATAGACATATCAGCCTCATAGGATGGGAAGTCATGGCAAGAATTTCCCCAAAACGCATACATAGGTAGCTTTTATATTTTCATTTTTTGACTATTTTAGCTATACTGTGGTGTGGTATACATTGCGTTAATACGTATGTGAAGGTTTATGATGTATGTGAAATGAACTTCATTCCTGCACAGTGCTGTTTGAATGTAGGCAAGACCCTAAACTTATTTTTTTCCAAACATCGGACCAAACTGAAATGTATTTGTCCTGTCAAAACATCAGTGGCAACCACAACTGGTTGGTCAGAGAGAGAGAGCGAGAGAGAGAGAGAGAGCCTGAGGCAGGACAGTACTGCATACTCACAGATAAAAATAGGGAATCAGAGAGAGCACTGTGAGAGCAAATCAACAAAAGAAAAATGAAGAATGACGTCTCAGGACAGCAGACAGGTGGTTGGTTGTTCAGAGAGCCTGAGGGTGAGGAGCGTGTAGCTGAAGGAATTACGGGGTAGAGCAGCAGAGTGTCAGGGAGGAAGGTTAATCAAAATACAAGTTTCATCAGCAAGCTCACTTGTGCTGACTCAGAGTTCGAGCTCATGGAATAAACGGGTCAGTCGCAACATGGAAATGAAATTGGCTGAGTGACAGGAAACAGAGTAGAGGTTGTTTTTCGGACTGGAGGAAGATGTATCATGTGTTCCTTAGGGGTTAGTGTTGGGCCTGCTGCTTTTCTTAATAAATTAATGACCTAGACTTGAGTGTATAGGGCACTATTTCAAAATTTGCAGATGACACAAAACTTGGAAGCATTGTGAACTGCGTGGAGCATAGTGTTAAATTTCAAAAGAATAGGCAGGTTGGTGGAATGGGTGGACAAGTGGGAGATGAAATTTGATGCAGAGAAGTGTGAAGTGATTAATTTTAGTAGGAAGAATGGGGAGAGGCAATATAAACTAATGGGTACAATACTAAAGGGGTTGCACGAGCAGAGGGACCTGAGGATATACGTGCATGAATCACTGAAGGTGGCAGAACAGGTTGAGAAAGCAGGTTAATGACACGTTCAGGATCCTGGATTTTAGAAAATAGGTTATAACAAAAACAAGAAAGTTATGATAAACCTGTATAAAACTGCTTCGGCTTCAATTGGAGTTGTTCGCATAGTGCTGGGCACCACATTTTTGGAAGGATGTGAAGGCTTTAGAGAGGGTGCAGCAAACATTCCCTAGAATGGTTCCAGGGATGAGGAAATTCTGTTACATAGATTGGAGAGGCTGGGGCTGTTCTCCTAGAAGAGAAGTTTGTGAGGAGAGTTGATTGAGGTGTTCAAAATTGTGAGGGTCTGGACACAATAGTCGGGAGAAACTGCTTCCATTGGTGGAAGGATCGAGAACCAGAGGACACCGGTTTAAGGTGATTGGCAAAAGAAACAATGGCGACACGAGGAGAAACTTTTTTGTGCGGCAAGTGGTTAGGATCTGGAATACACTGGCTGGGAATGTGGTGGAGTAATTTATGAATTACTACCTGAGCCATGAGAAAATTGGTATAGGGTAAATAAGATCAGAGAGTTGAATGCATGGCTCAGAGATTGGTGTGGGTGAATGGGTTTCGACTCATGGGACACTGGCACCAGTACTGGGGAAAGAGGGAGCTGTACCGTTGGTCCAACTCCACTTGAACTACGCTGAGACCAATGTCCTGGTGAATCGAACATCTAGGGCCATGGAGAGGGCTTTAAACTAAATAGTGGGTTCACATGAGGGGAGACTTTAAAAAGTTAAAGCGAAAAGCCAAGGCAATAGTGCAAGGTAAGGATGTGGGTAATGATAACCTGAGTGTGACAGGAAGGGACAGAGCGTACAAACATGATTGCATCAGCAAATAAGGTCACGGTAGGGAAAAATGGTAAAAAGAATTAAAAAAAAAACAAAAATTAAAAAAACAAGTAGAACGGAATTAAAGACTCTATCAGAATGCACGCAACATTCATAACAAGATTCATGAATTGATAGCTCAAATAGAAATGAATGAGTATGATATGTTAGCCATTGCAGAGACATGGTTGCAAAGTGACCGTGGCTGGAACCTGAATAATCACAGAATTACACAGTGCAGAAGAGGCCCTTTGGCCCATCGAGTCTGCACCAACAGGTGAGAAACACCTGACCTACCTACCTAATCCCATTTACCAGTACTTGGCCCAAAGCCTGGAATGTTATGACGTGCCAAGTGCTCATCCAGGTACTTTTTAAAGGATGTGAGGCAACCTGCCTCCACCACCCTCCCAGGGAGCGCATTCCAGACCGTCACCACCCTCTGGGTAAAAAGGTTTTTCCTCACATTCCCCCTAAACCTCCTGCCCTCACCTTGAACTTATGTCCCCTCGTGACTGACCCTTCAACTAAGGGGAACAGCTGCTCCCTATCCACCCTGTCCATGCCCCTCATAATCTTGTACACCTCGATCAGGTCGCCCCTTAGTCTTCTCTGCTCCAACGAAAACAACTCAAGTCTATCCAACCTCTCTTCATAACTTAAATGTTTCATCCCAGGCAACATCCTGGTGAATCTCCTCTGCAACCCCTCCAGTGCAATTACATCCTTCCTATAATGTGGCGACCAGAACTGCACACAGTACTCCAGCTGTGGCCTCACCAAGGTTCTATACAACTCCAACATGACCTCCCTACTTTTGTAATCTATGTCTCTATTCAAGGGCATTTGATGTTTCAGAAGGACTGGATGAAAGGAAAAGGAGGTGGGATAGCTCTGTTAATAAAGGATGAGATCAGTGCCATAGTGAGAAATGATCTTGGTTCAGAGGATCAAAATGTGGAATCGGTTTGAGTGGAGATGATAAATAGCAAAGGAAAAAAGCCACTGGTGAGAGTGGTTTATAGGCCCCTGTACACTGTAGGACGGAGTATAAATCAAGAAATAATGGAGGCTTGTAAGAAAGGTACTGCAATAATCGTGGGTTATTTTAATCTTCCTATAGATTGGATGAATCAAATTGGCAGTAGTAACTTGGGGGATGAGTTCATAGAATGTATTTGGGACAGTTTCTGAGAACAGTATGTTCTGGAACCAACCAGGGAGAAGGCTACTTTAGACCTGGTAATCTGTCAGGATGAGACAGGATTAATAAATGAACATGCTAGGCTTTCACACACAGTTTGAGGGTGAGAAATTTGGGTCTGAAACTAGTGCCTTAAGTAAGGATAATTACAAGGATATGAAGACAGAGTTGGCTAAAGTGGAATAAGCAAATAGGTTAAAAGGTAAGATGGTAGAGAAGCAGTGGCAGACATTTTAAAGAGATATTTCATAACACTCAACAAAGACATATTCCATTGAGAAAGACTCTGAGAAGGACACACGATCCATGGCTAACTAAGGAAGTTAAGGGTGGTACCAAATTGAAAGAAAAGATGTACAATGCTGCAAAGGTTAGTGGTAGGGCAGAAGATTGAGAACATTTTAGAAACCAGCGAAGGATAACTTAGAAAAAAGAATAAGGAGGGAGAAATTGGAATCTGAGAGAAAGTTGGGAAGAAATATAAAAACAGACAATAAAAGCTTCTACAGGTATATAAGAAGGAAGAGAGTAGATAAAGTAAGTGCTGGCCCCTTAGAGGATGAGACTGGGAAATTAATAATGGGAAACAAGGCAATGGAAGAGACTTTGAACACGTATTTTGTATCTGCCTTCATGGTAGAAGACTCGAGAAGCATTCCAAGAATAGTAGAAAAACAGGGAGCAGAAGGGAGAGAGGAACTTAAACCAATCACTATCACGAGAGAAAATCTACTAGGAAAGCTACTAAAGGCTGATAAGTCCCCTGGACTTGATGGCTTGCATCCTAGGGTATTAAAAGAAGTGGCTGCAGAGATAGTGGCTGATTGCTTGTAATCTCCCAAAATTCCCTAGATTCTGGAAAGGTTCCAGTGGCTTGCCAAGCTGCAAATGTAACACCTCTATTCAAGAAAGGAGGGGGAAAGAAAGCAGAAAACTATGGGCCAATTAGTCTAGCACCAGTCATAGGCAAAATGCTAGAATCCATTATTAAAGAGGCACGATATTTAGAAAATCATAATACAATCAGGTAGAGCAGACATGCTTTTGCGAAAGGGAAATCATGTTTGACAAATGTATTAGAGTTCTTTGAAGATGTAAGCAGCAGGATGGATAAAGGGGAACCAGTAGATGTAGTGTATTTGGATTTCCAAAAGGCATTTGGTAAGGTGCCACATAAAAGATTACTGCATAAGATAAGAGTTCATGGTTTTGGGGGTGATATATTAGCATGGATAGAGGATTGACTACCTAACAGGGAGTTAGGATAAATGGGTCATTTTCAGGTTGGCAAACTGTAACTAGTGGAGTGTCACAGGGATCAATGCTGGGGCCTCAACTATTTATGATCTAAATTAATGACTTGGATGAAAGGACCAAGTTTATTAACACCAAATTTTCTGATGATGCAAAGACAGGTAGGAAAACAAGTTGTGAGGAGGATACAGAGTCTGCAAAGAGATATAGATAGGTTAATTGAGTGTGCAAAAATTTGGCAGATGGAGTCTAATGTGAGAAAGTGTCAGGTTGTCCACTTTGGTGGGAAGAATAGAAAAGCAGACTATTATTAAAATGGAAAGAGACTGCAGAATGCTGCAGTACAGAGGGATCTGGGTGTCCTGGTACATGAATCACAAGAAGTTCACATACAGGTACAGCAAGTGATTAGGAAGGGAAATGGAATGTTGGGGTTTATTACAAGGGGGATGGAGTATAAAAGTAGGGAAGTTTTGTTACATCTGTACAGAGCATTGGTGAGACCACACCTACAGTACTGTGTACAGTTTTGACCTCCTTACTTGCCTTGTAATCAGTTCAGAGAAGTTTCACTGGGCTGATTCCTGGGATGAAGGGGTTTGTCTTATGAAAAGAGTTTGAGCAGGTTGGGCCTATACTAATTGGAGTTTAGAAGAATGAGGTGTGATCTTATTGAAACAGAAGATTCTGAGCGGGCTTGACAGGGTGGATGCTAAAAGGATGTTTCCTTTTTGGGGAAATCTAGACCTGGGGGACACAGTTTAAAAATAAAGGGTCTCCCATTTAAGATGAGGAGGAATTTCTCTTGTGAAGGTAGTTAGTCTTTGGAACTCTCTTCCCCAGAGAGCAGTGGAGGCTGGGTTAGACAGATTCTTGATTGACAAGGGAGCCATGGGTTATGAAGGACAGGCAGAAAAGTGGAGTTAACATCACAAAATTAGCCATGATCGTATTGAAAGGTGGAGCAGGCTCAAGAGACATATGGCCTACTCCTCAATTTCTTATGATCCTATCATCTTGGACAGATTCAACTGTGGCTTTCAAAAGAGAATTGGATCATTACCTGCAGAGGAAGAATTTGCGGGCTACAGGGAAAGGGTGGGGGAGAGGCACTTGCTGTCTGCAAGAGCAATTCACCCAGCACAGACACGATGGGCCAAATGGCCTCCTGTTCAGTAACCATCCAATGATTCTGTGATCTAAGTCTTTAGTTTATTTCTGTTGAGTTTAGTTAATCAAATGAAGAGAGGCATGTCAGGGATCCTCAGTCCCTGGAGTGTACAACCTGTTCCACGTGCAAATTCTAGGATGCTTCTTGTGTCTTGGACAACCACGTGCAAAAGGTGTCGTAGGCTGAAGCAGATCAAGCTACAGGTTTCGGAGTTTGAGAAGCAGCTGGCGTCACTGCAGTGCATCTGAGAGGCTGAGACTTTTGTGGATAGCACATCTCTGAATATTGTCACCCCACAGCTTAAGGGTGTGCAGGCAGAGTTGGGGAATGAGTTAATGGCCAGGCAGTCAAGGAGGACAGGGAAGATAGTGCAGGAGTGCCCTGAGTGCATCTCACTCTCTAACCGGTTTTTAGTTTTGAATGTTAAATGCATCAGTTGAGGCTAAGTACATAAACATGTAAGGCATTAATTGGATGGTTACTTAAGCAGTTATAAAGGCATGCTTATGGATACGAGTGGAGTCAGGAGATGTATACCTGTGATGTTTTACATTGTGAATAAATCTATTCCAAGTCAAGAATAGCTCAAGTTTCTTCCTTCACCAACTGGCCATCAGGAGTATAACACTGAATGGTAGTGAGAGTGATGGTTCCTTTGGGGAGTGTATCCATAGCCAAGTCCATGGCACCATGGCACCAGAGCTGACTCAGCAACTGCAGGAGGAAGACTAAGAAAGCAATAGCAATAGAGGATTTGATAGTTGGGTAAACAGGTAAGTGTTTCTATGGCCGCAGATGTGAATCCAGGATGATATGTTGCCTCCCTGTGCAAAGGCCAAGGAATCACTGAGCGACTGTGGAGCACTCCGAGGTGGGAGGGTAAACAGCCAGCAGCCCTGATCCATATCGGTATCAACAATGAGGTCTTGCAAGCAGATTTTAGAGAGCGAGGAAAGGAACTAGCAAGCAGGACCTCAAAGGTATTACTCTGGATTACTCCCTGTGCTATGTGCCAGTGAATATAGAAATAGAGGGTAAAGCAGATGAATCTATGGCTGGAGAGATGGTGCAGGAGAGAGGGCTTTAGATTCCTTGGATGTTGAGACTGGTTCAGTGGGAGATGGGACCTGTGCAGGCCAAAAGGGTTGCTTCTGAACAGAGCTGGGACCAATGTCCTTGCAGGGCAGTTTGCAAGTGCTACAGGGGAGGGTTTAAACTAACTTGGCAGGGGATGGGAACCAGGAGATGACACAAAAGAGAAAATCAAGGTGCATAAAGAATTGGGAGAGACAGATGACACCAAAGTAAGAAATAGTAAGGTATTAGGTGGGGTCAGAGTAAGAGGGAATGCACTAAGGCCTAAATTATGTTTACTGTGCACTTATGTGAACCCACAGTGTGTGGTAAATAAGGTTGGTGAGCTGCATGTGCAGGTAGCCATGTGTGAATATGATGTTGTGGTAATGTTGGAAACCTGGCTCATAAAAGGACAGGACTGGGACACAGTAATCCTAATACAAGGTTTCAGGAAAGAGAGGGAAGGAAGGAAAGGAGAAGGGGTGGCAGTCTTGATTAAGGAGAATATTACAGTACTGGAGAGAAAGGATGTCTTAGAGGGGTCCAGGACATAATCTATTTGGTTTCAGCTAAGAAATAATAGAGGTACCATTACATTGCTGGGTGTATTCAGTAGGCCACAAACTAGCTATCGGCGATCTTTCATGTCGAGGATAATTCTTCCTTGCAGATGGCTGGGTGCAGGTGAGATGTCAGTTCTGCCTGTGGGTTTGCAGGTGGCTTACGTACAAACTTGCATACAAACATATGAATTAGGAGCAGGAGTAGGCCATTCGGCCCCTTGAGACTGCTCTGCCATTTGATAAGATCATGGCTGATCTGATTGTGGCTTCAACTTCACTTTCCTGTCTACCCCCTATACTTTTTGACTCCCTTATCAATCAAGAATCTATCTAATTCAGCCTTAAAAATGTTCAATAACCCTGCCTCTACTGCTCTCTGGGGAAGAAAATTCTACAGACTAATGACCGTCTCAGAGAAAAAAAAATTCTCCTCATCTCCATCTTAAATGGGAAACCCCTTATTTTTAAACTCTGTCCCCTAGTTCTAGTTTCTCTCATAAGGGGAAACATCCTCTCAACATCCACTGTCAAGTTCCCCCAGGACCTTGTATGTTTTAATAAGATCACCCCCATTCTTCTAAACTCCAATGGGTATCACCCCAACCTGTCCAACCTTCCCTCATAAGATAACCGCCTCATCTCAGGAATCAGTCGAATGAACCTTTTCTGAACTGCTTCTAAGGAGACCAAAACTGTACACAGTACTCTAGGTGTGGTCTCACCAATGCCCTGTACAGCTGTAGCAAAACCTCCCTACTTTTATACTCCATTCCTCTCGCAGTAAACACCAACATCCCATTTGCTTTCCTAATCACTTGCTGTGCCTGCAGACTAACTTTTTGTGATTCATGTACCGGGACACCTGGATCCCTCTGTACTGCAGCATTCTGCAGTCTCTCTCTATTTAAATAATATGCTGCTTTTGTAGTCTTTCTGCCAAAGTGGACAAGTTCACATTTTCCCATATTATATTCCACCTGACCAATTTTTGCCCACTCACTTAACCTATCTAAATCCCTTTGTAGAGTCTTTATTTCCATTTCACAACTTACTTTCCTACCTATCTTTGTGTCATCAGAAAATTTAGCTACCATACCTTCAGTCCCTTTATCCAAGTCATTGATATAGGTTGTAAGTAGTTGAGGCCCCAGGACTGATCCTTATGGCACTGTACTGGTTAAAATTTGCCAACCCAAAAATGACGCATTTATCCCTATTTTCTACTTCCTGTTTGCTAACCAACCCTCTATTCATGATGACACGTTACCCCCTACACCATGAGCTCTTATTTTGGATAGTAACCTTTCCAAATGCCATTTGGAAATCCAAGTACACCACATCTACAGGTTCTCTTTTACCCATGTTACTTGCTACTTCCTCAAAGAGCTCTAATAAATTAGTCGAGCATGATTCCTCTCTCTCAAAATCATTTTGACTTTGCCTGATTGCATTAAGATTTTCTAAGTACCCTGCTCTAACCTCCTTAACAATAGATTCTAACACTTTCCTTTTGAGAGATGTTAGGACAGGATTTATGATCCTTGTCTTAGCCTTACAGGCCCTCCCACAGTGAGGTCATCGATTGTCGGCTGGGAGAGGTGGTGGTGGATTGTTGACTTGATTCCGTCTCTCTCACCGTTCTCTCTCAGTGACTGCTCTTGTTGATTGGAAGGTCTTGATGCTATTTTTGATGATGAGTTGCCATTTGGGACAAATGCTTTCCCATGTGTTGATGTTCATAGAGCAGACCTTCACGGAGATTGTCTTTGAAATGTTTCCTTTGGCTGCTATGTGAACGGGCTTCCTGAAACTGGGCCTTCTGTGTAGAGCACTTGGTTGGGCAGGCTTGAGATGGTCATTCTGACAACATGTTCCATCCATCTCAGCTGATGTGAGTTTTCCAGGGCCTCTATACTTGGCATACCTGTATCTTGAAGGATACTCATGTTTGTTCTTTTGACCTCCCCCTTGATTTGCAAGATCCTTCTAAGACAGTGTTGATGATGTTGTTCCAGGGCCTTGGTAAGGCTTCGATACATTGTCCAAGCTTCAGCATTGTTGAGAAGCATGGAGAGAACCACTGCCTGATTGACTTAGAGTTTAGTGTCAGGTCTGATATCACGATTCTCAAACTCAAATTTTAAAAAATTCATTCATGGGATGTGGGTGTCGCTGGCTAAGCCAGCATTTTATTGCCCATCCCAAATTGCCCTTGAGATGGTGGTGATGAGCTGCCTTCTTGAACTGCTGCAGTCACAGAATTGTTATGGTGTAGAAGGAGACCATTCGGCCCATCGCATCTGCACTGGTTCTCCAAATGAACATTATAACTTAGTGCCATTCTCCTGCTTTTTCCCCATACCCTTGCACGTTGTTTCTGTTCAAATAATTATCTATTGCCCTCTTGAATACCTCGATTGAACCTATCTCCACCACGCTCCCAGGCAGTACATTCCAGACTCGAACCACTCTGTGTGAAAAGGTTTTTTTCTCTCATCACATTTGCTTCTTTTACAAATCGCCTTAAATCTGTGCCCTCTCATTCTTGATCCCTTGACAAGCAGTAACAGTTTCTCCCTAACTATCCAGCCCCCTCATGATTTTGAACACTTTTATCAAACCTCTTCTTAGCCTTCTCCTCTCCAAGGAGAACAGTCCCAACCTCTCCGATCTATCTTCATAACACAAGTTCCTCATCCCTGGAACCATTGTTGTAAACATGTGATGTCGGTACACCCACAGTGCTGTTAAGGAGAGAGTTCCAGGATTTTGACCCAGTGACAGTGAAGGAACAGCGATATATTTCCAAGTCAGGATGGTGAGTGACTTGGAGGGGAGCTTCCAGGTGGTGGTGTTCCCATGTGTCTGCTGCCCTTGTCCTTCTAAATGGTAGTGGTCATGGGTTTGGAAGGTGCTGTCTAAGGAGCCTTGGTGAGTTCCTGTAGTGCATCTTGTAGATGGTACACACTGCTGCCACTGTGCAATAGTGGTGGAGGGAGTGAATGTTTGTGGATGGGGTGCCAATCAAGTGGGCTGCTTTGTCTTGGATGGTGTCGAGCTTCTTGAGTGCTGTTGGAGCTGCACTCATCCAGACAAGTGGCGGGTTTTCCATCACACTCCTGACTTGGACAGGCTTTGGGGAGTCAGGTGGTGAGTTACTTGCTGCAGGGTTCCTAGCCTATGACCTGCTCTTGTAACCACAGTATTTACATGGCTAGTCCAGTTCAGTTTCTGTTCAATAGTAACCCCCATGATGTTGATAGTGGGGGATTCAGTGATGGTAATGCCATTGAACGTCAAGGGGAGATGGTTAGATTCTCTCTTGTTGGAGATGGTTATTGCCTGACACTTGTGTGGCACGAATGTTACTTGTCACTTGTCAGCCCAAGCCTGGATATTGTCCAGGTCTTGCTGCATTTGGACATGGACTGCTTCAGTATCTGAGGAGTTATCAATGGTGCTGAACATTGTGCAATCTTCAGCAAACATCCTAACTTCTGACCTTCTGATGGAGGGAAGGTCATTGAGGAAGCAGCTGAAGATGGTTGGGCTGAGGACACTACCCTGAGGAACTCCTGCAGTGATGTCCTGGAACTGAGATGACTGATCTCCAGCAACCACAACCACCTTCCTTTGTGCTAGGCATGACTCCAATCAGTGGAGAGTTTTCCCCCCCGATTCCCATTAACTCCAGTTTTGCTAGGGGTCCTTGATGCCACACTCAATCAAATGCTGCCTTGATGAATACATACAAGATTCTGAAGGGACTTGACAAGGTAGATACTGAGAGGTTGTTTCCCGTGGCTTGGGAATCTTGAACATGTGTCACAGGATAAAGGGCTGATCATTTCGGATCAAATTGAAAAGACACTGTACAAATCGGCAAAGGGTAGTGGTAGGACAGAAGATTGGACAGATTTTAAGAACCAGCAAAGAATGACTAAAATAATAATAGAGGGAGAAGGTCGAGTATGACAGAAAGCTAGCTAGTAATAGTAATAACAGATAGTAGGAGGCTCTACAAGTATTTAAATAAGAAAAGAGAAACTAAAGCGAGTATTGATCCTCTAGAGAGAGAGCATCTAGGGAAGTGCTAATGGAAAACAAGGAAATGGCAGAGGCATTGAACAGGTATTTTGTGTCATAAAAGCACAAACTGCGGATGCTGGAAATCTGAAACAAAAACAAAAATTGCTGGAAAAACTCAGCAGGCCTGACAGCATCTGTAGAGAGGAAGCCAGAGTTAACGTTTCGAGTCCATACGACTCGATGTTCTGATGAAGAGTCATATGCACTCGAAACGTTAACTCTGTCTTCCTCTCCTCAGATGCTGTCAGACCTGCTGAGGTATTTTGTGTCTGTTTTCACTGTAGAGGACTTTGTGAACCTCCCAAAGATAGTTGAACATCAAAAGTTAAAGGGGGAGAGAGAAACTTAAAACAATCACCATTGCCAGGGAAAAGGTACTGGGAAAACCTTTGGACCTAAAAGCTGACAAATCCCCAGGACCAGATGGGCTGCATCCAAGGGCCTTACAAGAAGCAGCTGCAGAGATAGTAGATGCATTGGTTATAGTCTTCCAAAATCCCTTGGATTCTGGACGGGTTTCAGAGGTTTAGAAAATAGCTAATGTAACATGTTTATTCAAGAAGTAAGGGAGACAGAAAGCAGGAAACTACAGACCAGTTAGCCTAACATCTGTCATAGGGAAACTGCTAGAATCCATTCTTAAGGAGGTTATAGCAGGATATTTAGAAAATCATAATGGGAACAGGCAGACATGGCTTTGTGAAAAGGAAATTATGTTTTAACTAATTTATTGGAGTTCTTTGAGGAAGTAACAAGCAAGGTGGATAAAGGGGAACTTGTGAATGTGGTGCACTTGGATTTCCAAAAGGCATTTGACAAAGTGCCACACAGAATGAGATCTCATGATACAGGGGGTAACATATTAGCCTGGATAAAGGATTAATTAGCTAACAGGAAGTAGAGTGTAGCGATAAATGGGTCTTTTTTGGGTTGGCAAGCTGCAACTGGTAGAGTGTCACAGGGATCAGTGCTGCGGCCTCAACTATTTACAATGTATATCAATGATTTGGATGAAGGGACCGAATATATGGTTGCTAAATTTGCTGATGACACCAAGTGTGGTAGGAAGGTAAGTTGTTAAGAGAAGGTAGAGAGCCTGCAAAGAGATATAGATAGGTTAAGTGAGTGGGCAAAAAATTGGCAGATGGGGCATAATGTGGGAAACGTGAACTTGTCCACTTTGGCAGGAAGTGTAGAAAAGCAGTATATTATTTAAATGACGAGAGGTTGCAGAACTCGGTGATACAGAGGGATCTGGGTGTCTTTGTACATGAATCACAAAAAGTTAGTCTGCAGGTACAGCAAGTAATTAGGAAGGGAAATGGAATGTTGGTGTTTGCTGTGAGAGGAATGGAGTATAAAAGTAAGGAAGTTTTGCTACTGTTGGACAGTATCTTGGTGGACCCACATCTGGAGCACGGCGTACAGTTTTCATCTCCTTTTGAAAAAGGATGTATTGGTTTGGAAGCAGTTCAGAGAAGATTCATGCGACTCATTCCTGGGATGAAAGGGTTATCCTCTGAGGAAAGGTTGAGCAGGTTGGGCCAATGCCCGTTGGAGTTTAGAAGAATGAGAGGTGATCTTATTGAAACATAAGATTCTGAGGGGATTTGATAGGGTAGGTACCGGGAAGATGTTTCCACTTGTGGGAGAGACTAGAACTAGGGACACAGTTTAAAAATAAATTTTAAGGCCAAGATGAGGAGAATGTTTTGCTCTTGGGGTGGTTGTCCTGGGGAATTCTTTTCCCCAGAGGTCGTTGAATTTGCTCAAGGCTGATCTAGACAGACTTTTGGTAGATGAAGGAGTCAAGGGTTATAGGGGGGCATATATAGGAAAGTGGAGTTGAGACCACAATCAGATCAACCTTGATCTTACTGAATGACAGAGCCTGCTCGAAGGGTCGAATAGCCTAATCCTGCTCTGAAGTCCTGGTTTCCTATGTTCCTATGACTGAGATGAGAAATTTCTTCATTCAGCGGGTTGTGAATCTTTGGAATTCTCTACCCCAGAGGATTGTGGATGCTCCATCGTTGAAATATTTAAGGCTGAGATGGACAGACTTTTGGTCTCTCAGGGAACCAAGGGATATGTGGAGCAGGAGGGAAAGTGAAGTTGAAGCTGAAGATCAGCCATGGTTGTATTGAATAGTGGAATAGGCCAAATTGGCTGTATGGCCTACACCTGTTCCTGTTTCTTATGTAACACCACCGAATCCAATGTGCTCGCTCAGCCTCGGCCACCAACTAATGGGAAAGATATAGAGAAGCAAATTTGTCAGGAAATTACAGAGATGGGGAACTTTACACCATTACTATCCCAGACTATGTTAGGATAATTAATGAGCAAAGAGGGGCAAGAGTTTCCAAAGTGTATTCAGGAAAACTTTCTAGATTGGTATGTTTTCACTCCAACATTGCTGGATTTGGTTCTGGGGAATGAGGTGGGCCAAGTTGATCAAGTGCCAGTTGGGGATCATTTAGGGGATAGTGAACATAGGGTCTAGGTTAGCTATGGAAAAGGACAAGGAGAAATCCAGAGTAAGTATACTTAATTGGGGGAAGGACCAATTTAATTGTGTTGAGATCAAATGTAGCCCAGGTAAGTTGAAATCAAAGATCGACAGGCAAAACTGTAATTGAACAATGGGTTGCCTTTAATGAGGAGATGGATCGGTATAGTTGAGATATGTTCCCAAGAGGGAGAAAGGTAGGACAAACAAATCCTGAGATCTTTGGATGTCAAGAAAGATGGAGAGTAAGATGAAGCAGAAAAAGGGTGCATATAACAGAAATCAGGTTGATGATACAAGTGAGCAGCAGGCTGAAAATTGAGGAGAAGTGAAAAAATAAGTAGGAGGCAAGGAGAGTATAAGAGACTCGCAACTAACATAAAAGAGAATCCAAAGATCTCCTGTAGGCATATAAATTGTAAAAGAGTAAGATGTGGACGTGGGGCCGATTAGATTGATGTGTGTATATGGACTTCCAAATGGTGGTTGATAAAGTGCCACATAATGGGCTTGTCAGCAAAGTCAAAGCCATGGAATAAAAGGGTCAGTGGCAGAATGGATACAAAATTGGCTGAGTGACAGGAAACAGTAGTGGTGAATGATTGTTTTTCGGACTGGAGGATGGTATATAGGGGGGTTCTCCAGGGGTTAGTACTAGGACCCCTGCTCTTCTTGATATATATTAGTGACCTAGATTTTGGTCTAAAGGACACAATTTCAAAATTTATGGATGACTCAAAACCTGGAAGTAATGTGAACTTTGAGGGGAGCAATGATAGACGTCAAGAGGACGTAGACAGGTTGGTGGAATGCGCGGATACGTGGCAGATGAAATTTAATGCAGAGAAGCGTGAAATGATTCATTTTGGGAGGAAGAACAAGGAGAGGCAATATAAAATAAAGGATACAATCCTTAAGTGGGTGCAGAAGGGGAGAGATCTAGGGGTATACACGCACAACTTATTGAAGATGGCAGACCAGGGTGAAAGAGTGGTTAATAAGACATATGGGATCCTGGGCTTTATAAGTCAAGGCATGGAGTACAGAAGCAAGGGCGCTATGATGAACCTTTATAAATGACTTGTTCGACTTCAACTGGAGTATTGTGTCCAGTTCTGGGCACCACACTTTAGGAAGGATGTGAACATGTTGGCGAAGGTGCAGAACAGGTTGATGCGAATGGTTCCAAGGATGACGGAATCGGTTACATTGACTGGAAAATCTGGAGTTGTTCTCCTTCTCGAAGAGGAGGTTAAGAAAAGACATGACAGAAGTATTCAAAATCATCAGAGGTCTGGGCAGGGTAGACATGGGGAGAAACTTTGCCACGAGATGAAGTCAAGGTGTCAGAGGGAGTGCACAAACCTCCAAACAGCACATCTACCCAACCCTTCAAGCACCACCTGCCCCACATGTGGCAGAGTCTGCAGACCACACACTGGGTTTATCAGCCATCTCAGAACCCATTAAACCAGAGTGGTAACAAGTCATCCTCAATCCCAAGGGACTGCCTAAGAAGATGACGGAGGCAAGTCATGTACATGACTTAATCATTCCTTTCCTAGATGCAATTATAGATGTGGTACATTCAGTAGTTTGAAATGAATCTAATGTCTTTATTAGTGGTAGCATAGCCCATTAGCTTGAAGAGAACCTTCTCAATGTCTTTAGTCTCACCCAGTGCAAGTTGGAAGCAACATAGGGCATAAACATAATGGACAGAAATGAACGCATCAGATTATCTGCACTGTATGCAGATGTGATAACAAAATAAACAGCACAGAGCCTGTGGCAATGCGAAACTTTGTCGCCTTATGCCTTTTTCAATAAGAAATAAATTTAAAATGGAAACTGCCCTTCCTTACCAAGTTTAAAAATCACTCTCCGGGAAAACAGCTGATGACAGAAATCTTTTTAAAGACCAGGAAATGTGTTTCGACTTGCCAATGTATACAGCTTGACAGATAGAGGTAGGAATTGATCTTTCTGAATACTGACTTATTAGGATAGCCTGTTGTAAGACATGTAAGGCCTCTGTAGCGGGAATGTGCAAAGGAAATGACAATTTGCAAATGTTGACAGTTCACTTCACAAGGTGCAAAACCTGTCGAGCTGCATCGATGTAAAAAGCAATGGTTGTAGCACAAGGGAATTGCATGACCTAAAACACAGCTCTAGTTTCTAGTTTTCGGTTATGTCATGTTATCCGAACTTTGTGCACACTGAATCTTATGTCGTCTAAGCATAATATCTCTCAAATATCTACCAAGAGACAAACCTGACTCTTTCATCCAAAAGTTCTTCTGATAATCAGAGATCTTTAAGAAATATTTCCAAAAAGCTACCCCTTGCGGACGGCTCCTAGTTTTATCATTTTCAAGCATTGTGCTCATTCAGTCTGTTACAGTGGATCAGAAATCATTTGTCTGTATGGTTAGTTGTGGAAGCATGTTATTTCCATCTTTTGGAAATTTCAAGAAAATGTGATGGGTATCCTACAGTAAGCAGTATACCACGAAATGGGGTTAATTGTCAGACCTGGGCATGATATTCCATATATGGTGAGAACAATGATGCACGTTTTGGTTTGTAAAGCACTTTTGTCTTGCCTATGGAAGCTGGCATCTAGCCAGGTACACGAAGGAAAAGGATAGTGCCTGAAATCCAGGCCTGGGCCAATAGACAAGTGGGCTGACTGTCTTGCCAAGCGACTGGAAAATATGGATGAGCCACTCCCTTTCCTCTCAGCCAATCAAGGTGGATGCCAGTGATTACTTTTTTTATTTGTTCATTGGACGAGAGCATCGCTGGCTAGGCCAGTGTTTGTTGCTGATCCCTAGTTGCCCTTGAGAAGGTGGTGGTGAGCTGCCTTCTTGAACCGCTGCAGTCCATGTGGTGTAGGTACACCCACAGTACTGTTAGGGAGGGAGTTCCAGGATTTTGATCCAGTGACAGTGAAGGAACGGCGGTATATTTCCAAATCAGGATGATGTGTTCCCATATATCTGCTGCCCTTGTCCTTCCAGGCGATAGAGGGCACAGGTTGGAAGGAATTGCTGCAGTGCATCTTGGAGAATTGTGCACACTGCTGCCATTGTGTGCCTGTGATGGAGGGAGTGAATGTTTAATATCATGGATAGGATGCCAATCAAATGGGCTGCTTTGTCCTGGATCAGTCGTGTTTCTTGAGTGTTGTGGAGCTTGATATCATGTAGAGTGAATCAAATTGACTGAAGACTGGCATCTGTGATGCAGGGGACCTTGGGAGGAGACCAAGATGGATCATCCACTCAGCACTTCTGGCTGAAGATTATTGCAAATGCTTAAGCCTTGCCTTTTGCACCAGTGTGCTGGGCCCCCCACCATCATTGAGGATGGGGATGTTTGTGGAGCCTCCTCCTCCAGTGAGTTGTTTAATTGTCCTCCACCATTCACAACTGGATGTGGCTGTGGGATTGCTTTTCAGCAAAAGCAGAATGCGATAGACATAGGTCTATCGCATTCTGCTTTTGCTGTTTAGCATGCATGTAGTCCTGTGTTGTAGCTTCACCATGTTGATATATCATTTTTTGGTATGTCTGCATGGTGCTGCTCCTGGCATGCTCTCCCGCGCTCCTTTATTGATCCAGGGTCAGTCCCTTGGCTTGACAGTAATGGTCAAGTGAAGGATATACCAGTGATGTACCGGAGCATGGACCCGGGAATTTCAGTTCCTGACAAACTTTCCTTTTTAAAATGAAGAACTTGAGGAACATCAACTACAAGGAACAAAAAGATTGACAGAATATTTTACAGCTTATGCCCTATTTAGTGCCATGGATTAGATGGCACATCCATCAATTTCGTAACTGCATCTTTCTAAGAGCTGTTGACTCTGGTTTGACCCGGTGTTTTGGGCCTTAGCCCTACGTTGTCATGTTCCTCCTCTTTGAACCTTTTTGACTTCCTGCCTGATAGAGTTCTTGTACTCAGCTGTTGCAGAGTATCCTGGTTTTCAATCTGTTGTTTTAGTTATACAGATCCATTCCTACTATAAAGGGTAAATTATTGTCATGCATTTGACTTCTTGGCTGACTTGTTTTATCTTATGACTGGGGCAGAGTTACTGCTTTGGGCACAATCAGTAATCCGGATACAAGTTACGCTCAAAATTGCACTAGTTTTCAGAAGTGTGTATTTTTATTTTGCTTCAATTTCTGCTCAAAATCATTTGCATGTCGCCAATTGTAAAATTTTCCCTAAACCAGCACAGTCAGTGATTTTTTTTCGTTTTTTTTTGTATTAAAAAATATTCCTCGATATAGTTAAGAGTGGGAACCTGGTGCAGTTTGATTAATGTAGTTTGATCAAAATGCTTATTTTTTGTGATAAACCCATTTTCAGAGTTCCTGGTCCAGCACCTGCGAGCAATCCAATTTTGCGTAACTAAAAACCACTTTGGAAAAGCTCTGTAGAATGATTTACTGGTTACATTGTGTTTGGTAGTCAGTTTCTTAGTCTACTAAATATTTTTAATATTTAAAAGGTGCATATTAGTGTCCATGTGCCAAAAAAAGTCTAATTTTAAGAGCCACAAATGGATACAATTAGCAGACATTTGCCATGGTGATTAATTGAATTTGTGGGTGTGGGCAGGGCCAACTTCCATCATGAAACTTTCAAGCTAGTACAGAAGGTTGCAGAAGCTTGATTTCTGCTGCATGTAATATGTATTTGAAATTCCTCGATCTTTTGTGCTGGTTTGGCTGCTATTGGATGAACTGGGAGGGAAAAAACAGCACAACCCAGCAGAACTTTCAGGTCCTGATTTTTAGTTGTAGAAGCTGCATCTTACTCAAAAACACATTAAATGTTCTCTGACAGACTGAGTTACAGACTGCTTCAGCTAGGCAACATCTATCAGAATGATACACCATTCCCCACAATTTATTTGAGTCGTATTTCACTGAACATAGCCCCCCGCTCCAAGTCTAGTGTTACAATTATGAGGTTTATAACATTATGTTTTGGGACTGTGCCTTTAATTTAGGGTAAAATGAAAGGGGTCGTGTGACCTGTTCTGAAGTCTGCCTAACAACGGGTCTAGGTGACATGGCTGTTAAAGATTAAAGGGAGGCCTGGGTTGTTTTGCTGGAAAGAAGGTATAAAGTGTCCACACTTGGACACATTGGCAGCAGCATATGTGTTTATATTGGTTAGACTGTTAGTCTCCAAAGTCCTAGGAAGGTGTTGAGAATGTTGGGTTGTAAACAGTTATGTTTTAAACTGTCCATTTATTTCCATGATAAAAGAGAGTTGGATACTCAAGAATAGCTAATCAACATTTCTACATGGTTACAAGGCCCATGTGATTCATGATGCTATAGAGATGGGATTTGAGAAGGGAAGGGTTTCTAATATATCCCTGAAACACTCAGACGCAGGCATCTGCCAGGATCTGGGAAAGAGAGAGGGCGAGAAGCAAGAGGCCGAAAGTCTCTATGGTTCACCACGCAGGAATGCAGGTGGGAGCTCATGCTTGGATTGAAAAGACCAAATCTGTGAGGATTCAAAACAAGGCTGGAAGATTTGGCTAGCTTGCGCTAGAGGGAGAATCGCCAGGAAAAACCTCACTTTGAAAGACATTTCTGGGGTTGAAAGTTATCAGGCTAGGAAAGGAAAGGGACAGAATGAAATCCTCGGGAGCTAAGAATCACTTTGGACTGGGCCTGGGAAATTCAAATGGCTACTTAAGGGACACCATAAAGTAAATGAAGTGGATTTTATGGTTGTTATGAGGATGTGCTTTTTTAAAAAATATACAATTTCTAATTTTTTCTTTTCCTGCCTGGATTTTTAAAAAAACACTGAAATCCTCTAAAGACAATGGAGACTGCCAGATGGCTACAACATACAGCTTGCATTCCGCCAAGTGGGATGGAAAAGACCCTCAACCCCTGGGGATTGTGAGAGACCCCATCCCCCTTTGGCTTTAAACTATCCTAAAACTTTGCAAAAATGTCTGAGTTAAGACATCAAAATGCAAGTACCTGTTCTGAAACAATGACTGCAGCAGACTTGGATTAATGGAATTTCTCTGGAATATACAGCTAGCAAGGCACTTTAAGAATCTGATTACCAAGTAGGAGAGAAATGAAGAACGCTGTAATGAAACAGGATGCCCAAACTGTTTACTGTCGCTCACTTGCGCTCTTGCTATCTCGCTCGCTCTCACTCTCGGAAGTACTGTGCCCGGATTTGCAAAGTAACCATCCTGCAAAGAGAAATCTAGTGCAAACTGAGATCTCTTGGGAATAAAACGTGGAAATCTGCTCCATCCAACTATACCCAGGAAGACAACTGATCAAAATGGCCACAACGTGGAATTACCACACCGAGACACAGGAAATTCCTAGGGATGTGTGTTTTCTACCACAAGTTTGCCCTAACTTCAGTACTATGGCTGTCTCCCTAATAGACCTATTATCGAAAAAACCAATGGTAGTGTGGACAGAGATGCTGAAAAAATTTTGAGAAGCTGAAAACCATTCTAGCAAACAAACCAGTGTTAACAGCTCCAGACTTCAACAAAATACTTGAAATAGCCATTGATGTTAGCGACCTCAGTGTAGGGGTTGCCCTACTCCAGGAGGATAAATGAGGCATAAAGAGGCAAATCGAGTATTTCTCCCAGAAATTGAACAAACACCAGAAACGCTATTCTGCTGTGGAGAAAGAAACCTTAAGATTATTACCGGCTCTCAAGCACATCGAGATATATGTCCAAAATGGCTGTACAGGCCACAGTCGATACGGATTGCAATCACTTAACCTTTGTGGAAAAATTCAAAATCAAAATTGTGAGATTTTCATTGGGAGTGTGTTCCTGCAACCATATCATTAAAAAAAATTACCCGTGTTGCAGGAAAAAATGTGATCATGGATGATCTGTCCAGAGTTTAAAACCCACATAGCAACAACAACCAAACCTCAACAGAACCAACAAAGTTGAAAGGAAGATGTGAGGGTGTGGATGAATGTGTATGTATGGATTCTGCTTACTTTTTTCATTTTTATTTGTTTTTTCCCAGTCTTGTCATATAATAAGAGTGAACCTCATTTCATTCCACATGGTGCGGAAGTGTTATGAGGATGTGCTTTTTTTTCAAGGTACAATTTCTATTTTTTCCTTTTCCTGGCTGGATTATTTTTATTTAAAAAAAAATAACTGAAACCCTCTGAAGACAATAGAGACTGCTCAGACATCTATAAAATGCAGCTTGCATTCCACCAAGTGGGGTGAAGAGAAAAGACACTCAATTTCCTGGGGAGCATGAAAGACCCCATCTCCTTGTTGGCTTTACACTATCCTGAAAGTTTGCAAATGTTTCTGAGATGAGACATCAAAATGCAATTACCTGTTCTAAAACAATAACTGCAGGAGACATGGACCGGTAGAATTTCTCTGGAATATACAGCCAGCAGGGTAATTTAAGAGTTTGTTTACCAAGCAGGGGAGAGATTAAGAATGCTGGACTGAAACAGGCCACAAAAGCTGTTTTTTCACATTCGCGGTTGCAAAGAGAAACCTGCTGCAAACAGAGCTCTTAGGAACAAAACGTTGAAATCTGCTCCATACAACTCTTCCCAGGAAGACAACTGAACAAAATGGCTGCAATGTGGAATCACTGCATTGAGACCAGCCAAAGATCAGTTAACCATACACTCCTTTGTCTTCTTCACGAACTGTAAAAAAAAATTTCTTAAGCTATCCACCTCTTCTGCCATCTGTATATCTGTGTGTGTGTGTGATGTATGAATGAATGGTGGCTACGATTTACCTAGTTTTTTTTAAATTCGGGAAATAGTTTCAATAAATTCATTCCGTTCTTTGTTTAACCTAAGAAAACCTGTCTGACTAATTCTTTACAATCTGAAAGCGTAAATAGTGGGACTCCTGCAGTATTGGGAAAGCACATACTCTCTAAATCGATAACAAAAATTGTCAGACCTGAAGAGGGAGAATAGGGGAGTCATTTTTACCTCTCCTCACGTGGCTGTAACATTGTGTTAAAAGTAAAAGGGGGAATTTCTGTTCTGTTTAAGGAATAAGTTGCCTACAGCAATAGTTTAGTCAGCAGTGCTTTTAGTCTCTCTGTCACAGCAAAAGTCTTAAAACGCGAAATTTTGTCATGTCAACCTTTCAGCTATCAACTGGAAGTTCAATGTTTAAAAAAAGTTAACAGTCTCTACAAAGATCATAACACTAGGAAATCATACTAGTTACTTTCTGTGCACATTTCTCAATTTTGCTGCATTAAATGTGTATTACTGTGTAAATCGATTATTGTGCCTTCCAGGGACAGGATGATGCTGCTAAAATTAGAACAAGAAATTCTGGACTTTATCAGTGATGACAAGTAAGTAAATTATTGCTGCCTGTGTTGACACAAATAGTATTGTGTGAGATGACCAGTGTGCCAATGAAAGCATGCTTGAACATTTAACTAAGTTTTGTTCAGATAATGTTGCATATTGGAGGATATTTCATATGTGAATAACCTATTTAAAGTTAATTTTGATTATGTTTGCCTTCAGCGCTAAACATGCTTTGAAAAGTGCAGGTTTCAGTTTTCTGTTTCCTAATAATGGGGTTATTTTGGTGAAAGGGTGAAAACTAGAACTAAATGCGTGCTGTGCTAATAAGACACGCCTGTTTGAAAGTCTGGTTTTTGCATGTAAATCTGATTGCTAGGATTCCAATGTGCCTGGAGATGCTAAAACAGCCATTGAGCGCTGATTAGACACAGTTTTCATGGAGCAGTGTATGGGGGCTCTGTGCATCCACTTCCGCTGAAGTGGTGGAGTGCGCTGGCTGACCCACAGTTTGACCTGTTTCAGAATGGCCCGTGACCAAGTGAGAGGGCGCAGAAGTTCTCTGATCAGGTCCTGGTGGAGGAAGCCTAGAGGAGGAATGTCCAGTACCAACAGGAGTTAAGAGCCTGCTCACCCTCTTGTCTCCTCCCATCCCTCCTGCAGACCAAGGGGGATCCCTAGCAAGATGCCCATGACCAAGCATTCCCTTTCTTTTGGTGACTCCTATAAGGTGTCCAATAAGGTAGAGCAGCACAACACTCACTGTTTTTCGGTGAAGTCCTCAGAGAATTTATAGATTCAATTTTGCAGCATTGAAGTCACAGAGTCATAGAATTATACAGCACATAAGCAGGCCCTTCAGCCCATCGTGTCCGTGCCGGCCATCAAGCACCTATCCATTCTAATCCCATTTTCCTGCCCCCCCCCCTCCCCCCCGCCTCACCTCATAGCCCTGTATACTATGGCATTTCAAGTGCTAAATACTTCTTAAATGTTGATGAGAGACTGTTTTCTCCAGACTATGGAATAAAAGTTTGACTTTCCCTGTTTCGAATACATCTCCCTTACTGATGCTGAAGGATCTGTCCTCCATTTAGCCCCAGTTAAGATTGCAGATCCAAGGTGCGCCACTCAATTACATGTTCCTCAAGTCACTTGTCTCCCTCTTGAAGCTGTCTGCTTGCCATTCCCTTACGACTAGTTTTCTGTTTTGCCTGATGCTGAGTGGCATTTCTTTCTGACTCGACTTAAAATGGGGATAGGTTGTAAAAGAACCTCTGTGAATCTGACATCATGTCATCAGATGGTTTTACATAGGGGCAGCGTGTGGATGAGAAATAGGTGGGGGCTGAGGATAGACCCTTGGTCGGACTGCAGAGCGATGGGGGGTGGGAAGATTATCCATTGCAGGAGATTCTCCGGTTACAACTGAAGAGGCAAAAGTGGGCCAAGCAATAGCAGTCCGACTCACTGGGCAACAGAGAAGAGTTGGAGGAGGAGGAGAGTGTGGTTGGGCGTATCAAAGGCTGCAGAAAGGTTGTTTCTCTCTCCACAGATGTTGCCTGACCTGAGTGTTTCCAGCTTTTACTGAACATATATCAGACTTGCAGCATTCACAGTATTTTGCCATTGTATTTGAAGATCATTTGACCGTCCCAGAAAGTCTCCAGGATGTATTTCAAAAGTCCTCTTCAAACCTCCTTCAGCAAATGATCCAATCACAATGAGGTTTATGTCTGCAAGATGAGAAATTGTGCACGCAGAAATTAGTCTGTTTAGTCATTGATTTGAATCTGAGATTTTGATGCTTTGCACTTAGGCCCTGACTTTTTCCTGCTTCAGAATTTTGGACAAATTAAGTTGTCATAAAGTAAAGCGTAAAATTGAGATTTAAAAACTGTAAGCAGAACAAAATGATGCAGGAACTGATGGTCTTGGGGTATTATTTTCTCTTAATCAACATTAAAGATATGACCTGGCAAATAAGTAAGCACTAAGCATGATATGCTCTGGTGAGTGGAATAAGAAATTGCAAGGAAAGAAAAAGGATTCAAATTTATATAGCACCTTACCCCAAAGCTCCTGAGAGCCAATCAATTATTTTTCAAGTGCAGTCACTGTTGTTACATAGACAACATGGCAGCCAATTTATGCCATTCAATATGATCACGGCTGATCCTCTATCTCAACGCCATACACCCACATTCTCCCCATACTTCTTGACCCCTTTAGAGTCCAGAAATTTATCTATTTCCTTCCTAAATATATTCAGTGACTTGGCCTCCACAGCCTCCTGTGGTAGGGAATTCCACAGGTTCACCACCCTCTGAGTGAAGAAGTTTCTCCTCATCTCAGTCCTAAATGGACTAGCCTGTATCCTGAGACTGTGACCCCTTATTCTAGACTCACCAGCTAGAGGAAACATCATCCCTGCATCCAGTCTGTCCATCCCTGTCAGAATTTTATGTTTCAATCAGATCCCCTCTCATTCTTCTAAACCCCAGTGAATACAGTCCTAGTCGGCCCAATCTCTCCTCATACGACAATCCTGCCATCCCAGGAATCAGTCTGGTGAACCTTCACTGCACTCCCTCTATGGCAAGTATATCCTTTCTTTGGGAAAGAGACCAAAACTGCACACAATACTCCAGGTGTGGCCTCACCAAGGACCTGTACAGCTGCAGTAAGACATCCTTGCTCCTGTACTCAAGTCCTCTCGCAATGAAAGCCAACATACCATTTACCTTATTAACTGTTTGCTGCACCTGTATGCTTGCTTTCAGTGATTGGTGTACAAGGCCACCCAGGTCCCTTTGTACATCAACATTTCCCAATCTCTCACCATTTAAATAATACTCTGCCATTCTGTTTTTCCTACCAAAGTGGATAACTTCACACTTATTCACGTTATACAGCATCTGCCATGTATTTACCCACTCACTCAACTTGTCTAAATCACCTTGAAACCTCTTAACACCCTCCTCACCACTCACATTCCCACCTAGTTTTGTGTCATCAGCAAACTTGGGAATATTACATTTGGTTCCCCCATCCAAATCATTGATATGTATTGTGAATAGCTGGGGCCCAAGCACTGATTCCTGTGGTACCCCACTAGTCACTGCCTAGGGATGTTCACAGAGCAGGTCAATCTATAAACCTTTGAAAAAAAGGAGGCGGGATGATTATCTTTAAAAATATTCTCTTTACAAGCGTAATTGCTCCACGAGCATCTACAACCAGTAATCCTTGAACTCACCAGGCGAATATCTTGCTCCAGCAAAGGCCCCTCAGATTTCAGTTTACTAAAGAAGGATTTTGGCTTTGGTTTTTTTTTCTCGTTGAAACAGCAACAACACTTCCGTTTCTGCGCCTTTTTTTAATCAAAATTAACCCGCCTTTAATCATGGGTTCAAACTAGTCACCGCCTACCACGCTGAAAAAGACTCATTTATCCGCACTCTGTTTCCTGTCTGCTAATCAATTCTCAATCCATGCCAATATGTTACCCCCAATCCTATGTACTTTGACTTTGCACACTAACCTCTTAAGTGGGACTTTATCAAAAGGTTTCTGAAAACCCAAATACACCACATCCACTGGTTCTCCCTTATTTATTCTGGGTGAGAGAGGAATGTTGTTTAGAACAAAGGGGGAACTCCCTGCTCTTCTCGTAGTACCATGGTATTTTTAATCTCCACTTCCACAGAGCCCCATCTACTTGTTATCATCTACAGAATGGCACCTTTAACAATGCAGCATCCCTTCAGTTCCCCACTGGAGGCGTGAGCCTAGATTAAACATCCAAAGTAAAGAAATAGAGTTGCTCTCTCAAATTTAGTTTCCTCTCTTTATAAAATCTGTTTCATCTGAATGAGAGAGTTGTAGGTGCGGCTCCTGCACAAACATTTTATTTAATGGTTTTATGTTATTTTCAGTAATCAGTACAAGAAATTTCCTCAGATGACCTCGTACCACAGAATGCTCTTACACAGGGTGGCTGCATACTTTGGAATGGATCATAATGTTGACCAAACTGGAAAAGCTGTTATAATTAATAAGACAGTAAATACGCGAATGTAAGTACGGTGTAATTTAAAAGCATTGAAGACCATTTTTGTATGCTTTTTTTTTTAGCGAAATCCCCACTGGTGTGATTTGACTATAAACTGACTATCTCTAAAGCCCCTTTTTGTTGACCTGGTAATATTAACGCAATCTCCACCACTTAGAACCATAGAAAAGTTACAGCACAGAAGGAGGCCATTCGACCCATCTTGTCCATGCCAGCCCCAGGACACCCAGGTGCCCTTTCTAATCCCATAGCCCTGCACCCGGCCCATAGCCCTGCAGCTTACAGCACTTCAGGTGCAGATCCAGGTACTTTTTAAAAGAGTTCAAAGTTTCTGCCTCTACCACCAACTTGGGCAGCGAATTCCAGACACCCACTGACCTCTGCGCAAAAAAGTTCTTCCTCATGTCCCCCCTACACCTTCTGCCACTTATCTAGAATCTATGTCCCTTGGTTCTAGAATTCTCCACCAAGGGAAACAATTTTATCCTGTCCACTCTATCTATTCCCCTCATAATTTTGTACACCTCAATCAAATCACCTCTCAGCCTTCTTTGTTCTAAGGAAAATAACCCCAACCTATCCAACCTCTCCTCGTAGCTACACTTTTCTAACCCTGGCAACATTCTTGTAAACCCCCAATACCTTGTCACTCCCTATATCAATTTGCTTAAGAACCTTGCAGTTTCTCTCCCCGAGTTCAATACCTTCATCCTCATTCTCTTGGGTGAAGACGGATGTGAACTATTCATTCAACACTCTAGCAATGTCCTCTGGCTCCACCCATAGATTGCCCCCTTGGTCTCTAATGGGCCCTGCTCTTTTCTGGTTATCCTCTTCCCATTGATATACTTATAGAATATCTTGGGATTTTCCCTACTTTTACCAGCCAGAGCTTTCTCATATCCCCCAATCCAAAACATTTTTTTGCAACTTATCGATTTCTTTGTCCATAACAAACTTAAACTGTACCATGTTGTGGTCGCTATCGCTAAAATGCTCGCCCACTACCACCTCAGCCACCTGTCTGGCTTCATTCCCCAGAATTAGGTCCAGCACTGCGCCGTCCCTTGTTGGACCCTCTGCATATTGGCCTAAAAAGTTCTCCTATACACATTTCAAGAAATCCACTCCATCCAAGCCCTTAACACTATGTCTATCCCAATTAATGTTGGGAAAGTTGAAATCACCTAATATAATTACCCTGTTGTTATTGTTTTTACACACCTCCACAAATTTTGCACATATTTGCTCCTCAATTTCCTGCTGACTCTCTGGAGGTCTATTATAAACACCTAACAACGTGGCTGCCCCTTTTTTATTCCTAAGCTCTACCCACAAAGCTTCATTCGATGGCCCCTCCAAGATATCACCTCTCCTTACTGCAGTAACTGACTCCTTAACTAATAATGCAACGCCTCCTCCTCTTTTACCCCCTCCTTTGTCTCGCCTGAAGATTATATATCCTGGAATGTTGAGCTGCCAATCCTGCCCTTCCCTCAACCATGTCTCTGTGATGGCTACTATATCACAATTCCACATGTCAATCCTCACCCTTAACTCATTCATTTTACTTGTAATACTCCTGGTATTAAAGTAGAGGCCATCCAGCCTTGCCTTACTCCCTTGAAACTTAATGCAGCTGTGCTCCCCCTGACTTGATTGTTTTACTGTATTATGATGTGTCCCTATTCTGCTAACATTCTGTGTCCCCTCCCCCTGCCGAATTAGTTTAAACTCCTCCCAACAGCACTTGCAAGGATGTTAGTCCCGCTCTGATTGAAATGTAGACTTAAAGCATTCATATTTAAAATGGGCAGTTGCTTTCATGGCCAAAGGGCAATGCCCATTATTGATTAGCCATTTACATTGTCAGTTTCAAAGTTGCACTGCTTACAGGGGTTTTTTATTAACTCCACTTATTTTGGGGGCAGGAATAGCTGTGCTGTGCACCTCATTACAGTTTTACTTCCATTAAATTCACCTCTGTATCCAGTGCTTTCTTCCCGTTTCACCTGTTTTGGAGTGGTGCACAGGCTGCATTCTGATCTGCTTGCCCAATTCACATTTTCACAAGTTTTATTATTGTTGGTCAGTGGCACTGGTGTTTTTCTGCAAGAGTATTTCAAATTTCTATCCCTGCAACCTTCATTAGATTGGCTGCGATGTGAAAAGATTGCATTATACAAATAGAGACCCCTGATGGAATATTAATGGGTGGTATAATGCCTGAAGAAAGTTTAGTTTCTCAGTCTCCTCCAATGAGCCACCTGGAGGTCCCCAATTTCCAGATCCTTCAATGAGAGCAGAATAGATTTTGGCAAAACGCATTTGTGTCTGACGGTAACTGGGTATGTCCAGATAAAAAGTGTGGCAATCTCAACTTTGCAAGAATGACAGACATTTAGAGATTGGGGAGCTGTGATTGACTTGTTACAAGAAAAGAGAAAGAAAATAAACTTTCTTCAGGCTTTATACTGGCCATCATGTATGCATGAACCAACTCACTGTAAACGCTAAGAAGCTGTATTCCAACCATCAGCCTGTCTTGGTTAATGCTGACCTATCACAAAGACAGAGGCTCTGCCCACTCCACCAGGTTTCATTTGGAAATGCTTTCACAATATAACCAGACTTTTCTCGGTTGTGTGGTTGATTTCCCTCCAAACTTTAGCCCTTATTTTCTAATAATAGGATTGAGGATGCCGCTCCTCTATGGCAGCCAGCCGTAGGCAGTTGAATGCATTTTTTGCTCAATGGCGCCTAGACAGTGCAACTCAATACTATTGCTTGTGAACTTGGACAAGTAGGGACTTCTCTTAAAGGTGATGCACTGATACTTCCCCCCCCAATATATTGAGGGTGCTACCCCTCTCTTCTCTATCTAGGGCATTCTTTAATGAGAATTAAAATGTATGCTGAACAAAGGAGGAAATATTGGGATGGGTGGCTAAAGGCTTGGTCAAAGAGGTGGGTTTTAAAGAGCCTCTTTAAAAAAAAGAGGAAAGGAGTGTGGAGGGGCATGGGGAGGGAATTCCAGTGTTTGAGGCTTAGTCAGCTGAAGGCACTCTTGCCCCAATGGTGGATTGAAAAGGTGGAGATGGGAGGCATGGGGTACGCAACAAGCTAGAATCAGAGGAACAAAAAGTTTCGGGGGATGGTGAGGAGGTTGTGGGATTTGAGGAAATTAGAGAAGGCCATGAAGGGATTTAAATGCAAGAATGAACATTTAAATTAGAGACTTTGGGGGAACTAGGAACCAGTTTAGAGCAGTGAGGGCAAAGGTGATATGTGAGTGGAACTTGGTGTGGATTAGGAGATGCAAAACAGAATTTTGAATGAGCCAAAGTTTATAGAAGGTAAAGGATTGGAGGCTGGCCAGGGGAACAATAGAATAGGTGAATTTGAATATAATAAAAGCAAGTATGAGGACTCCACTGGTAGATGGGCTTAATTAGGATGGACACTGGTAACGCTCGGCAGTGGAGGTTGGTGGTCTTTGTAATGGGAACAGGAGTCGGTCATTCATACCCTTGAGCTGGTTGCAGCTAATATGGGTTGGAAACTTGACTTGAGATCAAGGAAGGCAAACAGTCTAGTTTAGCCTGAGACGATGGCTGGGATGGGGGAATAGAATCAGTAATGAGGGTAGCAAATTTGTGGTTTGATCTTCCTAGTGTTTAACTAAAAGCTGATAGTTTCTAATTTAAGGTTTTTCTTTCCCCCCACCATAGACCAGAGCAGAGGTTTTCAGATCATATAAAAGATGAGAAGAGTATGGATTTTCAAAAGAGATTTATCTTGAAAAGAGATGACACGAGTCTAGACAAGGATGACAACCAGGTGAGATCACACGTTGTGTGGCGTTAATTTACAGTAAAGCAAAACAAAACTCACGCTTCTATCCTTGTGAGATGGCAGTGCTGTTTGTTTGCTTCACCAATCTCTCTTTTTTGTATCTTGGATGTAGTTATGGAGAGCTCCTGACCTTTCTGTTTAAGGGGACACATTTATGAAAGAGTAAATGGGGAGGGAGGTGCAAGTTACCATGGCATGCACCAGAGTTGTTTTAAGAATCTGCTTGAGCAGTACCTAAGAGAGATTTCAGCATTGTTATTTTGCAAAGAAGCAATAGTATATCTGAAATAAATACAGAAAATGCTGCAAATGCAAAGAATCTGGCAAACGTTAGATTGAAACATTAACCTACCGCACTTTTTCAGACGTAAACAGCTATCTGCATTTTTAGCATTTGTTTTAAAATTTTTCACTCTCAAACTAAGATCCATTTTAGCCACACATTAAACGTATATTGCTGTTGGCCTTACTGTTGGCTAACATTATTAATGGCATTAGCCACACTCCCCAAAAAATGCTATTTACGTAACTTTTGGACAAGTGGAGTTTGCGGAGGATGGGAGGTTGGCAATGAGAGTATTGGAGAAATTGAGTCCACAGATAATAAAAGCATGGATAAGAGTTTCAGTGGCAATTGGGGTGTGGTGGAGATGGGCAATATTGAGGAGATTTGAAGTAAGTTGTCTTTTTCCTGGTGTTGGGTATATGTGGGCTTTGAAGCTCACTCAGTCAAACATGGTCTCTTTCAGTCTGAACAGCTGGCTGGATGAAAGGATTAGTGTCAGTACTGAGGGAGTAGAGTTTATTGGGGTGACTAGGGGGTAGTTAAATAACAGAAGGAATTTTGATTCATCCATAGTTTGATTGTCAGACTGTCTGACAGCACAGAAAGGGCTGAGGGAAATAGTGGAGCTGGGTGTTATCAGCATGCATATAGGAATTGGCCTTGTGCCTGGGGATGATGTCACTAAGGGATGTGGAAGAAGCGGCATCCAAGGATAGATTCTTAGAAAATTCCAGAGTGACAAGAAAAGCTATTGCTAAAGATGCACAGATAGGAGTGGAGTGATAAGAGTTCAGTACCTGGAGAGCTAGACAATGGAAGAGGGCTGATTGAGGATAATGATGTATTGACCATTTAGAACGCTGGGGAGAAATCAAGGGGAAACTGATTGGTAACTCACTGAAGACGCAGTCACAGCAGATGTCATCGTGACTTTAGCCATGTTTGCTTGATGCTGTGGATAGTATTAAAATGGGGAGCTTGGGAAGAAATCATTAGGTGGTTCCTTATAAAGCATTTATGGTATTTAGAGCACAGGGAATCTTACCATAGATTATGCGACTTATTGAGATGGCAATCGATGTCATCTTACATTTGCTTTTTGCAAATATCTAATTGATGCTTTTGTACCATGCAAAGAAGGTTTTACCATCCACGGGTTGGTAGGCCTAGTCTGCAGAATAGTTTCAACCACAGATTTCTCAGGAAGATTATATTTTGACAATTATTCACCTTGCTGGACTGGCGTTGAATGTTGGGAGGCAGTTCTCTCACACAAGAAAACTTTAAAGCTTATCTACTATCTACTTTTAGAAATTTGCTGTACTTTATTGTTTGGTCTTATTCCAGATGAGAGTACCTTTGCGAGATGACCGGAGGAGTAAATCGATAGAAGAAAGAGAAGAAGAGTATCAAAGGGTCAGGGATCGAATATTTGCTCGAGAAGTAAGCCTCACAGTAGTTATTCATGAAATGGGTTTATCCTTTGTTCGAAGGCTGGAATTTTGCTGTGGAATAATAATTGATGAAAATTAATCTTGAGATCAATAATAGCCAGATTATAAAAACCTATTTTTGAGAATCAGTATTCATTTATGCTAATGAGAATTTAAATTAGATATTATCTCTGTATACACGTGAAAAAGCTTCTACCATCATTGATTTGAATGTGTAATAAAAATCAATTAGTTGATCCAAAATTTATCTTGCAAAGCTCTTTTGGAACATATAGCAAAGTAGAAAGACTTTCCTTTTGTGTATGTGTATCAGGATGTCTAATGAACATAAGATATGAACAGGAGCAGGAGTAGACCACTCGGCCCATCGAGCCTGCTCCACCATTCGCTATGATCATGGCTGATTTTGGGCTTCAATTCCATTTTCCTGCCCACTCCCCATATCCCTTAATTCCCCAAGAGACCAAAAATCTGTCTATCCCAGCCTTAAATATATTCAATGATGGAGCATCCACAACCCTCTGGGGTAGAGAATTCCAAAGATTCACAACCCTTTGAGTGAAGAGATTTCTCCTCTTCTCAGTCCTAAATGATCGGCCCCTTATCCTGAGACTGTGCCCCCGTGTTTCAGATTCCCCGATTAGCGGAAATAATTGCTTTGTCCACCCCATCAACCCCCTTCAGAATTTTGTATGTTTCAGTGAGATCACCCTCATTCTTTTAAACTCCAGGGAATATAAATCTAATTTACTCAGCCTCTCATCATAGGACAACCCCTTCACCCCAGGGACCAATCTCGTGGACATTCACTGTACCGCCTCCAGTGCAAGTATATCCTTTCTTAAATGTGAAGGCCAAAGCTGCACACAGCAGTATTCCAGATGTAGTCTCACCAAAACCCTGTACAACTGTAGCAAGACTTATTTATTCCTGTACTCCAATACCTTTGCAATAAAGGCCAACATGCCGTTGGCCTTCCTAATTGCTTGCTGCACTTGCATGCTAACTTTCTGCATTCCTTGTACAAGCACACCCCAAGTCTCTTTGAACATCAACACATGCAAGTTTCTCACCATTTGAAAAATATTTTGCTTCTTTATTCTTACAACCAAAGTGAATAACTTCATACTTCCCTACATTATACTCCATCTGCCATCTTGTTACCCACTCACTTAACCTAGTCTGTATCTCTTTGCAGCCTCTGTCCCTCCCCACAGCTTACTTTCCCACCTAGCTTGCTGTTAACAGCAAACTTAGATACATTACTCTCTGTCTCTTCATCTAAGTCATTAATGTAGATTGTAAATAACTGAGGCCCCAGCACTGATCCTTGCAGCAGTCGACTGTTCACTGACTGTCAACTTGAAAAAAATCCCCGTTTATGCCCACCTTCTGTTTTCTATCCATTAACCAATCCTCTATCCATGCTCATATGTAACCCCGAACTCCATGAAGCCTTGTTTTGCCTATTAACCTTTTGTGTGGCACCCTATTGAATGCCTTTTGTAAATCCAGTTATACTACATCTCCTGGTTCCCCTTTATCTACCCTACTAGTTACATCCTCAAAAAACTCAAGAAATTGGTCAAACAGGATTTCCCTTTAGTAAAACCACATTGATTTGTTCTAATCATACAATGCTTTTCTAAGTGCATTGTTAAGACTTCCTTAATAATAGATTCTAGCATTTTCCCAACAGCTTGAGGTTAGGCGAACTGGCCTGTAGTTCACTGATTTCTCTCTCCCCCTTTTCTTGAAAAGTGGTGTAACATTTGCCAACTTCCAATCTAATGGGACCATTCCTGAATCTAAGGAATTTTGGAAAATCATAGCCAGCATATCCAATATCTCTGTAGCTATCGCTTTTAGAACTCTAGGGTGCAGGCCATCAGGTCCTGGGGATTTATCGGATTCTCGTCCCTTAAGTTTCTCCAATACCTTTTCTCTGCTGATATTAATTTCCCTAATTTTCCCCACGGTTACTGTCTATTTCTGGTATGGAACTTGTGTCTTCTACTATGAAGACAACCACAAAATATTTGTTCAATGCCTCTGCCATTTCCTCATTCCCCATGATCATTTCTCCTGCCTCTGCTGCTAAGGGACCAACATTTACTTTAGCTACTCTCTTCCTTGTTACATACTAATACAAACATACGAATTAGGAGCAGGAGTAGGCCACTTGGCCCCCCGAGCCTGCTCTGCCATTCGATATTATGGCTGATCTAATTGTCACCCCAACTCCATGTTCCCACCTACCCCCGAGAACCTTTCACCCCCTTGCTTATCAAGAATCTATCTAGCTCTGCCTTAAAAATATTCGAAGACTCTGCTTCCACTGCCTTTTGAGGAAGAGAGTTCCAAAGACTCGTGACCCTCTGAGAGAAAAAACTCCTCCTCATCTCTGTCTTAAATGGGAAACCCCTTATTTTTAAACAGTGATCCCTAGTTCTAGATTCTCCCACCCACAAGGGGAAACATCCTCTCCACATCCACCCTGTCAAGACTCCTCAGGATCTTATATGTTTCAATCAAGTCACCTCTTACTCTTCCAAAATCCAGCGGATATAAGCCTAGCCTGTCCAACCTTTCCTCATAAGACAACTCTCCCATTCCAGGTATTAGTCTAGTAAACCTTCTCTGCAAATGCATTGGAAGCGGTTCATCCTTCCTTAAATAAGGAGACCAATACTATACACAATACTCCAGATGTGGTCTCACTCATGCTCTGTACAACTGAAGCATCACCTCCTACTTTTGTATTCAATTCCCTTCACAATAAATGATAACATTCTATTAGCTTTCCTAATTACCTGCTGTACCTGCAGACCAACCTTTTATGATTCATGCACTAGGACACCCAGATCTCTCTGAATCTCAGAGCTCTGCAATCTCTCACCATTTAGATAATAAGCTTTTTTATTCTTCCTGCCAAAATGGACAATTTCACATTTTCCCAAATTATACTCCTTTTGCTAGGTCTTTGCCCACTCACTTAACCCACCCCTTTGTAGCCTCCTTATGCCTTCTTCATAACTTACTTTCCTACCTATCTCTGTGTCATCAGCAAATTTAGCAACTATACCTTTGGTACCTTCATCCAAGTCATTTATATGCATTGTAAACAGTTGAGGCCCCAGCACTGATCCCTGTGGCACACTACTTGTTACATCTTGTCAACCAGAAAATGATCCACTTTTGCCTACCCTTTGCTTCCTGTTAGCTAGCCAATCTTCTATCCATTCCAATATGTTACCCCCTACAGCATGAGCTTTAATTTTCCACAATAACCTGGAAATCTAAGTACAGTACATCCACTGGTTCCCCATTATCTACAGTACCTGTTACTTCTTCAAAGAACACCAATAAATTGGTTCAACATGATTTCCCCCTCTCAAAACCACGTTGACTCTGACTGATTACCTTGAATTTTTCTAACATTTCCAGCATTTTTCCTATGACAGATGTTAAGCTAATTAGCCTGCAGTTTCCTACTGTTATAAAAACTCTTATTATTGGTTTTTATATTTCTGACTAGTTTACTCCCATTTTTTTTTCCCCTTTTTATCAACTTTTTGGTGGCCCTTTGCTGGTTTCTAAAACACTCCCAATCCCCGGACTTGTTACTGTTCTTTGCAACATTGTAAGTCTCTTCTTTTAACCTAATACTATCCTTAACTTCCTGAGTGAGCCATGGATGGGTCCTTCTTGCTGAGTTTTTGTTCTTCAATGGAATGAACATTTTGAATTGTTTCTTTAAATGTTTCCTGCTGTTTATTTACCTCCATACCTTTTTGCTTATTTACCCAATTAACCTTAACCAGTTCTCCCCTCATACCTGTGTAATTAGCTTCAAGTTTAAGATTTTTGTTTGCGATTGGAGTATGTCACTTTCAAACATAACATGGAATTCAATGGTATTATGATCACTATTTCCCAGTGGATCTTTGACTATGACATTACCAATTAATCCTAAACAAAAACAAAAACAGAATTACCTGGAAAAACTCAGCAAGTCTGGCAGTACCAATTAATCCTGCTTCATTACACAATACTAGACCTAAGATAACTACCCGAGTCGGTTCCACTACATACTGCTCCAAGAAACCATCATGCAAACATTCTACAAACTCATCTTCTAGACCTTTCTTGCTAATTTGATTACCCCAGTCTATATATATGAAGATTAAAATCCCCTGTGATTATTGCATTTCCTTTGTTACAAGCTCCAATAATTTCTTGTTTAATGCTCTACTCAATGCTATAACTACTGTTACGGGGCCTATAAACTACTCCCACCAGCGTTTTCTGACTTTTGCTATTTCTAATTCCCACTCATACTGATCCTACTTCATGATCTTCAGCGACCAGATCTTAGCTCACTAATGTCCTTATGTCATCCTTTACTATAAGGGCTACCCCACCTCCTTTGTCATTCTGGCTGCCTTTCCGAAATATTGTGTACCCTGGAATGTTTATTTCCCAACCTTGACCACTTTATAACCATGTTGCTGTAATGGTGATTAGATCAAAATCATTTAGCTCTATTTGTGCCACTAGTTCATCTACCTTCTTGCTGATGCTTCCTGCATTCCGATAAAGTGCCTTTAATTTCATTTTTTAAATTCCCTGCAATGACCTTATTGGATGTACCTCTTTTGTTCGTCTCTGTCCCTTCCTGCTCCATTCTGCTTGTCCTTATCCACCTTGCTTTACTTCTCCGATACATTGATCTTTCTCCTTGGATTTCCAAGTCTCCCTTCACTCGAGCCTCTCCGTTCTGTTAGTTTAAATCCCTGTCCACAGCCCTAGTTTCATGATTGGCCAGGACAGTAGTCCCAGACCGGTTCAAGTGGAGGCCATTACAACAAAATAGCTCACTCCACCCTGTGTACTGATGCCATTGCCCCATGAATCGAAACTCCTTCTTCCCTCACCACTCTTTGAACCACATGTTTAATTCCCTAATCTGCTTGACCCTGTGCCAAGTGGCGCATGGCTAGGTAACAGTCCAGAGATGATTACCTTTGGCATTCTGCATTTTAATTTGGACCCTAACTCCTCAAATTCTCGTAGCAGACCATCATTCCTGGTTCTACCGATATTGTTGGTTTCCACAAGGATCACGACAGCTAGATCCTCCCCGTCCCACTCCAAGTTTCTCTCCAGCCTCAAGGAGATGCTTTTAACCCTTGCACCGGGCAGGCAACACAACCTTTGGAGCTCCTGGTTTCGGGTGCAGAGAACAGTATCTACCTCCTGACCATATTGTCTCCAATCACTACCACATTCCTCTTCGTTCCACCCACTTGAATGGGAATCTACACCATGGTGCCACGGTCAGTCCGCTCATCCACCTTGCAGTCTTTCTTCTCATCCACACATGTAGCAAGCATCCTGTACCTGTTGGACAAAGTCGAGGGCTGAGGCTCCTCCATCACTTCATGCTGGTTCCCCTTACTGGCCTGACCTGCAGTCACACCCTCCTGCCCCTGGCCATTGACCAGCTCTAAAGTTCTGCCTATCCTAAGGCGTGTAACCACCTCCTGGAATAAACTGTCCAGGTAACTGCCCCCATCACTGATGCATCGCAGTATCTGTAGCTCTGCCTCCAGCTCATGAACTCTGAGCCAAAGTTCCACAAGCTGCAGACAATTACCGCAGACATAATTTCCCTGGATCACACTGGTGTCCAGGAGAACCCATGTTCAGCAGTTGCAACACACTACCTGGTCTGCCTAGTTAATGAATTAATTTTCCATAATTTAGAATGAATAAATTCTACTAATCCCAATAACCTTTACTAATGCTAGTAGACCCTAATACTGGGCTGTTTTCAGATTCACCTCACCGCTAATGACCCTGCCCTACTCTCACACACACACCGTTAATGGCCCCACTCCTCTCGCACTCTCTCACATTTAATGGCCCCGCTCCTCTCTCTTAATTGGCTCCACTCCTCTCACACTCTCTTACAGTTAATGGAATCGCTGCTCCCGCTATTAATGGCACCGTTCGTCTCTCTCACTCCCTCGCTATTAATGGCCCTGCTCCTCTCTCCCTCTCTCACAGTTAATGGAATCGCTCCTTCCGCTATTAATGGCCCCGCTCCTCTCTCTGACTCCCTCGCTATTAATGGCCCCGCTCCTCTCTCCCTCTCTCACAGTTAATGGAATCACTCCTCCCGCTGTTAATGGCCCCGCTCCTCTCTCACTCTCTCACAGTTAATGGAATCGCTCCTCCAGCTGTTAATGGCCACGCTCCTCTCTCTCACTCCCTCGCTATTAATGTCCCCACTCCTCTCACAGTTAATGGCCTCGCTCCTCTTGCTGTTAATTGGCCCTGCTGCTCTCACTGTTAATGGTCCCACTCCTCTCACATACTCTCGCTGTTAATGGTCCCGCTCCTCTCGCTGTTAATAGCCCCACTCCTCTCGCTGTTAATGGCCCCGCTCCCCTCTCTCACTTTCGCTGTTAATGGCCCCACTCCTTTCTCACGCTCTCGCTGTTAATGACCCCACTCCTCTCACGCACACTCGCTGTTAATGATCCCGCTCCTCTCTCTCACTCTCGCTGTTAATGGCCCCGCTCCTCTCGCTGTTAATGGCCCCGCTCCTCTCGCTGTTAATGGCCCCGCTCCTCTCGCTGTTAATGGCCCCGCTCCTCTCACACACACTCGCTGTTAACGACCCCACTCCTCTCTCTCACTCTCGCTGTTAATGGTCCCGCTCCTCTCTCTCACACTCGCTGTTAATGGTCCCACTCCTCCCTCTCACTCTCGCTGTTAATGACCCCGGTCCTCCCTCTCACACTCGCTGTTAACGACCCCGCTCCTCTCCCACACTCTCGCTGTTAATGGTCCCGCTCCTCTCGCTGTTAACGGCCCCGCTCCTGTCTCACACTCTCGCTGTTAACGACCCCGCTCCTCTCTCACACTCTCGCTGTTAACGGCCCCACTCCTCTCTCTCACACTCGCTGTTAATGGCCCCGCTCCTCTCTCACACTCTCGCTGGTAATGATCCCGCTCCTCTCTCTCTCACTCGCTGTTAATGGCCCCGCTCCTCTCTCACACTCCCGCTGGTAATGATCCCGCTCCTCTCTCACACTCTCGCTGTTAATGGCCCCGCTCCACTCTCTCACTCTCGCTGTTAATGGTCCCGCTCCTCTCTCTCACACTCGCTGTTAATGGTCCCGCTCCTCTCTCACACTCTCGCTGTTAATGGTCCCACTCCTCTCTCTCACACTCGCTGTTAATGGCCCCGCTCCTCTCTCACACTCTCGCTGTTAATGGTCCCGCTCCTCTCACTGTTAATGGCCCCGCTCCTCTCGCTGTTGATGGTCCCGCTCCTCTCGCTGTTAATGGCCCCACTCCTCTCGCTGTTAATGGCCCCGCTCCTCTCGCTGTTAATGGCCCCGCTCCTCTCGCTGTTAATGGCCCCGCTCCTCTCTCACACTCTCGCTGTTAATGGTCCCGCTCCTCCCTCTCACACTCGCTGTTAACGACCCCGCTCCTCTCTCACACGCTCGCTGTTAATGGCCCCACTCCTCTCTTTCACACTCGCTGTTAATGGCCCCGCTCCTCTCTCACACTCTCGCTGTTAATGGCCCCGCTCCTCCCTCTCACACTCGCTGTTAATGGCCCCACTCCTCTCTCTCACACTCGCTGTTAATGGTCCCGCTCCTCTCGCTGTTAATGGCCCCACTCCTCTCTCTCACTCTCGCTGTTAATGGTCCTGCTCCTCTCGCGCACTCTCGCTGTTAATGGCTCTGCTCTTCTCGCTGTTAATGGCGCCACTCCTCTCTCACACTCTCGCGGTTAATGGCCCCACTCCTCTCTCTCACTCTCGCTGTTAATGGCCCCGCTCCTCCCTCTCACACTCGCTGTTAATGGCCCCGCTCCTCTCTCTCACACTCGCTGTTAATGGTCCCGCTCCTCTCTCACACTCGCTGTTAATGGCCCCGCTCCTCTCTCTCACTCTCGCTGTTAATGGCCCCGCTCCTCTCGCTGTTAATGGCCCCACTCCTCTCTCTCACTCTCGCTGTTAATGGCCCCACTCCTCTCTCGTGATCTCACTGTTAATGGCCCCGCTCCTCTCGCTGTTAATGGCCCCGCTCCTCTCTCTCACTCTCACTGTTAATGGCCCCGCTCCTCTCTCACACTCTCGCTGTTAATGGCCCCGCTCCTCTCTCTCACTCTCACTGTTAATGGCCCCACTCCTCTCTCTCACTCTCGCTGTTAATGGCCCCGCTCCCCTCTCTCACTTTCGCTGTTAATGGCCCCGCTCCTCTCGCTGTTAATGGCCCCACTCCTCTCTTGTGCTCTCACTGTTAATGGCCCCGCTCCTCTCTCTCGCTGTTAATGGTCCCGCTCCTCTCTCACACTCTCGCTGTTAATCGCCCCGCTCCCCTCTCTCACTCTCGCTGTTAATGGCTCCACTCCTCTCTCGTGCTCTCACTGTTAATGGCCCCGCTCCTCTCTCACACTCTCGCTGTTAATGGTCCCACTCCTCTCTCACACTTTCGCTGTTAATGGCCCCGCTCCCCTCTCTCACTCTCGCTGTTAATGGCCCACTCCTCTCTCTCACTCTCGCTGTTAATGGCCCCACTCCTCTCTCGTGCTCTCACTGTTAATGGCCCCGCTCCTCTAGCTGTTAATGGCCCCACTCCTCTCTCTCACTCTCGCTGTTAATGGCCCCGCTCCTCCCTCTCACACTCGCTGTTAACGACCCCGCTCCTCTCTCACACTCTCGCTGTTAATGGCCCCGCTCCTCTCGCTGTTAATGGCCCCGCTCCTCTCTCTCACTCTCACTGTTAATGGCCCCGCTCCTCTCGCTGTTAATGGCCCCGCTCCTCTCTCTCGCTCTCGCTGTTAATGGCCCCACTCCTTTCTCATGCTCTCGCTGTTAATGGCCCCGCTCCTCTCGCTGTTAATGGCGCCACTCCTCTCTCTCACACTCGCTGTTAATGGTCCCGCTCCTCTCTCACACTCTTGCTGTTAATTGCCCCGCTCTCCTCTCTCACACTCGCTGTTAATGGTCCCGCTCCTCTCTCACACTCGCTGTTAATGGCCCCGCTCCTCTCTCTCACACTCGCTGTTAATGGTCCCGCTCCTCCCTCTCACACTCGCTGTTAATGGTCCCGCTCCTCTCTCTCACACTCTCGCTGTTAATGGCCCCACTCCTCTCGCTGTTAATGGCCCCACTCCTCTCGCTGTTAATGGCCCCACTCCTCTCGCTGTTAATGGCCTCACTCCTCTCGCTGTTAATGGCCCCACTCCTCTCGCTGTTAATGGCCCCGCTCCTCTCTCACACACTCGCTGTTAATGGTCCCGCTCCTCTCGCTGTTAACGACCCCGCTCCTCTCTCACACTCTCGCTGTTAATGGCCCCGCTCCTCTCTCACACTCTCGCTGTTAATGGCCCCGCTCCTCTCGCTGTTAATGGCCCCGCTCCTCTCGCTGTTAATGGCCCCGCTCCTCTCGCTGTTAATGGCCCCGCTCCTCTCGCTGTTAACGGCCCCGCTCCTCTCGCTGTTAACGGCCCCGCTCCTCTTGCACTCTGTCAGTTAATGCCCCCGCTCCTTTTTCACTCTCCCACAGTTAGTGCTCTCGCACTCTCTCGCTGTTCATGGCCCCGCTCCTGTTGCGCACACTTGCTGTTCATGACCCTGCTCCTCTCGCTGTTAATGGTCCTGCTCCCCTCTCACTCTTTTGCTATTAATGGCCCTGCTGTTTTCGCACTCTCTTGCTGTTAATGGCCCCACTCCTCTCGCTGTTAATGGCTCCGCTCTTCTCGCTGCTAATGGCCCTGCTCCTCTCTCACTCTTTCACTATTAATGGCCCTGCTTGTCTCTCACTCTCTCGCTGTTCATGGCCCTGCCCCTCTTTCACTCTCTCCCTCTTGATGGCCCCACTCCTCTCTTTCTCTCTCTCGCTCTCTCTCTCTCTCTCTCTCAATGAATCCCAGACCGAAATGGAATCTTGGCTTTTACATCTCATCTGAAAACAGCACTGACGTGTCAGTCTAGATCATGTGTATCAATGTCAAATAGCTTAGTGCTACAGTTTCTTTTAGTCAAAAACGGCAAAGGCTCTCTGCAGTATTGCAGGTGTTTGAAGTGATTGATGGCCTTCAGGCAATGGAGCGTCAAAATTCATTTGTAGAGGGTATTTGGCCCACAAATGAAAGCTTCAAGGGTTTTAGGTCGATTTAATTCTTAAGATTTGTAAAATACTCTAATGTTTTCTCTTTCAGTCCTCGTACAATGGCTATCTGATGGACAGCAGGTCAGTGTCATGCGCACAGTACTCATGTATGTAGTTGCTTCTTTTAATTCAAAGAATGTCCCAAACCTTTAGAAATACATTTATCTTTCTAATACAATCAACAGAGTCTCCAAAGAATGCAGTTCTTCTAGTTTGCAAAAAAGGAGGCAGCTTTTTAGGTATTCAATTCTTTATTTGGAGCTCTTGCTTCTTTAAGAGCAGTGCAATGCCAGTGCATGGCTGTTTGTCGTTGGATGGCTTTGCAATGTGTTTGTCATAGTTCCGTCTACTCTTTTGTCACTGACAAGTTTTTATACTTTGCTGGTCTATATCTGAAAGTACACGAGTTCACACCATCAAAACTAATTTTGGCTGGCCTGGTGTTCTTATTGAGGATTCCAGGTTGGATACGAGGGAAGTTGAGAGATCCCTTTATCTAGTCTGTATAACTTAGCTCAAAGTGACTTCAACATAATGCCATTAGTCGTTTATTTTTTGTCCTTCTCTTGGTATCCTGTGGCACACAAGAGGTGGCAAATACAAACCTGAAAGGAAGTCACAATTATTTTGAGATCACCTATAATTGGGTGAAATTCTGCTCCAGTTACTTTGGGTGATTGCAAGATACTTTAGTCGGTCTTTGAGAAGTAGGCCTTTATCGTAGTTTGTTGGAGTGTTGGCATGTAATTGAATAAATTGACGTGTTTACCTGTCACAACTTAGTGTGACTCTTTAAATACTCTCCGCTAGCTTTACACTGTGGCCTTATTGTGTCTGGTCAACATCGGAGAAAAGTATGGCTGTGAATCATGTTAATAGTTTGAGGCTCTATAAATGCCTTAAGCTGTGACAAAGGTTAACTATCTTCCCTCATCCATCTCAACCTATCTGCAGCCTTTGACATGGTTGACTACACCATCTTCCTCCAACACCACTCCACTGTCATCCACCCAACTGAGTGACACTGCACTCGCCTGGTTCCATTCTTATCTATCTAGTGGTAGCTGGAGAATCACCTGCATTGCCTTCTCTTTCTGCTCCTGTACTGTTACTCCTGGTGTCCTCAAGAATCTATCCTTGGCCTCCTTCCAATTTCTGATCTGCATGCTGTCCCTCTGAGACATCACCTGATCAGTACATGTACACTGACAACACCCAGCTCTACCTCCCCACCACCTCCCTCGATTTCTTCACTGTCTTTAAATTGTCAGACTGCTTATATGACACCCAGTACTGGACAAGCAGAAATGTCCTCCAGCTAAATATTGGGGGACCAAAGCCTTTGTCTTTGGCCCTGTCACAAACTCAATTCCATTGCCATGAGCCCCATCCCTCCCTCTGGCAACTGTCTGAGTCCAAACATGGTGTCATATATGCCCCCGAGATGAACTTCCATGTCCACACCATCATTGAGCACCTATTTCCACCTCCGCAACAACGCCTGACTTCACCCCGCCTCAAATCATCTCCTGCTGAAACCCTCATTCATACCTTTATTACCTGTAGACTTGACTATTCCAATGATCTTCTGGCTGACCTACCACGTTCTACCCTCGGTAAACTTGAGGTCATCCAAAACTCTACTCACGTCTTAAGTTGCACCGAGTTCCATTCACCCATCACCCTTTTGATACCTCCTGGTTAAGCAATATCTTGATTTTAAAACTCACATCCTTTTTTTCAAATCTCTCCATGGCCTCACCCCTCCCTATCTCTAATCTCCACAAGCCTTACAACCCTCTGAGATATCTGTGCTCCTTCAATTCTGCCTTCTTGCACATCCCTGATTTTAATCGCACCATCGTTGGCAGTGGTGCCTTCAGCTGTCAAGGCCCTAAGCTCTGGAATTCCCTCCCTAAACTTCCCTGCTTTCCTTCCTCTCTCTTCTCCTTTAAGACGCTCCTTAAAACCTACCACTTTGACAAAAGTTTTGGTCACCTGCCCTAATATTCCTTTATGTGGCTTTGTATCAGATTTTGTTCAGTAGGACCCCTGTGAAGTGCCTTGGGGTGTTGTACGACTTTAAAGGTACTATATAAATACAGCTTTTTATTGCGTGTGCGCGTTAATGATTTTGCACCCGAGTTCTGTTGGCCCCTTTAAAATTGTCTTAAATGTGAATGCTTGTTCATGATTTATTATAATCGGTTGGTTTGAAAGCAAGGCAGTATTCAAAGGATGTGTTATGTAGGGCATTGAGGTGCTAGATTTACACCATGTTGCCTGTTCTCTCCTACCATCATTTCTTGGACTCAAATTCTTCTGTGCAGCATTCCTAGAATAGAGAGATGGATCTATTGAAGCACTTTGTGTTTGATGTGCTGATATTTTTGTTCCTGTTTGTTGCAGTTGTGAAAATGTTGGGCATGAAAACTAGTTGAATAGCACCACCGGCCATATCATTGTGGCAACATTTGTGTAGTACTCTAGTCCAATTTATTGATGTTTAAAGTAAACAAGAAACAATAGGCCTTCAGCAATTCTGTAAAAGCAGGAAACTCTTCTATGTAGGCAGATGAAACCTCATGGAACAAGACAGGAGTAGTGGCACTTTCCTGCTGCAAGATATTTTCAGCAGGTCACTGATTCGTGTCTCCATTGTTGCAGAGGAAACCGAGAGTGCCTAAGCAGAGCTTCTAGCAGCCGTCAGAGCAGCACTGAGAATGAGCTGAAGTCCTCTGAACCTCGACCATGGAGTAGCACGGACTCTGACAGCTCAAACCGCAGTTTGAAGCCGCCCGTAACCAAAGCAAGCAGCTTCAGTGGAATTTCCATTCTGACCCGAGGCGACAGCATTGGCAGCAGTAAGAGTGGAAGCAGGGTCTCCAAAACAGGTGCGCATTCAGCTGATGCATTTCCGAGAGTTGTTTTCTGTACTGTTCCTACATAAATAATCAGTTGGCTTGAAGTCTCTTCTTGCTGAGGCTCAAGGTTTGTTTTTTTCCCCCCCTCAATTTTTCATTTTGAAGGCCATGGCATGTCATTCCAGACCAAGTGTTATGCCTCTCAGGACTCATCTAATGTCTTTCTTGCACTGGCTTCTAACAAATTGAGCAGCTGGAATGAGTAGTCATCCATTTTTTTCTCTGAAAGCCAAATACTGCAGATGCTGGAAAAGCTTAGCAGGTTAGGCAATACCTGTGGAGAGAAACAAAATCAACGTTTCAGGTCGATGACCTTGCATCAGAACACAGTGAAGCGTAGAAAATTCTTACAGGGCGTGCCAGGGTAGCTCGAGGAAGGTTGTTTCCCTTGGCTCGGGGGGGTCCAGAACTAGAGGGGACAGTCTCAGAATAAGAGGCAGGCTATTTAGGACTAAGGTGAGGAAGAAATTCTTCACTCAGGGTGGTGAATCTTTGGAATTCTCTACTCCAGAGGGTTGTGGAGGCTCAGTCACTGAGGATGTTCAGGACAGAAATCAATAGATTTCTAGATCTTGAAGATATCAAGGGATTTGGAGATAGTGTGGGAAAATGGCCTTGAGTTGGCAGACCAGCTGGTTGAATGGCGGAGCAGGCTCGAGGGGCTGAATAACCTACTCCTGCTCCTACTTACTATGAAAGGTCATCAACCTGAAATGCTAACTCTGTTTCTCTGGAGATGCTGCCTGACCTGCTGAGCATTTCCACCATTTTTTCCAATCCTTGTCGTGAAGTGTCTGGTTTCCATGTTATGTCTTCCCACTAACAACATGGCTAGGATTGAGAACTAGTCACAAGGAATTATAGGAACAAACTGTGTTCTGTATCCCTATGGCACAACATGTTGATATACTGTTACAATAAGTTACCTCGCTGCCAGATTGCACCATTTCATTTGGTACTGTACACTCTGATCTGGATTGTGCAATGTTGAGAGATGCTCATTTCATTCTTCAACCAGGCACCCGTAAAAACTGATATTTCAGGCCAGTCCGTTCCACAACTGCTTAACCCCAGCTTTGACTGAGCCGTTTAACTTGTTTGAGCACTAGAAGGATGTTGTGCTGTTAAAGAACAAAGTAGCAACTATCATTGTGGTCTGCAGCTGTCAATCTGTGAATTGTCTCCTCAGAAGGAGACAAAATTAAAAACACATTTGTTTTGTCACCTTCATCTTTTGGCATTCTTGAGATTGAAACAAAGTTCCTGCCACAGCTATAGTTTCCTTTTAAATCACAATTTCTTGCGAGGTTTTCTGGCATTTACCTCCATCTGCTTATCATCTGAAACCACAGCAAAAATGGTGCAAATGTTTGTTCAGATGTTAAATTGACGCATAAATTGTGCCATCTTAGCATCTGAATCCCTGGGAGTAATTTATATATTTTACACCGGAATGAAGCCGAACGGGACACCCAGCGTCGACCTAGGTACCGGAAAAGACAGTGGCAATCTCAGCCCTGTCGACCCTGCAAAGTCCTTCCTAACATCTGGGAGCTTGTGCCAAAATTGGGAGAGCTGTCTCAGACTAGTCAAGCAACAGCCTGACATAGTCATCCTCACGGAATCATACCTTACAGATAATGTCCCAGACACCACCATCACCATCCCTGGGTATGTCCTGTCCCAGCGGCAGGACAGGCCCAGCAGAGGTGACAGCACAGTGGTATACAGTCAGGAGGGAGTTGCCCTGGGAGTCCTCAACATCGACTCTGGACCCATGAAGTCTCATGGCATCAGGTCAAACATGGGCAAGGAAACCTCCTGCTGCTTACCACGTACCGCCCTCCCTCAGCTGATGAATCAGTGCTTCTCCATGTTGAACACCACTTGGAGGAAGCACTGAGGGTGGCAAGGGTGCAGAATGTACTCTGGGTGGGGGACTTCAATGCCCATCACCAAGAGTGGCTCAGTAGCACCGCTACTGACAGAGTCCTAAAGGATATAGCTGCCAGACTGTACCTGTGGCAGGTGGTGAGGGAACCAACAAGGGGGAAAAACATACCTGACCTCATACTCACTAACCTGCTTGCTACAGATGCATCTGTCCATGACAGTATTGGTAGGGGTGACCAATTCACAGTTGTTGTGGAGACAAAGTCCTGCCTCCACATTGACAATACCCTCCATGTGGCACTACTACTGTGCTAAATGGGATAGATTTCGAACAGTTGTAGCAACTCAAGACTGGGCATCCGTGAGGCGCTATGGGCCATCAGCAGCAGCAGAATTGCACTCAAATATAATCTGTAATCTCCTGGCCCGGCATATCCCCCACTCTACCATTACCATCAAGTCAGGGGATCGACCCTGGTTCAATGAAGAGTGTAGGAGGGCATGCCAGGAGCAGCACCAGGCATACCTAAAAATGAGGTGGCAACCTGGTGAAGCTACAACACAGGACTACTGCGTGCCAAACAGCATAAACAGCAAGTGATAGACAGAGCTAAGCGATCCCACAAACAACGGATCAGATCTAAGCTCTGCAGTCCTGCCACATCCAGTCATGAATGGTGGTGGACAATTAAACAACTCACTGGAGGAGGAGGCTCCACAAATATCCCCATCCTCAATGATGGGGGAGCCCAGCACATCAGTGTAAAAGATAAGGCTGAAGCATTTGCTACAATCTTCAGCCAGAAATGCCGAGTGGATGATCCATCTCAGTCTCCTCCAGAGGTCCCCAGCATCACAGATGCCAGTCTTCAGCCAATTCGGCTTCTATGTGATATCAAGAAATGGCTGAAGGCACTGGATACTGCAAAGGCTATGGGCCCTGATAATATTCTGGCAATAATTCTGAAGACTTGTGCTCCTGAACTTGCAGCATTCCTAGCCAAGCTGCTTCAGTACAGCTACAACACTGACATCTACCCGACTATGTGGAAAATTGCCCAGGTATGTCCTGTACATAAAAAGGACAAATCCAACCCAGCCAATTACCGCCCCATCAGTCTACTCTCGATCATCAGTAAAGTGATGGAAGGGGTCATTAACAGTGCTATCAAACAGCACTGGCTTCGTAGTAAGCTGCTCACTGACGCCCAGTTTGGATTCTGCCAGGGCCGCTCAGCTCCTGACCTCATTACAGCCTTGGTTCAAACATGGACAAAAGAGCTGAACTGCCGAGGTGAGGTGAGAGTGACTGCCCTTGACATCAAGGCCGCATTTGACCGAGTGTGGCATCAAGGAGCCCTAGCAAAACTGGAGTCAATGGGAATCAGGGGGAAAACTCTCCGCTGGTTGGAGTCATATTTGTCACAAAGGAAGATGGTTGTGGTTGTTGGAGATCAATCATCTCAGCTCCAGGACATCACTGCAGGAGTTCCCCAGGGTAGTGTCCTAGGCCCAACCATCTTCAGCTGCTTCATCAATGACCTTCCTTCCATCATAAGGTCAGAAGTGGGGATGTTCGCTGATGATTGCACAGTGTTCAGCACCATTCGCATCTCTTCAAATACTGAAGCAGTCCATGTCCAAATGCAGCAAGACCTGGACAATATCCAGGCTTGGGCTGACAAGTGGCAAGTAACATTCGTGCCACACAAGTGCCAGGCAATGACCATTTCCAATTAGAGAGAATCTAATCATCGCCCCTTGCTGTTCAGTGGCATTACCATCACTGAATCCCTCACTATCAATATCCTGGGGGTTACCATTGAGCAGAAACTGAACTGGACTAGCCATGGGGAGGCCCGTGTCCAGTGGCGTACCACAGGGATCTGTGCTGGGTCCCCTATTATTCGTCATTTATATAAACGACACAGATGACTATTTGGAAGGTAGGATGAGTATGTTTGCAGATGACACAAAGATTGGCCGGGTGGTTAACAGTGAGGTTGAGTGTCTTGGGCTACAGGAAGATATAGACGGGATGGTCAAATGGGCAGATAAGTGGCACTTGGAATTTAACCCTGAAATGTGTGAGGTGATACACTTTGGAAGGAGTAATTTGAGAAGGAAGTATTCAATGAACGGCATGACACTAGGAAGTTCTGAGAAACAAAGGGACCTTGGCATGTGTGTTCATAGATCTCTGAAGGTGGAGGGGCATGTTAGTGGGGTGGTGAAAAAGGCATATGGGACACTTGCCTTTATCAATCGAGGCATAGATTACAAAAGTAGGGAGGTCATGTTGGAGTTGTATAGAACCTTGGTGAGGCCACAGCTGGAGTACTGTGTGCAGTTCTGGTCGCCACATTATAGGAAGGATGTGATTGCACTGGAGGGGGTGCAGAGGAGATTCACCAGGATGTTGCCTGGGGATGAAACATTTAAGTTATGAAGAGAGGTTGGATAGATTTGGGTTGTTTTCGCTGGAGCAGAGAAGACTGAGGGGTGACCTGATCGAGGTGTACAAGATTATGAGGGGCATGGACAGGATGGATAGGGAGCAGCTGTTCCCCTTAGTTGAAGGGTCAGTCACGAGGGGACACAAGTTCAAGGTGAGGGGCAGGAGATTTAGGGGGAATGTGAGGAAAAACTTTTTTACCCAGAGGGTGGTGACGGTCTGGAATGCGCTGCCTGGGAGGGTGGTGGAGGCAGGTTGCCTCACATCCTTTAAAAAGTACCTGGATGAGCCCATGGCACATCTTAACATTCAAGGCTATAGGCCCCTTCGCACGTCTTAACATTCAAGGCTATGGGCCAAGTGCTGGTAAATAGGATTAGGTAGGTCGGTCAGGTGTTTCTCATGTCAGCGCAGACTCGATGGGCCAAAGGGCCTCTTCTGCACTGTGTGATCCTGTGATTATAAATACTTTGTCTACAAGAGCAGGTTAGAGACTCGGACTCCTGTGACAAGTAACTCGCCTCCTGACTCCCCAAAGCCTGTCCACCATCTACAAGACACAAGTCAGGAGTGTGATGGAATACTCCCCACATGCCTGGATGAGTGCAGCTCCAACAACACTCAAAAAGCTTGACACCATCCAGGACAAAGCAGCCCACTTGATTGTCACCACATCCACAAACATTCACTCCCTCCACCACCAATGCACAGTAGCAGCAGTGTGTGTACCATCTACAAGATGCACTGCAATAATTCACCAAGGCTCCTTCGACAGCAACTTCCAAACCCACGACCACTACCATCTAGAGGGACAAGGGCAGCAGATAGTTGGGAACACCACCACCTGGAAGTTCGGTCCAAGTCACTCACCATCCTGACTTGGAAATATATCGCCATTCCTTCACTGTCACTGGGTCAAAATCCTGGAACTCTCTCCCTAACAGCACTGTGGGTGTACCTACACCACATGGACTGCAGCGGTTCAAGAAGGCAGCTCACCACCACCTTCTCAAGGGCCACTAGGGATGGGCAATAAATGCTGGCCCAGCCAGCGAAGCCCACATCCCATGAATGAATTTAAAGAAAAATACATTTTTATAGAAGGGAACAGAGTGAATTGAGAAATGGTTAAAATTCAATGCAAACCTTTTCACTGGGGGGAGAAAATGAGAAACTGAACTTTGAGTCCATTCGCAATTAATATATTCAATGATATTGTAATGCTTTCTGAGGTACTGTGTTAGGGTGTTACATTACCTGAGTTCCTTCTCTTTGTGTCACACACTAAGTTGACATCCAATTTTTTTTTGTTCTGGTATGAACTGAGCTGGCGTGACCTGCAAGAATTGAACAATATAATTAAATCGATTTTGATTCTTTTGGGGCTGTACGTAAGTTCGTGGGCACTCAAGTCAAGTTTCATAAGATTGTTCATTCTGTGTTGTAAGAATTGGGACTCCTGTTCTAGGCTTGCCGCTCGGGACTCCTGAATTAACGTCATCAGGTTATGTGCAAGCCTCTGCACAGCAGCCTGGGAGGACCGTCCTGTCGAATTCTGCACAACAACAGCAACTGCCACCCACACCTCAGCAACAACCAATGACCAATCACATGATATCACAGGTGAGTCACCATTCAGTGTCCCTCCCCTTCATGTAAAGTGCACTAGATTATTTGGTTGTGATGTTGCAGAAGGTGGGGGCTACCAAGTTAGACATGAATTGAGAACAAACGCATTGTAAAGCATTTAGTACAGTGGAGCCTGCTTATTATCATATTTCGTCCAAATCATTTTACTGTCTTTGTGTAACTATAACATTCCAAGAATAAAATGAGTTTCTGTATAGAATGCAAGAAAATATTCTATATTTATCAGAATTTTTTCCTTTGTGCCAAAATGAATTCAAACTTGCAGTCTCTACTGTAAGTTGTTTTGAGCTGCTTGATTTCAGTTTTACATTATCTTGGTATTGAGGTGTTTTAGACAGCAGTCAAACAAAAAGCTCTGTTAAAATCTCTTTGCAGTCATTGCTATTGGCAGCTTTTCATTTTTAGCCATCTCAGTACCACACTTCCATTGTTCCACTTGGGAACCGAAATATTTTGCAGAGATAACAGTGCAACTTGCGTTGAAGCAACTTAAATAACACGAACAAAAATGTTAGAACAAGCATTTGTATAGATTCACCCTATTACAGGAAGTCTGAATGCATAAATTGGACCACTTTTGGTGTATTTTCATTTTGCCTGTGTTTTTTTCCCAATCTCCCTCTGAAGGCACCTCATGCTACACTATGGTTTCATAAGCCATAGCAGACCTTCAGTGCATGTGCAGCTTGATTATGTGTTGCCAGACTATGTCACCACGGGTGGGATGGGGTGCAGCAGCGATGATAAGGCAGTCAAGGTTGATATTGTCCTTGCTCAATATTCCCAAGCATGTTTTTTCCACCTCAAGTCACTTGATAGTCATCAGGTATGATCTTTTTCCGATCTCGCCCCTTCAGGCGTAAACCTTGCTGGGGTGGCCGGTTTTCTTGGGCAGCAGCACAGCCTGGATGTTGGGCAGGGCCCCACCCTGGGCTATGGTGACCCCTCCCAGCAGCTTGTTGAGCTCTTCGTCGTTGCGGATGGCGAGCTGCAGGTGGCGGGGGATGATGCGAGTCTTCTTGTCCCGGGCCGCGTTGCCGGCCAGCTCGAGGATCTCGGCCGTCAGGCACTCGAGGACGGTGGCCAGGCAGACGGGGGCTCCGGCCCCGACACGCTCAGCATAGTGACCCTTGTGCAGCAGCCGGTGGATACGGCCGACGGGGAACTGAAGATCGGCTCTGGAGGAGCGAGTCTTGGCCTTGGCACGCCCTTTGCCTCCGGTTTTACCGCGACCAGACATTCTGTTGTTCCTCCTGCTGAAAGTCTTCACCAATGTTGAATCTAGTCATCAGGTATGGCTGGTCCTTTTTTATTGCTCCTCTAACCCAGGGTCTTAGACCAATGTAGCATCTATACTGAGATCAGTAACTCAGCACAGAGTTGGACTGTAGCCTGGGGCCAACTGTCCAGTACCACACCAGGAGGTATATCTATTCCTTTTCTCATTAGGATTTAGATTCCTAGGACACTGGGAGCTGTTCTGGGGAAAGTGAAGCATTTACGGCTGGATGGGTTGCATCTCAACAGAGCCGAGACCAATGTCCTCGTGAGTGGTTTGATAGTTCTGTTCGGGAGCATTTAAACTAACTTGAACATAACGAACATACAAATTAGGAGCCAGAGTAGGCCATTCGGCCCCTTGAGCCTGCTCTGCCATCTGATGAGATCATGGCTGATCTGATTGTGGCCGCAACTCCACTTTTCTGTCTACTCCCTATACCCTTTGAAGTCTTTGTCAATGAAGAATCTATCTAACTCAGCCTTGAATATATTCAATGACCCAGCCTCCACTGCGCTCTGGGGAAGAGAATTCCACAGACTCACGACCCTCAGAGAAAAAATTTCTCCTCATCCTGCCTTAAATGGGAGACCCCATCTTTTTAAACCGTGTTCTAGTCTCCCCCACAAGAGGAAACATCCTCCCAACATCCCCCTGTCAAGCACCCTCAAGACCTTATATGTTTCAATAAAATCAACCCTCGTCTTCTAAACTCCAATGGATCAGGCCCAACCTGTCCAATCTTTCCTTATAAGATAACCCTCTTGTCCCAGGAATCAGTCGTGTGAACCTTCTCTGAACTGCTTTTAATGAATTTATATCCTTTCTTAAGTAAGGAGGCCAAAATTATACACAGTACAGATATGGTCTCAGCAATGCTCTGTGCAATTGTAGTAAAACATCCTTACTTTTATATTCCATTCCCTTTGCAATAAATGACAACGTTCCATTTGGAGAGAGTGAATGGGAACCGAGATGTAGCATTAGGAAGGATAAATAAGGTGCACAAATGATTGGGAGAGACAAATGGCACTAAAGTAAGAAATAATGTGTTAGGTGGGGTCAGATGAAGAGCTAAAGCAATGAGTTCTAATTTAGGGTTACAGTGAATGTATGGAAATGCACAGAGTGTGGTAAATAAGCTTAGTGAGCTGCAGGCACAAATAGCCACATTCAGGAGAATATGATGTTGTGCCAGTAACAGAGACCTGGCTCAAAAAGAACAGGATTGGGTATGAAATATTCCTGGATGCAAGGTATTCAGGAAAGATAGGAGGGAAGGACATAAAGGAGGAGAGGTAGCATTATTAATGAAGCTAAATATTACAGTACCGGGAGAAAGGATGTCCTGGAGGGATCAGGGACAGAATCTATTTGGTTAGAGCTAAGAAACAAAAGAAGTACCATTACACTACTGGGTGTATTCCATGGCTACCAAGATATATAGGAACAGATTTGCAAGGAAATTATAGAGATACACAAAAACTATAGAGTAGTTATAATGAGAGACTTCACTTATCCTCAAATTAGTGTAAAGGGCAGAGAGGAGGAACAGTTTCTGAAATATGTTCAGGAGAATTTTCGAGATCTGTATCTTTGTGACCCAACAAGGAAGGAGTCATTACTGGGTCTGATTCTGAGAAATGAGCTCAGTCAAGTAGATCAAGGGCTAGTATTGCAGGATATTGAGGGAACAGTGCAATAAGGTTTAGGTTAGCTATGGAAGAGGACAAGAAGCACTCCAGTGTAAAAATTGGCGGAGGGTCAATTTCATTGTTGTGAGAACAAATCTGTCTCAGGTAAATTAGAATCAGATTGACAGGCAAAACTATAATTGGACAATGGCTGGCTTTAATGAGGAGATGGTTTGGGTACAGTCTAGATACATTCCCATGAGGGGGAAAGCTGGTGTAGTATAAAGGGTTAACAGATGTGATGTGATAATATTTGGCATAGATGATGATGTACCACTGACATCAGTCAGTCATGTGTCAGAGTCTCTCTCTCTCTCAGAGTGATGCATGTCAACTCTGTAACCTGCTAAGATGTAGTGCTCATAAACAAGTGTTGAACAGATACCAGAGTATGTCTACAGTCTAAGAATCAAGCCCCATGCCTAGAGTCCAAGGTAGAAGGACCTAATCTCAGAACATGGTGGCAGCAGTGGAGACATTGATGTGAAAAAACACTTCAGTGTTATCAAAGGAACCACAGAGTGAAGAAACCTTTGAAAGCAGCTTGTAAAAAATTCAGCAGAAGGAGGCACACTGGAGAGAGGTAACAATGATTGTACCTGGTGAGCAGTCTCTGCTATTTTTGACTGCGTCGAGGGCCCACAGAGAGGCCAGCAATGGGAGTTATGGAAACGCCATTTTCTCTTGTACTGAGCAACATCAGGTCTTCAGAAAAAGGAGCAAAAGCTTCAAGTTTGTTCCTTTATGTGGTAGGTCCAGTAGCAGACGACATTCTCCTAAGGCAAGGGGTGCAGGAGTCCGCCAGAGACTTTGAGTCCATTCTTAAAGCCTCTGGCACATATTTTAGCCTGAAGCAAAATTTAGTAATTGAACAAGCACGTTTTAACCAGCAGTTGCAAAGACCTGGGGAATCGATTCAATTATTTTGAGCCGATCTATATTGCCTAGCTAGTTCTTCCAGATGCAGGGCGCTGAAGGACGATCTAAACGGTGATCGCACAGCTGTGGGGTTCCAGGATGAAAAGCTCTCCGACTTTCTGCAGACCAAAGATGATCTTCCTTTGGATCAAGCAGTCCAGTATGCGAGACAGGCTGAGGTTAGAGTATTTAATCGGGCTATCATTTGGGGCGACTCCGATGCTTCACATTACTGTAGACTGGGTAGGCCCATGGGCAGTGAACCCACCCATAAGAAAGCTCGCCAAACCAGGCGAAAGGATGGGGAAATCCACACCGGCAACCATTTTGAGATGCTTGTGTTGTGGCGCGAAAACCCAGCATAAGCACCAGGACTGCGCAGCAGGGGGCACGGAATATTGTTTTTGTAAATCCAACAATTTTAATTGAAGTCGAAAACCTGGAAGTATTTATGAAACATAAACCATCCAGGAAATGGAAAGTCAAGAAAATGGTGAAATGACAGAGTCCATAGAGGATCACACTGCTAAAGAGCTGGTACCTTCCAGGGGTGAAAGCCAGCTGGCACCCATACTTCAGTCCCAGCTGAAAGTTTTCTTTCCTCCAGAACTAGAGGTCAGCACAGAAGCTGCGGCAGAATCTTTCCCACTTCTGAAGCTGCAGAATCCTGGACAGCAATCTTGTCTTTGAGTTGATTGTCCACAGAAAATCCAGCTCATTACAGAAACTGAGGTTGTCTTGTCTCCATGACCTCAGCAATTCTTTCCATTGCCTATAGTGGAGCAACCTCATACAGAGAGAAGTGTGGCTCTCTTACCACTGCCTACAGAAAGTAGACAGTCCTCCCATAAAATCGTTGGGAAATCCTCTCCTCTTTTCCTGACAACCTTACAGGAATTTGGTCATTTTTTTCCTTTGTCATCTAACTTTGTCTCGGATCTTCAGTGCAGTTTCAGTCTTCAATACAGCATTGGATGATACGGATGTGACAGTCTTCCCTGGAGTTGAAGATTATTCCTCTTCTAAAGCTGCTTCACAGAGTCCTATGGGGGAGAAACAAGTTCCTCAGAGTGCCCTGAGTTCTTCTCTTCTAGTCCCAGAGGATACAAAGCTCGATTCTCTTTAGTCTTCTCTTTTGGATCAGTCATTAATTGCAAAGTCTTGTTGTCCTTGCAGTTCAGTCATTCTGCAACCTACACTCTAGCAGCATTGCTGTCAGCATTGCAGGGAAGCAAAGTGTTGTCCTCTCCTGCATATGATAATGCCCTACCAGATATGGAAGAAAGCCCTCATGTCTCCAAGATGTCTTCCCGAAGGGCTGAGAATACTGTGGGAGGTTGAATCCCCCACGACTGTGACTTGGGGAGGGCAAGAGTTGGAGTTGGGTAGAATCTGTAGTTGTTAAAAGGGAGTTACAGAAATGTAACATAGTTTCATGTTGTTGTTAACAGGTAGGTTAGTATACTTGGGAGGTGTAGAATAAAGTGTGAACAGATGGGATATGCTGATGTAGATGATGCACGGTTGACGTCAGTCAGTCATGTGTTAGACGCTCGCTCGGTCTCTCTCTCTCTCTCTCTCTCTCTCTCTCTCTCTCTCTCAGAGGGTATTAAGAGGAGGTGTGGGGCTAATTTGTGACGAAAAAGGAATTGACTCATGGAGGCAGAGGGCATGATTGAGGTAAATAAATGAGTATTTTGCATCTGTCTTTACCAAGGAAGAAGGTACTTCCATAGTCATAGTGAAAATAAGTTGAGATACTGAATGGGCTAAAAATTGATGAAGTGGAGGTCATAGAGTTGTATATGACACAGGCCATTCAGCCCATCAAGTCTGTGCTGGCCCTCTGTGGAGCAATCCAGTCAGTCCCATTCCCCTGCTCTATCCCTTTAGCCCTGCAAGTTTATTTCCTTCAAGTGCCCATCCAATTTCCTTCTGAGATCATTAATCGTCTTGACCCACCACCTTTGTGGGCAGCGAGTCCGAGGTCATGAACACTCATCGTGTAAAAAAGTTCCTCCTTACATTCCCCCTGTATCTCTTGCCCAAAACCTGAAATCTCTGTCAATAATCTGGGAATAGCTTTTCTTTATCTACCTTATCTAAACCTGTCATAATCTTGTACACCTCTATCAAATCTCCCCTCAATCTCCTTTGCTCCAAGGAGAACAACCCCAACTTCTCCAGCCTAACCTTGTAGCTAAAATCCCCCATCCCTGGAACCATTCTGGTAAATCTCTGCACCCTCTCAAGGACCCTCACATCCTTCCTAAAGTGTGGTGACCAGAACTGGACACAATACTCTAGTTGGGGCCTAACCAGAGCTTTAGAAAGGTTCAGCAGAATTCCCCTGCTTTTGTACTCAATGCCTCTTTTTATGAAGCCCACGATCCCAGATGCTTTGCTAATTACTCTCTCAATATATCTTGTCACCTTCAAAGATCTCTGCACATGAACCCCCAGATCCCTCTGCCCCTGAACACTCTTTAGAATTGTGCCATTAAGTCTATATTGCCTCTCCCTATCCCTTCTGCCAAAATGCATCACCTCATACTTTTCTGTATTAAATTCCATTTCCCACTTGTCTATCCATTCTGCCAGCCTATCGATATCTTGCTGCAGTTGATTAGTATCATCCTCAGTGTTTGCCACTCCTCCAAGTTTGGTATCATTGGCACATTTTGAAATTTGACTCTGCACTGCAGTATCCAAGTCATTCATATCTATCAAACAAAGCAGCGGTCCTAGCACTGACCCTTGGGGAACACCACTGTCTACCTACCACCCTCCAGTCTGAAAATAACCATTTACTGCGACTTGCTGTTTTCTGTTCCTTCAGCCAATTTTTTATCCAAGTTCACACTGACCCTCCTATTCCATGAGCCACAGTTTTCTTAAACATCCTTTTATGTGGCACTTTGTCAAACACTTTCTTAAAATCCATAGACAACATCCACTCCATTCCCTTCATCAGCCTCTGTTACTTCATCAAAAATCCAGTGAGATTAGTCAAACAGGGTCTGTCTTTTACAAATTGTACTGGCTCTCCTTCATTAACTCAAACCTCTCCCAGTGCCTGCTGATTTATTTTCCCCGATTATTGTGTCTAAAACCTTACCCACCACTGATGTTAAACTGACTGTCCTTGAATAAGGGTGTCACTAGAGGGGATTTGAGGAAACAATATTTTGTCAGATTCTTTTTCCTCAGTAAGCACCAATACGAAGGACTCATTGGACTGGATCTTCCGATGCCAGCAGTGGTAAATGTTGAGACATCCGCCGCTGTTGCACTTCAGGAACCATCAGAGGACCTGACCTACATACACGCGTAATAATTGTCCAGAAAGTTTAAACTTGCGATAGGTTGACTTGCGCTGCCAGGGACAGTACGAGAACACCTCTAAATCTGATTTCAGGGTTGGAGACATGGGCTAGATGCATGCACTTAGCTGGACTATTATGACACAGCCGATGGTAAAGGCTGAATTGGTCAAATCCCAGAGGGAAACTTGAAATACCTGTCATAACCCATTTTTGCAATTTCTATGTTTCGAGATGTAGGCTTTGAATTCAGTAGTAGTAAGACAACTGAGTCTCAAGAGGTTTTTTATAAAACTAAATTAAACATTTATTAATGCAAAAAAGATTGTAAACACATATGTCTGCAAAGTTACTACTATAATAACCACAGAAATCCCTTAATTAATCTGACTCTGCTGCACCCCCCTGTTGAGGCAACAGTAAAACACAGATTTAAACAGACGCCTAGCAAAGCACACCCTGGACAGTCACATTCAAAATGAGTTTCTTTCAGCTCTGGGTCCTTGCAGATAGACTTGAGGCTTACAGGCTGGAGGCTTTAGGTCTTAGAACCCCTTCTCCTTTTACCAACAGCCTTCTCTTCCTTCATACATATTTTCCTCTTTGAATGCAAATTCTCATTGTCACTAGGTTTTTTTAACTTTTTAAATCTTCTAACAATAAAACCCTTTTATAATACCCACTTTACTAGTAAGCTTTGAAAAAATAAACACATTGTTTCTGAGCTTCACCTGGTTAGGTGTAATATTTCCCCTGCTCTTTTGAATGGTCTATTTAAAAATGCAAATTGCCCCCTTTAAACCTCAGCTTCTATTTCCCTATGTTTATTTAATTACCATTTCAAGCTTCCTCTTCTGTACATCAAAGCCTCTGGACCAGCTGGTTTTAAACCAATTAAGATGCGCGCACGCGCACACACACACACACACAGATGCCACTAAACTCTATTTTAAAATAATTTCCAATAACATTATAGACATTATTATATCTTCTTGACGTCCCCACCTTATGGAAAAATGAGCCATCATAATTCTAAAAGACAGCTTCATTTTTATTAACCCATCTTACACTATTTTCTATATTTAACTATATACTGTTATGAGACAGCAGTTGTTAAAGCTGAGCTATTCAAAAATCCCAGAGGGAAACTTTAAACAACTGTCTTAACCTATATTTTTAAGTGGCATATTTGAGATGCAACTCTAAGTTCAGGAATCAGATCCCCAGTTCTCAAGAGGTTTTATATTAAACTAAATGAAATATTTTGGCCAGAATTTTACATTCGGCATGCAGGGGCGGGCCCGACACGCTGGAATGTAAAATGATGCGCGATATTTCGGTAGGCGGGCGCACTATGAGGACAGAGGCATGCCCGCCATTAATTAACAGGCCAGCTAAGGCCCTTGAGGCACCAATTGAAATCGATTTTGCGCTGCCTGTGCGACTTTCGGGGTGTTGCTCGGGCGCAATGGGCAGGCAGGTAGGCCACATTTTCAAAAACCTCATCCACGGGCGGGATTCATTCGGACTCGAAACGTTAACTGTGTCCCTCTCCGCAGATGCTGCCAGACCTGCTGAGTTTTTCCAGGTATTTTTGGTTTTGTTTTGTAAGAGGGCTGAGTGGGCTCGCTAATGCGAGTTGTTTGTACTTTAGATTATAACTTACTGCTACTTGCTTGTGTGAACAGGATAACTTCATTTCACTTCAGAGTGGCTTTGACAGAAATAAGAGGCTTCAGTTCAGGACTCCGGGGAATTCATACCATTTGGGGCCTTCCGGATATCAGACAGCCTTCCCTTACCCTGGGAATGGGGATTGTGGCCTTCGCTGGAGGCATCTCCTCCTCTGAGGAAGAGAGGGCTAGAAGGGAGAGGAGGCCAGGTATCCCTATTCAGCCTCCAGGGGAGCGACCGTTGGGAGGAGAGGCGCAGGCACAAGGGGTTCAGGGCCAACAGGTAGTCCAAGGCGTAAGGGGCCGCAGAAGATGTCATTATCCTGCTGCTAGGGTTTATAGGTGGCGTTGCAGCTACCTCAATATGTCCAAGGTGCAATGCCGAAGGAGGGTCCATCTCTCAAGGGAGACCCTGATCTCCATTAGTCAGATGATCGACCCTGAGATCAGCTCCGACTGTGTGGGTGGACACCCCTTGCCAGTGGCTCTGGAGGTCACAGTGGCCCTCAACTCCTATATCTCTGGCTCTTTCCAGGGATCAGTGGGTGATCTTTGTGGAGTCTCCCAATCGGCTGTCCACAGTTATGTCAAGCTGGTGACAGACGCTCTGTCCAGGCGTGCATTGACTTTCATTCACTATCACACGGACGAGGCCAGCCAGGCTGAGCGAGCCAGAGGCTTTGCCACGATTGCCTCCGTATCCAGGGTGCAATAGACTGTACATGTGTGGCCATCAAGGCGCCAGCGGGTGAGCCGGGTGCCTTTGTCAACAGGAAGGGCTTCCACTCCATGAACGTGCAGATAGTGTGTGATCACAGGATGCAGATTCTGCAAGTCTGTGCAAGGTACCCAGGCAGCTCCCATGATGCTTACATCCTGAGGCACTCCCAGGTGCCGGGGCTCTTCAGTGCTCCAGCCCGGCTGGATGGATGGCTGCTGGGTGACAAGGGCTATCCGTTGAAGAGGTGGCTCATGACACCTCTCCACCATCCAAGAACAGAAACTGAGCAGCGGTACAATAGGAGCCATGCCTCTACAAGGGCGGTGGTAGAGAGAACCATCGGTCTTCACAAGATGCACTTCCGATGCCTGGACCGTTCAGGGGGCGCACTGCAATACCCCCCCCCGATCATGTGTCACTGATAGTGGTTGCATGCTGCGCTTTCCACATTCTGGCACTGGAAAGGGGGAACACAGTGGAGGAAGATGATGTTGACATTGCTGTTCTGGCAACAGACGATGAGTCCAGTCATGAGTACGAGCATGGTCAGGAGAACACTTAGGGGATAGACGCTGACTTGGGCAACCTCCAGGGAGGCAGGGACACCCGGGAGGCTTTGATCCAACGCTCCTTCAGCTAGCCTAACAAAGATGAACCATCACCACATGCCAAGGCTGCAGGCTCCCTACTCGATACCTGACAGTGCATGTTGTTCACCAAGCATATCTTCCTATGTGCCATTTCAATAAAGCTCAATGACAAACAAGTCACTCATAACATCATTGGTTACCTTTCACCTGCAGAACTAATGAAGCACCCAGAGGCTTGTTGAACACAAACACATTTACTGGTCTGGTGCCTGGCATACATAAATCAAATTAAATGGAAAGCTGTTCTCCATCACATCTAATTATAAATAACTTAAAAGTGGGGCAAAAAAATAACACCAGTGATAAGCCTGTGTTGTGCCTAGAGTGCTTTATGTTTGCTTTAAGGGTGCTACATCTATGTGCCCCCCTCTCGCTGGCACCGGCATTGGAGACAGCTGCTGACTGTGTCCTGTTGACCTTGATGACCTTGGTGGTCGTCCTCTGGCCTGTGGAGCCTGTGCTGGCCCCGCCTGGGAGGGAGCGGTCAGTGCCACGTCTGGCAACTCCCCAGTTGTCGTAGCCTCATCAGATGCCACGGTCACTGGCAGAGGGGCGGAGGAGCTGCTGCCCTCGTCCGGAGCGCCCTGAGAGGAGCCCGCAGAGACGACAGGCAGCTTGTGCATCAATGTGAGGTCGCTCTGGACCCCCTTCTCGCCATTGATGAACGTGCACCGAGCTGGGATACTGGGTGCCTTTTCCATCTCCCACACTGACACTGACCAGCTGAGGTCAGTGCCGATTTTGGGCCTGCAGGTCTGAGCGCATCCCCAGGAACCCCTGATTCTGTTCCTGGCACAGCCTCTCCATGAGAGTCGCCACTGTCTCAATGGAGGAGGCAGTGCGCTCGGTCATGAGGGTTAATGCAGTGCTCATGCTCCATATGGACTCCTCCACAACGGAGACCATGGCACGCATTCCCTTCTGTATCTCCGCCAGATCCTCCCGCACACCCTGCTGACTTCCTTGGGACCAGGATATTCCGGCGTGCTGCCACCAGCTCCAGGAGGGCAGCGAGACACTAATCAGAAAACCGTGGGATCGACTGCCCCGCCGACCTGCCCTCCCGCCTGCCCCGCCGACCTGCCCTCCCGCCTGCCCTGTTCTGCAATGCCGTTCTACATGGCAATGGTACTCCAGATCAACAGCAGCCTTTGCATGGGTGCCTGCGCCATTTTTGAATAGGCCGCCGGGTCGCCATTGGACCCGGCAGACATTGAGCTTCCGCCCCTGCCCACCTCTTCTCGCTGATGCCGGAGACGCGCATTACGCTGGGCAGGCCTTAATTGGCCCACCCATGTAAAATGGCGGTGCGGACCTGATCGCGGGCGGCGATCAGACTGCTCCACCTGCTCCCGCCGAGCCCGCCCAACGTGGGAAAAATTCAGGCCTTTATTAAGTTGCAATACATTAAACACATATAAATGGTTACAAATTACTATCATAACTTTTAACAAATTCTTAAACTAACCTCCATTAAGGCAACAGCAACGCATAGACTTAAACAGACACCAGGCAAAGCATTTTCACCTTATGAATTCAAAATGAGGTTCCTTTCACTTTGGTTCCTGTGGAGACAGTTGTAAGCTTACAGTTACTTTGATCTTGCCTTTCTGCTCTGCAGAGACAAAACTGCTAAAGTTATACCTAGCACAGCTCATTGAATGTAAATTCTCATTGTATCACCAGCCTCTTTGAACTCCACCTCTTCTAACAATAAAACCCCTTTCATAATTTTATTTGTAATATAAACATGTTGCTTATTCTCTGCTAGCTAGATACCAGATTTCACTCGCCTTCTTGAATGCTCCATTCAAAAAATGCAAATGCACTCTACCTCGCTTACATCTCAAAACTAGTACACATTGAAGCACCCAGACTAGCTGGCTTTGATCCAATTAAGACACACCCAGAGACTAAACCTCTATTTAAAAGATAAGTATTTTCCAATAATATATACATTAATAGCTTCATGACATCCCCCTCCCTATTGAAAAATGAACCGTCATAATTCTAAAAGACGGCTTCATTTTAATAACCCAACTCTCACTATCTCCTATACTTATTACACTGTTACATTACCAGATGCATGCATTAACATATAGAAATCACTCCAGTTCAGTGTCTAGGTTTTTTAAAATGCCCCATTTTCCTTTAAGCTTCAAACTCTTGATAACACATCTGCAAACAGATTTTCTCCTCCAGTAATATGTATAATCCGTAGGTTACAAAGTTGTAATAATAGGCTACATCTGAAAAGCCTTGCACTTTTGTCTTGAAATTTGTCCAAAAACTTCACAGCATATGGCTTGTATAAACAATTGTTTCTGATGAATTGTTTGCAATATAAATTTCAAAATGCTGCAGTGCTAACACCAAGCTCAAAGTCTCTTTCTCGCTCGTTGAATATCTTCTCTGTTGTACATTCAGCTTCCCTGAAAAATACCCTATTGGTTTTTCAATTCCAGTGTCATCTTGTAGCAGCCCCAATGCCGATATCACTTGTGTCAACGGCCAACTTGAATTGCTTGGCATAATTGGGTACTTCCAAAACTGTGTTGTAGTTAATACAGTTTTCAAACTATCAAATGATTTCTGACACTCCAATGTCCATTGAAACAACTTTTTTAATAGTTCAGTCAGTGGAGCAACCACTTGGCTAAAATTTGGTACAAATTTCTGGTAAAACCCACTCGCACCCAGAAATCTCAAAATTTCTCATTTTGTTGTAGGCACTGGGAAATCCACGATAGCCTTGACTTTCACATCTCTCGGAACCACCTGACCATGTCCAATGGTATGGCCTAGATACATAACTTGCGCTTTTGCAAATTCACTTTTAGCCAAGTTCATCACCAAAGTAGCTTCTTGTAGTCGAGTAAATAATTCTTCCAGATACTGTAAATGCTCCTCCCACGTCTGTCTGAAAACTATTAGATCATCAATATACACGTTACAATTGCTTAGACCTGCAATTACTTTGTCAGTCTTTGAAATGTTGCAGATGCATTCTTCATACCAAATGGCATGATTTTAAACTGATATAGTCCACTTGGCGTTACAAAAGCTGATATTTCCTTTGCTGTCTCCGACAATGGTACCTGCCAATATCCTTTTAGCAAGTCAATCTTTGTGATAAATTTCGATTGTCCCACATTCTCAATGCAATCTTCCAACCGTGGTATAGGATATGAATCTGCTTTTGTCACCGCATTCACCTTTTGATAGTCCACGCACAGTCTGTGTTCTCCATCTGGTTTCAGTGCCAGTACAATACGCAAACTCCAGTTACTGCAACTAGATTCATGTTATCATTTTGAAGCATGAAATCAATTTCTTTTTGTACTCGTGATAACTTTGTTGGACTTAATCTATAAGGTTGTTGCCTTATTGAAGATGATATTTCTGTACATACATCATGCAAAGCTAAATGTGTCTTTCCCAACTTAATTCCACAAATCGGTTTGTGTGACTGCAATAGCTTTTCCAAATTACTTTGACACTTGTTTGGAAGGTAACTCAACATTTAATTTAAATTTTCAAGCACCCCCTCATTATCCAATTTGATTAGAGGAAAATCAATTTCAGAGTCCTGCACTTCTACCTCTTCCTCATCATCCACCATCACTAACACCTCTTTTTGTTCCTCTTTCCTGTCAAAGTACTTTTTAAGCATATTTGCATGACACACCCCCTTCTTTCTTCTACCTGGAGTATTTATCAAATAATTTACTTCACTCAATTTCTTTTCAACTCTATAAGGTCCACTAAACCTTGCATTTAATGAATCAGCTAATACTGGTAACAAAGCTAATACTTTCGCCCCAGAAACAAAACTGCGAATTTTAGCTTTCTTATCTGCTTTCAGTTTCATCACTTGCTGTCATATCTTTAAATGTTCCCTAGCCAACTCACATGCTCTGTCTAATCTCTCTCTGAAATTTGATACGTAATCCAGGAGAGTAGCTTCTGGATTTTGACCCTCCAATTTCTCATAAATCAATTTCAGTGGTCCCCTTACCTCATGACCATAGACTAACTCGAAAGGACTAAAACCAGTTGATGCATTAGGAGCATCCCTAAAGCAAATAACAAGAATGGAATACCCCCATCCCAGTCCTGTGGATAATCCTGACAGTATGCTCTCATCATGGTTTTTAAAGTTTGATGTTATCTTTCCAAAGCTCCTTGTGACTCCGGATGTTGACAACTAGTTTTATCCCCAAACTGTTCATTACTTCCTTAAACAGCTGTGACATAAAATTTGAACCCTGATCTGATTGTATTTCCTTAGGTAAACCATGGGCAGAGTTTTCTGCCTGTCGGGCGGGTGGGCCCGACCCAATCTCTGGCGGGCGGGGAGCTGATCCCCGCCGTAGAAGCGGGACCCCCCCAATCCCCCATTCCCCATCCCCCATTTCGCTGCCCACCATTCCCCCCCACCCCCCATTCCCCATCATCCTTCATCCCCCCCCCATTTCCCCACCCATATTCCCCCCCATTTCCTTCCCCCCCATATTCCCCCCCATTTCCTTCCCCCCCATATTCCCCCCATTCCCTTCCCCCCCCCATTCCTCCCCCTCCATTCCCCCCTTCCCCCCCTTTCCCCCTCATTTCCCCCCTCCTTTCCCCCCCATTCCCCCCTCATTTCCCCCCATTCCCCCCTCATTTCCCCCCATTCCCCCCTCATTTCCCCCCATCCCCCCTCCATCCCCATTCCCGCCCCCCCATCCATTCCCGCCCCCCCATCCCCATTCCCGCCCCCCCATCCCCGCCCCCCCATCCCCGCCCCCCACATCCCCGCCCCCCCCATCCCCGCCCCCCCCATCCCCCCCACCCCCATTCCCGCCCCCCCCATCCCCCCCACCCCCATTCCCGCCCCCCCCATCCCCAAATCCCCATCCCCCCTCCCCCCAAATCCCCATCCCCCCTCCCCCCAAATCCCCATCCCCCCTCCCCCCAAATCCCCATTCCCCCTCCCCCCAAATCCCCATTCCCCCCTCCCCCCAAATCCCCATTCCCCCCTCCCCCCAAATCCCCATTCCCCCCTCCCCCCAAATCCCCATTCCCCCCCTCCCCCCAAATCCCCATTCCCCCCCTCCCCCCAAATCCCCATTCCCCCCCCTCCCCCCAAATCCCCATTCCCCCCCCTCCCCCCAAATCCCCATTCCCCCCTCCCCCCAAATCCCCATTCCCCCCCTCCCCCCAAATCCCCATTCCCCCCCTCCCCCCAAATCCCCATTCCCCCCCTCCCCCCAAATCCCCATTCCCCCCCTCCCCCCAAATCCCCATTCCCCCCCTCCCCCCAAATCCCCATTCCCCCCCTCCCCCCAAATCCCCATTCCCCCCCTCCCCCCAAATCCCCATTCCCCCCCTCCCCCCAAATCCCCATTCCCCCCCTCCCCCCAAATCCCCATTCCCCCCCTCCCCCCAAATCCCCATTCCCCCCCTCCCCCCAAATCCCCATTCCCCCCCTCCCCCCAAATCCCCATTCCCCCCCTCCCCCCAAATCCCCATTCCCCCCCTCCCCCCAAATCCCCATTCCCCCCCCTCCCCCCAAATCCCCATTCCCCCCCCTCCCCCCAAATCCCCATTCCCCCCCCTCCCCCCAAATCCCCATTCCCCCCCTCCCCCCAAATCCCCATTCCCCCCTCCCCCCAAATCCCCATTCCCCCCCTCCCCCCAAATCCCCATTCCCCCCTCCCCCCAAATCCCCATTCCCCCCCTCCCCCCAAATCCCCATTCCCCCCCCTCCCCCCAAATCCCCATTCCCCCCCTCCCCCCAAATCCCCATTCCCCCCTCCCCCCAAATCCCCATTCCCCCCCCTCCCCCCAAATCCCCATTCCCCCCCTCCCCCCAAATCCCCATTCCCCCCCTCCCCCCAAATCCCCATTCCCCCCCTCCCCCCAAATCCCCATTCCCCCCCCTCCCCCCAAATCCCCATTCCCCCCCCTCCCCCCAAATCCCCATTCCCCCCCCTCCCCCCAAATCCCCATTCCCCCCCCTCCCCCCAAATCCCCATTCCCCCCCCTCCCCCCAAATCCCCATTCCCCCAAATCCCCATTCCCCCCCCTCCCCCCAAATCCCCATTCCCCCCCCTCCCCCCAAATCCCCATTCCCCCCCCTCCCCCCAAATCCCCATTCCCCCCCCTCCCCCCAAATCCCCATTCCCCCCCCTCCCCCCAAATCCCCATTCCCCCCCCTCCCCCCAAATCCCCATTCCCCCCCCTCCCCCCCCCCCCCCCCCCATTGGAATTTCATGAGCAATCCTCAGAATCTCATTTCTATACTCTAATGGGATAACAATCTGATGCACCTCCCTCCAGCTTTCATTTGATGAGACATGATCAGGCCTCCATTTTCTCATTAAAATATCATCCTTAAAGGAATAACACTCTGTGTTAATTAATACATTTTGCCTCTGTTTCTGAGTAAGCTGTCTGATATAACTTCGAATTGCAAATCCTTTCGCTGCAACTCAATCACCTGCCTTGAGTTAAACGCTTCAGCTGAATTGTCATCTGCTGTCTCTTTCTGAACAATGTTATCAAACACAGTGCCAGCTAATTGGATTTCAATACCTTCTTCCTGCCTTTAAACTGCCTGTCCTCCTTGTTTTTCTTGTTTAAACCTATGTGCCTGTGATCTTGTTATATCACAGTCTGGAAACAATCCAGGATGCTCTTCTTGTAACACCCATTGAAAACACTTTTATAGGCTGCTCAACTACCATAGGCGTCACCCATATTTGTGATCCAGCGATATCATGACCCAGAATAAATTGAAGCCCTGCAATGGGCTATTGTTCCACCACCCCAACAGTCGCTTCGCCAGTTTTCCACTTAGTCTTTAAATTTACCTTCCACAATGGAATAGGTTTAGCATCTCCATGAACCCCACTTATTATCACCTGTTCCTGCAATGCTCTCTTTGAACAACAAATATCACTATCCCGCAACATTAAGGATTGACTAGCCCCTGTGTCCCTCAAAATTTTAACTTCTTTACCTAATCCACCTCGTGTACATGGAAAGACTTTCCCTTCACATACAAAATCTTTAAACATTCCTGCAACCTGCTCCTCAGAATTCTGTCGGGTAACCTGTGAACATATTCCCACTTCTTTACCTATCATTGATTCTCCCTGTTTTAATTGTACACAAACCACTGGTTTTTCTTGTGCCTGAACCTCAGAACCCACAGTACTTTTACTTTCAGAGCTTTTCTGTACTCAATAATCCCAACAGATTCTCCCTGTAACTTCCATCATACTGACTTTGTGTGTCCAACTTTATTACAATGAAAACATCTCAACTTTTGAATGTCACTTCTACCCTCAGCACCTTCCTTTTTATTCTGAGAAAAAACTATCTGGGAATTTCCAGCTACCCCTTCTCTTCCCTGACTACCCACTTTCCTTTCCTACTTTCTGTCCTTTTCAGATTTAAAAGGGTGACGATAAAAAGGTTTGGCTCTATGAACTAACTCATAATGATCAGCTATCTCTGCTGCTTGTCTTACAGATTCAACTCTCTGTTCCTCCAAATGAGTTCTCACAACTGAAGGAATTGAATCTTTAAATTCTTCCAAAAGAATTACTTCTCGAAGAGCTGCAAAAGTTGTCTTTATTTTTAATGCCCACATCCACCTGTCAAAATTACTTTGTTTTACCCTCTCAAACTCAATATAATTTTGCCCAGGCTGTTTTCTCATATTCTTAAATTTCTGCCTGTATGCTTCAGGAACCGACTCATATGCACTCAAAATAGCCTTTTTCACCACATTATAATTCACCGACATTTCTTCTGATAGCGAAGCATATAGCTCATGCACCTTACCTAACAACTTAGACTGTAATAATAACGTCCAGCTTTCCTGTGGCCATTTCATCTGTTTAGCTAGCTTCTCAAATGAAATAAAGAATGCTTCAACATCTCTTTCCTCAAAGTTTGGAAGAGCTTGTACAAATTTAAAAATCTCCCCACTGGGTTCTACTCTCTTTCCTCCTTTTCTATCTTCATAATTTCTAACTCCCTTTCCTCTTTTCTTCCTCTCTCCTGCCTTTTTGCCTGTTCCCTTTGGAATGCCCTTTCTCTTTCCTTTTCTTCCATTTTAATCGTTTTGATTTGCAACTGAATTTGGGCCCATTCCAATGAACCACCCCTTGGAGAACACTGTATCTCAGGCATTCCTTCCAATTTCAAATGCTGTGTTATCACTTCAAATATGTCTGATTTCCTCGCCCCTGCAGGTAACCCCAATTTGCCAACTCTGTTAACTTACTCTTGGATACTTTTTGTAACCCAATCAAAGTTATACCTTCTACCCCCAGACAAGTCTTAGCAATTACCAAAGCCATCTTGCAGTCTCAGTACTTAAAAAAAACTTCACTAATACCTGAATTCAAAGTGCTTCTCATATTCGTAACCTTAAGATTCAACAATCCAAAAAATCAAGGAATTATAAATATATCCCGCAAAGAGCCTCCAATTATTATGATACACCCGATGGTAAAGGCTGAGTTGTTCCAATCCCAGAGGGAAACTTGAAATAACTGTCATAACCCATTTTTGCAATTTGTAAGTTTCGAGCTGCAGGCTTTAAATTCAGTAGTAATAAGACCACCGAGTCTTGAGGTTTTTTATACAAAATTAAACATTTATTAATACAAGAAAGATTGTAATCACATACATGTGTCTGCAAAATTACTACTATAATAACTACAAAAATCCCCTAATCATTCTGACTCTGTTACACTCCCATTAAGGCATACACTCGACAGTTGCATTCAAGATCAGTTTCTTTCAGCTTTGAGTCCTTGCAGACAGACTTTAGGCTTACAGGCTAGAGACTTTATATCTTAGAATCCCCCCTCCTTTTACCAACAGCCTTCTCTTCCTTTATACACATTTTCCTCTTTGAATGTGAGGTGTAATATTTCCCCTGCTCTTTTGAATGGTCCATTTAAAAATGCAAAATGCCCCCTTTACACTTCGCCTTCTATTTCCCCCTGTTTATCTAATTACCATTTCAAACCTTATTCTCTTCTATACATCAAAGCCTCTAGACCAGCTGGCTTTAATTCAATTAAGACACACATGCACACACACATAGACACAGGCACCACTAAACTCTATTTTTAAAAAATTTCCAATAATATTATAGACATCATTATATCTTCTTGACAGGACATTTACCCAGTCTTGTTCCCCTGTTTAATCGCTGGTGTAAATCAGTGATGAACAGCGGAATTCAACCCACCACACTGAATGGCAACCCCAGCTGAACTACCCAAAACCCTCTGACCTAACACACAGCTACACTGCACACCACATACCAACCCACACCCGCGGGTTTCACTCTGCTCCCACTCTCAGTACTGCCACTGCCGCTCTTTTACCCTCCCTCTGATCTCACTCTGCTCTCACTCTCAGTACTGCCACTGCCACTCTTTTATCCTCCCTCTGGTCTCACTCTGCTCTCACTCTCAGTACTGCCACTGCCACTCTTTTATTCTCTCGCTGGTCTTACTCTGCTCTCACTCTCAGTACTGCCACTGCCACTCTTTTATCCTCCCGCTGGTCTCACTCTGCTCTCACTCTCAGTACAGCCACTGCCACTCTTTTATCCTCCCGCTGGTCTCACTCTGCTCTCACTCTCAGTACTGCCGCTGCCGCTCTTTTATCCTCCCGCTGGTCTCACTCTGCTCTCACTCTCAGTACAGCCACTGCCACTCTTTTATCCTCCCGCTGGTCTCACTCTGCTCTCACTCTCAGTACTGCCGCTGCCGCTCTTTTATCCTCCCGCTGGTCTCACTCTGCTCTCACTCTCAGTACAGCCACTGCCACTCTTTTATCCTCCCGCTGGTCTCACTCTGCTCTCACTCTCAGTACTGCCACTCTTTTATTCTCCCTCTGGTCTCACTCTGCTCTCACTCTCAGTACTGCCACTGCCACTCTTTTATCCTCCCTCTGGTCTCACTCTGCTCTCACTCTCAGTACTGCCACTGCCACTCTTTTATCCTCCCTCTGGTCTCACTCTGCTCTCACTCTCAGTACTGCCACTCTTTTATCCTCCCGCTGGTTTCATTCTGCTCTCACTCTCCGTACTACTGCCGCTGCCGCTCTTTTATCCTCCCGCTGGTCTCGCTCTGCTCTCACTCTCAGTACTGCCACTGCCACTCTTTTATCCTCCCGCTGGTCTCACTCTGCTCTCACTCTCAGTACTGCCACTGCCACTCTTTTATCCTCCCTCTGGTCTCACTCTGCTCTCACCCTCAGTACTGCCACTGCCACTCTTTTATCCTCCCTCTGGTCTCACTCTCAGTACTGCCTCTGCCGCTCTTTTATTCTCCCCCTAGTCTCACTCTGCTCTCACTCTCAGTACTGTCGCTGCTGCTCTTTTATTCTCCCCCTGGTCTCATTGTGCTCTCACTCTCAGTACTGCCGCTGCCGCTCTTTTATCCTCCCTCTGGTCTCACTCTGCTCTCACTCTCAGTACTGCTGCTGCCGCTGTTTTATTCTCTCGCTGGTCTCACTCTGCTCTCACTCTCAGTACTGTCGCTGCCACTCTTTTATTCTCCCCCTGGTCTCACTCTGCTCTCACTCTCAGTACTGTCGCTGCCACTCTTTTATCCTCCCTCTGGTCTCACTCTGCTCTCACTCTCAGTACTGTTGCTGCTGCTCTTTTATTCTCCCCCTGGTCTCATTGTGCTCTCACTCTCAGTACTGCCACTTCCACTCTTTTATCCTCCCTCTGGTCTCACTCTGCTCTCACTCTCAGTACAGCCGCTGCTGCTCTTTTATCCTCCCGCTGGTCTCACTCTGCTCTCACTCTCAGTACAGCCACTGCCACTCTTTTATCCTCCCTCTGGTCTCACTCTGCTCTCACTCTCAGTACTGTTGCTGCTGCTCTTTTATTCTCCCCCTGGTCTCATTGTGCTCTCACTCTCAGTACTGCCACTTCCACTCTTTTATCCTCCCTCTGGTCTCACTCTGCTCTCACTCTCAGTACAGCCGCTGCTGCTCTTTTATCCTCCCGCTGGTCTCACTCTGCTCTCACTCTCAGTACAGCCGCTGCTGCTCTTTTATCCTCCCGCTGGTCTCACTCTGCTTTCATTATTCATGCTGCTGCACTTTGAATTGATAATTCGCCCGGACCAAATCTGATGCATCCGAGGGTGTTGAAAGAACGAAAGGTCGAAATTCCCAAGGTACTGGCCATAATCTTCCAATTCTCCATGAGTACAGGGCGATGCCAGAGGACTAGAGAATTTCAAATGTTGTTCCATGTTCAAATAAGGGTGTAAGGATAAACCCAGCATCTACAGCCAGTCAGTTTAACATCGGTGAATGGGTAGCCTTAGAGACTATAAGCTGCCTGAAACTAACCGTAGTTTACACAAGCGAGGATTAATTAGCTAAAGCCAACATGGATTTGTTGAATGCAAACTATATTTAACTAGTTGGAGTTTTTTCGATGAGGTAACAAAAGAGGTTTGATCAGAGCAACACGTTTGAATTGCTGTCCACGGCCTTCCAAAAGGCATTTGATGAAGTGACATAATTGACTTGCCTGCAGTGTTGAAGCCCATGGGATAAAACAGCCAGTGGGAACATGGCAACAACGTTGACTAAGTGACAGTAAGCAGAGTAGTGGGGAGCGCTTTTGTTTAGGACTGGAGGAATGTATACAGTGTGTTTCTGCAGGAGTCGGTACGAGGACCTTGATCTATATTAATGATCTAGACTTGGGTGTACAGGGCTTAATTTCAAAACTTGCAGATGACACAAAGCTTGGCAGTACTGTGAACAGTGTGGAGGGCAGTGATTTACTTGAAAAGGACATAGACAGGCTTGTGAAATGGGCGGACACGTGGCAGGCGCAATTTAACACAGAACTGCGTAATTTTCCTTAGAACAAAGAAGGCTGAGAGGTGACTTGATTGAGGTGTACAAAATTATGAGGGGAATAGATAGAGTGGACAGGATAAAATTGTTTCCCTTGGTGGAGAATTCTAGAACCAGGGGACATAGATTCAAGATAAGTGGCAGAAGGTGTAGGGGGGACATGAGGAAGAATTTTTTTACGCAGAGGGTTATGGGTGTCTGGAATTCGCTGCCCAAGTTGGTGGTAGAGGCAGAAACTCTAAACTCTTTTTAAAAAGTACCTGGATCTGCACCTAAATTGCTGTAAGCTGCAGGGCTATGGGCCGGGTGCAGGAAGGGGCACCTGCGTGTCCTGGGGCTGGCATGGACAAGATGGGCCAAATGGCCTCCTTCTGTGCTGTAACTTTTCTATGGTTCTAAGTGGCGCATTTTGGTTGGAAGAATGAGGAGAGGCAATATATTTCCAAAGGATACAATTCTTAAGGGGATGCAGGAGCAGAGGGTCCTGGGGATATATGTGAACAAATCATTGAAGGTGGCAGGGCTAAGTGGTTAAAAAGGCATATGGAATCCTAGGCTTGATTTATAGACGCATAGAGCACAAAAGCAAATGGGTTATAATGAACTTCTATAAAGCACGAGTTCAGTCTCAGCTGGAGTATTCTGTTCAGTTCTGAGCATTCGAGAGGGTGCAGAAAAGATTCACAAGAATGGTCCCAGGGATGAGGAACTTCAGTTACATGGAAAGACTGGAGAGGCTGGGGCTGTTCGCCTCAGAGAAGGTTCAGAGGAGATTTGATAGAGGTGTGCAAAATCGTTAAGGGCCTGGACAGAGTACATAGAGAGAAACTTCCCATTAGCAGAAGGATTGAGAACCAGAGGACACTGATTTAAGATGATTGGCAAAAGAAGCAATGGCATCATGAAAAACCTTTCTGTGCAGCGAGTGGCTAGGATCTAGAATGTACTGCCTGAAAGTGTGGTGGAGGCACATTCAATCGTGGCTTTCAAAAGGGAATTTGATCACCTGAAGTGAAAACATTTACAGTGCTACGGGGAAAGGCCTGGCAAGTGAGACAAGCTGAGTTTCTGTCACAGAGAACCATCACAGACACAAAGTGCTGAATGGCCTCCTACGCTGGAACCATTGTCTGATTCCGATAAGAGCTCCCTTGTTTGATGTTCTGCTGCGTAATTGATTGGAATAGTCAGTGCCCTGACAGAGGGTGACTTTGTTGCCACAAAGAGTGGGACAGAGGACCCAGAGACAGACAGACAGACAGCAGCATCTAAAAGAGTGGGAGAGAGGAGGACCCGGAGACAGACAGACAGCAGCATCTAAAAGAGTGGGAGAGTGGAGGACCCGGAGACAGACAGACAGCAGCATCTAAAAGAGCAGAAGAGAGGAGGACCCGGAGACAGACAGACAGACAGCATCTTAAAGAGTGGGAGAGAGGAGGACCCGGAGACAGACAGACAGCAGCATCTAAAAGAGCAGAAGAGAGGAGGACCCGGAGACAGACAGACAGCAGCATCTAAAAGAGTGGGAGAGAGGAGGACCCGGAGCTAGGCAGACAGAAGCATCTAAAAGAGCGGGAGAGAGGAGGACACAGAGACAGACAGACAAATAGCACCATCTAAAGGAGTGGGAGAGAGGAGGACACAGAGACAGACAGACAGCATCTAAAAGAGTGGAAGAGAGGAGGACCTGGAGACAGACAGACAGCAGCATCTAAAAGAGCAGAAGAGAGGAGGACCATGAGACGGACAGCAGCATCTAAAAGAATGGGAGAGAGGAGGACCCGGAGACAGACAGACGGCATCTAAAAGAATGGGAGAGAGGAGGACCCGGAGACAGACAGACAGCATCTAAAAGAATGGGAGAGACGAGGACCTGGAGACAGACAGACAGCAGCTTCTAAAAGAGCAGGAGAGAGGAGGACCATGAGACAGAGCAGCATTTAAAAGAGTGGGAGAGAGGAGGACCCGGAGACAGAGCAGCATCTAAAAGATGTCTCCAGTCCACTCCAACCACAGCTCCAGAGCAAACCAACCACGTTCTGAGAAAAATTGAAGTGTGACATCACAGAAAAACAGGTTGTTGATTGCTTGATGAGTATTTTTCTCATTTATCTTACAGTTACTAAAATTACCCGAGTTTTGAAAGATTTTATTAGTAGTACTAAGGTTTACTAATAAAGTAGTAAAGCTTATTAGATTGGCTGGTGAGCATTTCCTGTTGACCTTAACTAGGCAATCCAACAGGGAGATGGTGGGGATGGTGGTAATGTCAGTAGACTAGTAATACTGAGGCCTAGGCTAATGCTCTGGGGACATGGGTTCAAATCCTGCTACAGCAACTGGTGAAATTTAAATTCAAATTCAATTAATGGATGTGGAATTGAAAGCTAGTCTCAATGATGGTGACCATGAAACTATCATCAATTGTTGTAAAAACCCATCTGGTTCACTAATGTCCTTTAGGGAAGGAAATCTGCTGTCCTTACCCGGTCTGGCCTATATGTGACTCCAGGCCCCAGGCCTCATGTAGTTGACTCCTAACTGCCCTCTGAAAAGGCCTAGCAATCCACTCAGCTCAAGGGCAATTAGGGATGGGCAAATAGGGATGGGCAATAAATGCTGGCCTTACCAGTGCACCTGTATCCCATCAAAAGAATGAAAAACGATTTTCAATCAGGGCAAGTAGAACATTTACTGAAGCAATAAAAATATAAGAATAGGCAGGATTAGAAACAATTAAGATTTAATCAGTAATTAGCTCCTGACTTCATTATAGTCTTGGTCCAAACATGGGCAAAAGAGCTGAATTCCAGGTGTGAGGTGAGAGTTACTGCTGTTGACATCAAGGCCGCATTTGACCAAGTGTGGCATCAAGGAGCCCTAGCAAAACTGGAGTCAATGGGAATCAGGGGGAAAACTCTCTGCTGGCTGGAGTCATATCTGGCACAAAGGAAGGTGGTTGTGGTTGTTGGAGGTCAGTCATCTCAGATCCAGGACATCACTGCAGGTGTTCCTCAGAGTAGTGTCCTCGGCCCAACCATCTTCAGCTGCTTCATCAATGACCTTCCTTCCACCATAATGTCAGAGGTGGGGATGTTCGCTGATGATTGCACAATGGTCAGCACTATTCACAACTCCTCAGATACTGAAGCAGTCCATGTCCAAATGCAACAAGACCTGGACAATATCCAGGCTTGGGCTGATAAGTGGCAAGTAACATTTGCACCATACATGTGCCAGATAATGACCATCTCCAACAAGAGAGAATCCAACCACCTCCCCTTGACATTCAATGGCATTACTATCGCTGAATCCGACACTGTCAACATTCTGGGGTTACCATTGACCAGAAACTGAACTGGACCAGCCATATAAATACTGTGTCTACAGGAGCAGGTCAGAGGCTGTGAATTCTGCAGGGAGCAACCTACCTCCTGACTCCCCAAAGCCTGTCCACCACCTACAAGGCACAAGTCAGGAGTGTGATGGAACACTCCCCACTTGCTTGGATGAGTGCAGCTCCGACAACACTCAAGAAGCTCAACACCATCCAGGACAATGCAGCCTTGATTGGCACCCGATCCACAAACATTCACTCCATCCACCAACTTAAACATTCACTCCCTCCACCACCAACACAAAGTAGCAGCAGTGTGTTCCATCTATAAGACGCACTGCAACAACTCACCAAGGTTCCTTCGACAGCACCTTCCAAATCCATGACCTCTGCCACCAAGAAGGTCAAGGGCAACAGCTGCATGGGAACACCACTACGTGCAAGTTCTCCTCCAAGTCACACATCATCCTGACTTGGAAATATATCACCGTTCCTTCACTGTCGCTGGGTCAAAATCCTGGAACTCCCTCCCTAACAGCACTGTGGGTGTACCTACACCACATGGACTGCAGCGGTTCAAGAAGGCAGCTCACCACCACCTTCTCGAGGGTAATTAGGGATGGGCAATAAATGCTGGTCTAGCCAGAGACATCCACATCTCATGAAAGCATTAAAAATAATTAATTAAATGCAAAAGATGGCAGGTGATGAGCTCGTGCACCTGTGTGATCCAGGGCAAACGCATCTGCAGTAAGTATTTGTGACTGGAGAAACTTCGGCTCAGAGTCATTGAGCTGGAGACTGAGCTGCAGACACTGCGACTCATCAGGGAGGAGCAAATTTAGTTGGACACTTTGTTCCAGGAGGCAGTCACACCCCTTTGGATAGAGTCATCTGATTTGGTCCATGGTCACGGACAGGAGCGTGTGACTGCGAGTGAGGCGGGTAAGGGGATTGAGAAGGCTCAAGTGGAGGAGCCTCAGCCTTTGCAATTGTCAAACAGGGTCAAGGTTCTTGCAGCCTGTAAGGATGAAAGTAGGGGCTGAGGGTGGATGAGCAAACTGACTATGGAGCCATGGTACAGGAAGCTATTCAATTGGGGGGGAGTTAATAGGAATGTAGTGTTAGTAGGGGACAGTGTAGTCAGGAGGCTTGATACAGTTCTCAACAGCAGTGAGTGAGAGTCCAGATGGCTGTGTTGCTTGCCCGGTGCCAGGGTTCAGGACATCTGCTCAGGGCTGGAGAGGAACTTGCAGTGGGAGGGGAGGATCCAGTTGTCGTGGTCTTCATAGGTACCAATGACATAGATAGGATTAGGAAAGAGGTTCTGTTTAGAGAGTGTGAGCAGCTAGGGGCTAAATTTAAAAAAAACAACCACAAAGGTGGTAATCTCTGAATTATTATGTGAGCCACGAGAAAATTGGAGCAGGGTAATTAAGATTAAAGGGTTAAATGCGTGGCTGAAAGATTGGTGTGGGCGAAATCGGTTTAAATTTATGGGGCACTGGCACCAGCACTGGAGAAAGTGGGAACTGCACCGATGGGATGGCTTTCACCTGAACCGTACTGACACCAGTGTCCTGGCGAGTTACAAGCTAGGGCAGTAAAGAGGGCTTTAAACTTGGTGTGAGTGATCAAGTGAGGGAAGATGTGATAAAGAGAGAGGACAAGACAAGAGGACAAGGTAGTAATAAGGGAATTGATAATCTGGTGTGGCAGGAAGGAACAGACTTAAGAGTGTGCCAATAGATAAGGCTAGAGGTTACAAAAATAATTAAAAAAACAGAATTAAAGGCACTCTATTTGAATGCATACCGCTTTCGCAACAAGGTAAATGAATTAATGGCACAAATGGAAGTAAACTGGTATGATCTCATTGCCATTACGGAGACATGGCTGCAGGGTGACCAGGGCTGGGAACTGAATATTCAAGGGTGTTCAACTTTAAGCAGGATAGACAAAAAGGAAAAGAAGGTGATGTTAATAAAGGATGAGATCAGCACCTTAGTTAGAGAGGATCTTGGATTGGAAGAACAAGATGCAGAATAAGTTTGGGTGGAGCTAAAAAAAAACAGCAAGGGGCAGCAAACATTGGTGGGAGTTATTCATGGGCCACCAAACAGTAGTGGTAATGTAGGGCACAGTATAAATCAGGAAATTAGAGGTGCATGTAACAAGGGTAATAGAGTAATCATGGGGGGCTTCAATCTACATGTAGTCTGGGTAAGCCTAATTAGCACTAATGCTGTGGAGGATGAATTGCTGTGATGCATACAAGGTGGTTTTCTAGAACAGTTTGTTGAGGAACCCACTGGAGAGCGGGCTATTTTAGATTTAGTATTGTGCAATGAGAAAGGGCTAATTGATCTTGTTGTGAAGGAGCCTTTAGGAAAGAGTGACCATAATATGGTAGAATTTACATCAAGTTTGAAAGTGATGTAGTTCATTCCAAAACTATGGTCTTGAATCTAAATAAAGGAAACTATGAAGGTATGAGGGCCAAATTGGCTGTGGTAGATTGGGAAACTACATTATAAGGCATGATAGGGCAATGGCCAGCATTTGAAGAATTAATGCATGGTTTATAACAAATATTCGTTCCTTTCACCCAGCAGGAAAGGTAATCCAACTGTGACTAACAAGAAAAGTTAAAGATTGTATTAGATCAAAGGTAGAGGCTTATAAAGTTGCCAAAAAAACTTGAGGATATGGAGCATTTTAGAATTCAATAAAGGAGGACCAAGAAACTGATAAAAAAAAAGGGAAAATAAAATGTGAGAGTAAACTAGCGAGAAACATCAAAACGGACTGTAAAAGTTTCTATAGGTGTGTAAAAAGGAAAAGATTAGCAATGATAAATGTGGGCCTATTACAGGCAGAGACAGGAGAATTTATAATGGGGAATAAGGAAATGGCAGAGAAACTAAACAAATACTTTGTCTGTCTTCACAGAGGAAGATACAAAAAAACTTCCAGGAATACGAGAGAACCAAGGGATTAGCAGGGATGAGGAACTGAAAGAAATTAGTATTAGTAAAAAAGTACTACTGGGGAAATTATTGGGGCTGAAAGTTACTAAATCCTCTGGACCTGATGAGCTACATCCCAGAGAGTTGAAAGAGGTGGCTGTAGAGATAGTGGATACATTGGTGATTATCTTCCAAAATTCTGTAGATTCTGGAATGGTTCCTGCAGATTGGAAGGTAGCAAATGTCACCTCACTTTTTAAGAAAGATGGGAGAGAGAAAACAGGGAACTACAGACCTGTTGGCCTGACATCAGTAGCAGGGAAAATGTTAGAATCTATAATAAGGGATGTGATAACAGGACACGTAGAAAATGATAGTAGGATTGAGCAGTCAATGTATGGATTTATAAAAGGGAAATCATGTTTGACAAACCTGTTGGAGTTTTTTGAGGATGTAACTAGCAGAATAAATAAGGGAGAACCAATCTCTCCCCATTTAAAAAACACTCTGCATTTCTGTTTTTTCTACCAAAGGGACCTGGGTGTCCTTGTTCATTAGTCACTGAAAGTTAACATGCAGGTGCAACAAGCAATTAGGAAGGCAAATGGTATTTGGTCTTTATTACAAGAGGATTTGAGTACAGGTGTGAAGATGTCTTGCTGAAATTGTATACAGCCTTAGTGAGACTGCATCTGGAGTATTGTGTGCAGTTTTGGCCCCCTTACCTAAGAAAGGATATACTTGTCATAGAGGGAGTGCAACAAAGGTTCACCAGACTGATTCCTGGGATGGCAGGATTGTCCTTTGAGGAGAGATTGAGGAGACTGGGCCTCTATTCTCTAGAGTTTACAAGAATGAGAGGTGAGGGGTCAAGAACTAGGGACACAGTCTCAGAATAAGAGGTAGGCCATTTAGGACTGAGATGAGAAGGAATTTCTTAACTCAGAGGGTGATGGATCTTTGGCATTTTCTACCCCAGAGGACTGTGGAGACTCAGTCATTGAGTATATTCAAGATAGAGATTGATAGATTTCTAGGTATTAAAGATATCAAGGGATATGGTGATAGTGTGGGAAAATAGCATTGAGGTAGACGATCAGCCATGATCTAGTTGAATGGCAGAGCAGGCTCGAGGGCCGAATGGTCTACTTCCGTTCCTGTTTCCTATGTTCCTATTTTCCAGACTTACCTGTAAGTTAGCTATTTAAGAATTTGTTGACAAGCAGTCTTTAAGTCGATCAGTGTTTTTTGTGTTGTGTACAGTGGATTGCCTAGCTTCATGTAAGCTCCAGATGCCAAAATTCTCAAATTGGATTACTCAACAATTGATATATATGCTGGAAAATCCATTGTATAATCCTGCCTCTTTCATGCTGTTTAACCATGAAAGTATGCTAATAAAATAAGGGCAGAAACAGTGTTTTGGACACATGCTAGAACATCAACACTTAGAATAGAGTGTTCCTCCCAGCTCTGCAGCTACTGTTTCATATGTCTGCCAACTCTGTCCAGCATCAAAATAAGCTCAGTATCTGTATCATGGACTTTAAAAACTACAAAACTAACAAACAATGATGGATGTAATTGATGCATTAGATGCATGTAACAACATGACGCTACTGCTTGCTACATTTCCCTTGTGTTCTTAAATACCACCCCCCCCCCACACACAAAAACAGATTTCATCCTAAATCCCATATATTCTGGGACAAAATTAACAAATAGCTGGAAAAACCAGAGTTTAAAAAGGTGGAAGTTGCTGATCTGAGTGTATCTTGTCACTTCTAGTCAAGTGGCAGCCAGAGCTTTCTTCAAAGAGCTCTGCTGGCTGCCCACTGGTGTCAAACGACATGCAAACCTGAGGCATAACTGACTTCTTCAAGGAAGAGAAAGAGGCCACTCAACAAAAAAGGTTTTCGTTATACCCAGAAAGGGGATACTGAGCTCTCCTTGGCACTACTCAGCACTGAATATCTTTTGGGATGCACACTTGCACTGGTGGCCCAAATGCAGCATAAATCTGCAACTGTTCCCATCTCTTGGCAAGTGATTGAGGGGGCAACGAAAGCCATGCCCTTTGCACTAAAATATCTCTGAATAGCAATTAGAGCTGACTTGCCAACCAATCGGCCACCCCTTTTCTCATGCAGCATAAATTGTTGTTCCCTTTGAACTTTGGTATTCTTGCATCTGTCCTGATGAGTGCAAGACCAAAAGCTTTGAAAGCATGTCTCTTTTTCCAGCAATACTACCGAAATCCATTTGTATTCTGATCAATTAAATCAGGTCACATTGTATCCTGCCTGAAGACAGTTTAGAATTTCTCTGGGGAAGGAATCTATCTGAGAACTTTTCTATCAGCTCATAGGCATTGAATTCCAGGAGCAGTTCTAGAGGGTGTTTCAACATGACCAGAGCTAGTAATTTACAGAGGTCTTCAGTATGCAGATCACTCAAAGCTTTGGTCTGTTCACGCTCGAGTGCCCTGATGCTGGAGGTAGAAATTTTCGCCCAGATTTCACAACAGGCTACAACCACTAACTTTAATGGGTTTCTCATGCCCATTTCCCTGTTAGTTATGGCTATGCCTGGACTAACATACAAGTTATCCAAATCCATTCACCATGGAGTTGATAAACCCTTGTACAAGACCGATGTTACAGCTTTGGTGGTCATCTTCCTTTCTTGATGTGGAAAATCCACCACCCAATGCAATTATTCTGAATCTCCGGATTGTGACACCAAGCATATGAATGCATTGTTACCAGGTTTGGCTGGACAGATCTACTCTGGTTCAAATGGCATGTCATCAAGCTCACTAAGCTGGGTCTGTTCATCAAAGGGCTGCACAGTAGTTACCGGCAGAATAAGGTCCTTTCACAGTCAACTGCTGCTCCTTTTCGCAAAACTAAAACTACTGCAACGGCTCAACTTGCAGACAATTTCTGGAATGGCTCTGAAAAATAGGACCTTTTCCAAGAGTGCTTGCAGCTCAGATGAAAGTACAACAAAACACTCTAATAGCCCTACACTACTATAGGGTAATTGAAGAAGGTCTCATTGTGGTTTGGGGCTTCTCCTAACTTCTCAACAATGACTTACTGAATCATGACTTGCCAGGGTAGGCAGTGCGTGCAGTGCCTACAGTGCACCAGAACCTGCACCATTGTAGCAGTCTTTTACGAGCTGAAATGGTTGTCTTCTCTGCCCCTCTCATTGTGCTTCTCGGTCTATAATTGGGGCAAAACCATCAAGCTCTCCACAGGATTAGGTTCAGTTAAATGGTTCCTGTAGTATTTCAGACCGATTATTAATGTAGAGCCTTCCTCAGGTGCAGACTCCCCAACAAAGAGATTTTGGTCAGGCCCAACATTATGCCACTCAGCGCTCTCCAGTACCAGAAACCTTTGGGATTACATACTTTAGGACAGTCTAGATTTAATGTATAACCAAAAATTCCTCAATCCCATATTTGTAAATTTGATATGATTATAAGAAAGCTCCACTGTATTATAAAATGTTCCTTTATTCTTCTTAGAGTATCACAGTGCAGGGCAGTGATTCCGAATGTAACCCTAAGGAATCAGTTGACTTGGGTGAGAAAGGATAGCTAAGAGTCATTCAGATCCAAGTTTTGCACCTGCTTTTTATGGACATAGAAGGCTTGAAATAATAATCAAAGATTTTGGTGGAAAATTCTTGCCCATGCTCTAAAGAAAAGCACATACGTGCATTTGGCTCAATTGGCTTATGATAACCCAATAAATCAATTTCCATTTTTATTGGAAAGGATTCCAGCACTTTTTGCCACTGTTTTGGGGTTTATATTTCATGCTTCCATTCTGCTTTTCTAAGAAAACAGTAAATTAGTGTCCTGTTTAAAAGTCATTTTACAAGGGCCTTTATGGCACAATGCTCGAGCTCTCAAACCTGAGATCAGTGATTTACTCAACAAGTCAAGTGTTATACTTTCCATGGTGTGGACAGGGTCCTTTTAATGCCCTCTACTGGCCAGTACTGAATTTATGTATAATTTAAAAGTTCTGAACCTCTGTCTGTTTGGACAATTTACAAACTATCCATGGAAACATTGTAGTGTTGCAGCACTTGATTTCTGCCACAAGAGTTTGCAGTATGGTTATACTAATCTCTAGTAACAGATAAAACTTGTTCTCCATGTCTCAGGGAAATTCAGTCATCCTACAGGGGTTTTAAAACAGAAGAAAAAGCACTTAAGACACTACCCTTTTAAAGCCCTTGCACCACGCATAGCTGTCCTGATCAGGTGACCATTTGTATCTCTTTGGTTGTGTTTTTCCTGACATCAGGAAATCCCCTTGTTGCCTGTCGATCTGGGAAGAAAAGTTTCTGTCTCTTTATTTGTGGTTTAATGTTTTGAAAGTCAAGAGCATTGAAAGTTTTTGAATTTGTTTTGTAAGTGGTGAAACACATTTTTACCGCAGACATTTCTTGCTGTGCCCTGGCTTTTTTGAGTTCTGAACAGGTCCTGCAGCTTTCTGGTTGATAATGGCTCCAGGATTTATGATCTGTATCTATGTCAAATGTCATGAATCCTTCACAGTGACTAACACACACAGCACCTGTCTTTTGTCATCAGAAAGTGTAAAGCCTGCTCCAAAATTAGTACAAGAGCTCACCACAATGGACTGATTCAATGAAAAGCAATACTGGGCTGCCAGAAGATTCAAACTTGATTCCCCCAAGCACCGAGAGATGTCAATTTCTGGTTCTGTGTGCAAGCTCCAAGACAGACAGAGAATTCAATATAGACACGAAACTGCCAGTTTTTCCAGGAAAGGCTCATTGACCACCTGTGGCTGGGGAAAAGGAAGTTTAAAAAGATTGTTTCTTTGGGATGTGATTGATAAATGCAAAGTTGCATTTATTGTCCATCTCTTGTTTCCTTGAGAAGGTGGTAGTGGGCTGCCTTCTTTAACCACTGATGTCCATGTAGTGATGGTGCTCCCCCAAATGGGTTTTTGGAGGGAATTCCAGAATTTTGACCCAGTGGGAATAGAAAAAAAGTGATATATGTCAAGGTCAGGATGGTCTGTGACTTAGAAGGAAACTTGGAGGAGATGATGTTCCCACAGCATTCTTGTTTTCACTTTCCTCAATTGTAGAGGTTGCGTGGGGGGGCAGGGGGGAGATTCTGTCAAAGTAACTTTTGTGAGTTGTTGCGATGTGTGCTGTATCTGATGCACACTGCAGTCACAGTGATGCTAGTCGAATAGATGGATAGTAAGCCAGTTGACAAGGGCACCAATCAAGTGCACTATTCTGTCCTGAGTGGTGTTGAGCTTCGTCAGTGCCATTGCAACTGCACCCATCAAGGCAAGTAGTGAATATTTCATCACTTTCTTGGCTTGAGCCTTGTCGACAATGGAGAGGCTTTAATGGGAGTTGAGCTATTTGTTATAGAGTATCCAGTCTCTGCCCTGCTTTTGTAGCCGTGTTGTTGTTGATGTAGTTGGTCCAGTTCAGCTTCTGGTTAGTGGTGACCCTAAGATGTGCATGTTGTGGGAGCCTACAATGGTGGTGCTGCTGAAGATCAAGGGATGAATCTTGGGCTTTCACTTTTTCAAAATGGTCATTACCCAATTCTGTTGTGGCATGAATGTTACCTGCCATTTGTCAGTACAGGGTTAGATGTTACCTAAATCCTGATATTGGCAAGCATGAGCTGCTTTATTTTCAGATGCATTTTGAATGGAATATTCTGTGAGCAGCCTCCTGACGTTATGGTGCAGGATAGGTCATTGATGGAGTAGCTGAAAATGTTTCAGCATGAGAGGCTTTCCTGAGAAACTCCTACAGTGATGCTCTGAGGCTGTTATAACTGACCTCAAACAACCACAGCCATCTTACCTTGTGTTAGGACTTAGGAGCAGGAGTAGGCCATTTGGCCCTTCGAGCCTGCTCTCCCATTCAGTAAGATGATGGCTGATCTGGTTGCGGTCCCAATCCCACTTTCCTGTCTATCCCCCATTACCCTTGACTCCTTTGCCTATCAAAAATCTGTCTAACTCAGCCTTGAATAAATTCAATGACCCAGTCCCACTGCTCTCTGCAGAAGAGAATTCCACAGACTAAGAGAAAAAGTGTATCCTCATCTCAGTCTTAAAAGGGAGACCTCTTATTCTTAAACTGTATGGCTGCAGTCTCTGGAGGATTTTCCTTTTAACCCCCAATGGTGCCATACTAATTCAAATGCTACTTTAATGTGCATCTCCTCTGGCAGTCATCTCATGTGCAAATGTGGATCAGTTCTGTGATGATGCTGTCTGGTTCTGGTGTAACACAGCTTGAGCTTTGGTGAGTGGGTGCTGCTTGTTGCTGCCCTGGAGTTTGATAGGGCAGTAATTAACTAAATTTCCCCTTTCGTGAATAGAATGTGTCAGGGCAATCATCCACATTGCTGGGTAGATGCCAGTGTCAGCACTGCACTAGAACAGCTTGGCTAGGAATAGCCCCCTCTGCTGCATGGGTCTTCAGGACCTGAGGTCCACCTTGGTTCAGGCACCACTTTACATTGATACAATAACTTGAGACTCAGTAGGAGTCATCTTCTTATTAACCCCAACATGCTCCCTTTGACGACATACCTGATCTTTAATAACATCCTTTCTCTCTGATGCAGCTAGAATAGGTGCCAATGCCACCATCTTCTTGGTGTTGGTTTCAACACCAACAAGGATCAGAGAGACCGCAGTATTCCCCTATAAATTTGCACTTTCTGCTCTGACCCAGTCATCCAGAGCCAGTAGTTCTATGATTTTTGAAGTTGATTGCCCATTTCTCAGGGCAATATGGAGGAGAATTTCACCCATTTGGAGCTCCACAAAAGAAGCTGTGGGCCACAGAACAACTTTGATAGCACGTTTCCTTAAGGCCTATTAATTAGAAACCCAATTAGCGGAGCTTGCTGATTCTGTTGTAGATCAGGTATATGTATCTGTAGATCAGGCTATTAGAGATTTTCAATTGTCATCACCAACGTAATACTTCAGTTCGAAAGAGGATAAGCCAGGTAGGTATAGGCCAGCCAGTCTAACATCGGGTATGGCTCCAATACAAAACCTTCATCTGGAAGGGCATGGGTTCATTAAGGACAGTCAGCACGGATTTGTGAAAAGGCAAGGTGTGTCTGACAAATTTAATGGCATTCGTGGATGAAATGATGATGCAAAGCGATAAAGGAAATGAAGTGGGGTTGTGCATATGGATTTTCAAGGAACATTTGATAATGTGCAAGACTTGTTAATTAAAATTGAAGCTCATGGTATTATAGGGACTGTGGATGGATAAGCATGGATCGGATGTTGGTTGAACAGAAAGCAGAGAGTACTGGTTAATGGATGTAAACAGTGATGCCTACCATTGGTCAGTGTTGAGACCATTTCTTTTCCTAGCATATGTAAATGAACTGGATTCGGGTATAGGGGCAAAATGTTAGTAATTGCAGATGGCACAAAAGTAGGCAGGAGGACATGAACAGGTTAGTCGATTGCTCAGGAAGTAAAAGTGGAGGACAAGTCCATGTTGTGTGTAAGTTGTTCTCAAGCATGTGTACTTCCAGACAGGAATCAGAGGATCTTGCAGGTAGTACCTACAAGAGGCATAAATGATTCGTACAGATTACTGCCACTTGGCTTAACCTTTGCAGCCACGATGTTCACTGGAGGATTTTTTTTACTGAAGCAGAAGATCTGTCTTTACCTGGATAACTGGCACAAATAAGTCCATGTACATCAACCAAAGGGATGGCTAAGCAGACCCTGGCCCTCTTGGAAATAATTAGGTATGTGTTGAATCAGAAGTTGCCTAGTTACGGTGGCTTTGTGTAGTGGAACAGTCTTAAAAGGATAGTGTCGTTTGATAATTTGAATTCCTTTTGCCCTTATGGGATGAAAGACTCTCCCTACAGTAGGTAATTCAACATTCTCCTTCATACATTACCACTTTAGATTCATGTACAAAGCAGCTGACTTAACTCACAGGTTTTTAAAATTGAAATCTGGTGCTCTTTCCCTATTTCAGTTACCATTTTGATTTAAAGAACCTCTAGATTTCTACCCTATATTTAAAATACACGTGAAGTTGTGACTTATACACCAGAGATTGTAGTGTCTGCTAACAATGGTAAATGGTCTGGTCAGTCTCAGAGGAAGTTCATACATATAAGTTGGCCACAAGTACAGTCTACATTTCATCACAAAGGTGCATTATGTAGAATACAGTAGATGGGTTATTGTTATACAATTGCATTTTTCAAAAATGATTGTATTCATGACTTTTAGAATAGTTTTTTTCATTTTGAATATCTTAGTATTACAAACCAACTCAGAGGGGCTACACATTGGAGGGGCACCAGTTTCAGCCAGTCACACTGCACTGAATTCCCAATCTCAGCCAAGTGCTGTCACGGTATTAGATGGAGGCCCATAGGGAAGGATAAAATCAGAATGGGAGCCATTACAGGGCTATGTCACTCATTGTCTAACAGTTGGTTGAAGAATGCCATTGGCAGAGACCTGAGAGCAGATGGCCTGCTTATCCTCCTGAATGCAAGATGTGTGTGGCCCAGAAAGATTAAGGGGGACTGGGGAGGGGGGGAAAAAAAGAACAATTTATGCCCTCATTAAAAAAGGGAAAAGCAAATGTTGGTTTGACAAATCTCAAAATTGCTGTAGAATGTCTGTCTAAGGTTTTTTTTGTGTTTATTGTGCAGTAATGATGATGATGACATTAACCCTGTGTTTCTTTTTTCCAATACTTTCTCTGTGTTGTTGGCTATCTTAGCCCTTGCCATCTCTGCAGCCCTCTGCACAGCCTATCCAGTACTCTGCGACCTCTTGCCCCCAAGTTCTCCTGCCAGTCTCGCCTCCCCAGCAATACACTATGGTACATGTTATCAGTTCTGTATGTTTAGTTCTGCCTGTGTATGTCATTAGTTTTGCATGTTTGTCTGTGCTACCCTCAAGTCTTTTTATAGAAGTAGTATTAAGGTTGGATATATAAAGGATACCAATGGATCGCAAGGGAGTGCTTGAGAAATATATAGTGGCTCCTGACATTACTGCTTAGAGTGACAAACAAAAGCGAGAAGGCGTAGGTATATTGGACCTTGCCCATGGAATCATGATTTTCAATTTTCATGCTCTTTGTTTTTAATGGGAAAGAGAAGTACCGTACAAACTGCCTCTACAGCTGAATCAATTTCTGCCCTTAACACGGGATGCATGAGAAGTTTACACGCGAAAATTCAAAAACCGTCTGTCTGTACAAAATGTCCAACAGGATGTGTCTGCCAACTGAGATACACTATTAAAGTGTGGCAGAAGGACCTTGCTGTGCTGCTTTCACCCCTCCTTCCTCCATCTGCCCTCTGCCTCAAAACTAAATCTCCATTAATAATCTGTCATTCAAGTCATTGGCATTATAAACTTCACATAAATAAGGTCATTGGGGGTAAAAAACAATCTCCACTATGGAAATGAGTTTACCAAAAGTTCTGACTTTATAATTCACAGACCTGTTCAGATAACAGTGTCCCATTGACACAGTGGATAAATGCACTTTCCACTATTGTACTGAACCACACAGACAAGGAAGGTCTTGGGTTCGATTAAGGTTGGATTTATATTGGGGTAGGGGAGAAAAATCAACCAGGTTTCCTGCCCTGGATTTATTATCCAATGATTCCTGTTGAAAAGTGTGCGGGTGTTCAATGAGGATAGGGATTGGATGTAACTGCAGCCCCACACTCACCTACCCCTCCATCAATTGACTTTCCAACATTCACTGTATAGTCTTACACAAAGATAGCCACTTGCGTGAGGTCTTGGATTGTAACTTAACATGGGTCAACTTCTTCAAAAGTGGAGAAAGAAAGCAGATATTTTTGTTGAAGTCGTTAACCCTGTATAGAGTTTTGCATGCCTGTCTACGGTGTCAATTTTTCATCAGCTTTTTTTTTTAACAGTAATGGACGGTATTTTTCAGTTCCTCAAAGTCATCGATCAAATTGTTACTCAAACGCATATAATAAAGTCACATGCAAAACATTGAGACTAAAAGTGACCAAAGTGGTTGTGGACATCTTTCAGAATCATGCCTCCAATAATTCGATAATCATGTTTATCGTGTAACCATGCTGTGGGACCCTGTGGATACATTCAATATGTAGCATGCACAAAGTTGAAAATGAAAAGTTTAGAAATTATACTTACCTGAGGGTTGACAGGTTGATCAGCACGGGGACAGGTAAATGCTGCTCAAGTAGGAAAACATTATCTATGCACTCTGCACTATTGACGCATCCCAAATTAGCTATGTTTCAAACTGACTTGCTATGCTAGTGCCCTGAATTCAGTAAATGGCAATCAGGTGACCCACATAAAGTTGGGCTGGTGATGGCAGTGCTGTTTCTGTAATGTGATCATATTCAGCCACTGAAGTGTTTTCCAGATTGTTGGATGAGTAAAGGTAAACCTGACAAGCCACTTTCAGGAGCGTGATCAATACATAGGTTATTTTTACCTTTGAACACAAGCCCAAATATATAAGGTAGATCATGTATTGTGAAACTGTTATACGGGGAGCTAAATTAGATATTGGCCTTTCAACTTTACAACCGGGATCAGGTTCAATCTCATGGAATAAAAATATTCTCTGTTTGGCTGCAAGAATCCTATGCAAAGTCAGTTTGGGAGTCTCAATCCTGCCTACACAACTGAAATGTACCTAATTTGGCACTAAATTACAGCCTTACTTAGGCATATGGGCGCTATTGCTTTTAAAAAAAAGGGAAGTAGCGCAGGAGAAGGTGCTCATCTGAAGTTGGCACTGAGCTACAGAATGTGGGAATGCTTGATGGTGACACAAGGAGCCGTCTGCAGCACCAACATTCCTCATCTTGATATAGGTACAAAGAAGAGGAAACTAATGAATTTACCATACCAGTGTGCAAGGTCATATGTGGTTTTCATTTTGAGATCCACCATTTTCTGCTCATTTGTTTAACTCCAGATCATTTCTCTTTGGGAGCTGGGATTTCAAGCTGTGCAGGAATGAGTCTTATGTGAAATTGGTTTTGGCAGTCTTTTCCCAATTTCCACAGCACAAATTGCCCCTGATTGTCACAAGTCTTACTCTCAGAGATCATCGTGTGTCTGGTCTGGGAATGGAATATATCACACTTGGCTGGTAGGGTGCACTGTTTTGAGATTGGAGCTGAGGGATAATATTAAAGCAAAGTTGAGGTAGGTTTCCTCTGCATCTAACAATACCAAAGTGAACTTGGTCTACCCCATTATTAATATCCTGCACCTTGGTAAGCAAAGAAAAAGTTATTTAAAAAGTGTTCAATACTGTGTATTCCAATGAAAATACTTAGTTTACAGAAAGTGAGGATCTAATGCTGCAATCAGCCTTTGTGCCAATGTGCAGCTGCATCACTTGCTGTTAACAGGCACTTCATAAAGAGTGCAACTTTAACTTCCATTTGATGCGATCACTCATCCACTAGCTGTGCTACTAGGTTCAACCCCCCCCCCGACTCTGCACATGGGAGGAGTGCATCCTAAGAACCCTGTACCAGTGATAATTTTTGGAGTCGAATTCCACAATGCTGGGACTGGTATTGATACATGGATGCAGTCTTTATGTAATTTACTGCACAAAATGTTGAGCACTATTGTTGCATCTTAAGATCAGGTTCAGAAGTATGAATGATAGTTCTCAAAACATTATTTACTTATTAGAAATCAGCTCTGATACATAAAACAGAATGAGTGGAGAACATTCACATCCGTTAACAAACCTAACTTCAAATCTGAAAATTGTAGTCAACACATTTTGGGGAGGCGAAAGTGGAGACGATCTTGTGGCTACAACATAATTTATGATTCAGTAGTTCTCTATAGTTCCTTCTCTGTATTATGTATCCATTAGTAGAATTTTTACAGGTTGTGACACTGTTTATTCTCAGAAAATAAAAGTCATTCTCCAGGAGGATATCTCAATTCCATTCTCAGCCAATGTCTATACAGCAGGACTCACTAGACTAGGAGCAGGAATTGTGGGCGATGTTTCTGCTTCCATCTTGAGGTTCAGAAGTCAATTATCTCTATCTCCGCTCCGGCTATGATCAACTAACTCGGCATAGACAAGGAAGAAACCTGGCACCTTCCTACTCTATATGATTCCACTGCTTATTAGATAAACTTGGTGAGCCATTGGGAGAGCTGCTTCACAGCTGTTAGCCAATTTATTAAACAGTGTTCTGATAGCAAAAATTATCACACTAATCATCTGTTGCTACAGCAGATTTTACATGACGCAGATTGAATAGCTACAGAATGTGAAGTGTTTCAAGTGTGGATCATTCCTTATCACATAATTTATAGCTGCCTGTTAAAGTCATGCTTCATTACACATGCTCCATGCACCAGTATCATCTCGTTTGCTAGAATCTAGAAAAACCCTATGCTGAGCATGGATTTGAAAACGTTGTCATGGCATTGCAGATAGATGGTGCTGGAAGTTGTCTCCTATTCCTGCATCATTAAAGGACCCAGGACCTGCTTCATTGCATCAGCTCATTTCTGCCCAGTTAAAGGGTCTCTGCTGGTTGACTTGGACAGTCAAAGATTGAGGTGAAGTCTCTCAATGGAGTTGGGTTTGATTAGACAGATGTTAGAGAAACAAATATTTATGTTCTCACGCTGGCCAAGATCTTAAAAAGCACTTAATGGATTCAGATGACAGTGGAAAATGGAGATGTCAACTGGTTCATTTTAATAGGCTCACTCCTGCAATAAAACCAATGTGTTGAGAATTGGCTCACTAATATCAGCATCAGCAATTATCGGACTGCAGAGGTTCAAGAAGGCAGCTCACCACCACCACCTCAAGGGCAATTAGGGGTGGGTAATAAATGCTGGCCTAGCCAGTGATGCCCACATCCCATAAATGAATTTTTTAAAAATTACTACATTGTCATTCAAATAAGGTAAAACAGAAAAGACTTTGGTACAGATTGGAATTTTACATTTAGCACAGTGTTCTAGCTAGGCTGTGGTTGTATCATATGCCTTTCAGCACTGACCTATGCAATACATCGCCTGCAAATGAAGCTTCTGTAGCTAACATCAATGTGTCTGCACCATTGCAAGAGCAAATTACTGCACATGCTGGAAATCTGAAGTAAAAACAGAAAATGCTGGAAATACACAGCAGCATCTATGGAGAGAGAAACAGAGTCAACAATTCAGGTTGTGACCCTTCAAAAGAAAAGCTAACTTGTTTCTCTCTCCACAGATGCTGCCAGACCTGCTGAGTGTTTCCAGCATTTTCTGTTTTTATGTCTGCACAATTGTCTGGCAAAAAAATTCATCTTATGCTGGTGGTATGCATCTGGCCACTCATTATACACCCCACCAGCTATTTTGTTCCATTTAAGTCAATAGAACTGACTCTTGGATGGGGTGTATAATGGACAGCTGACTCAATAATACCCACTATGTGCTACCACCTAAGACAAATTCTTATCCCTTTATATACAATATCAAATTCATGATTGCTGACACTTATATACAATTCTTGTCAACTAAACGCAATGCACAGTTTGCCAAAGTTATGGCCAATTCATAAAATGCACCTAAGGAATGGCTGCACTGTTTTCCACGTTGCTCGGAACAAGTTAAATGAGCACAGTTAAGTCTAAGAAATGCAGTTGTGCCCGGTTGGATGTCACTGCAAATATATCAGCACTAATTGTTGCCATAAATTCAACATCATCGGTTAATACCAGATATTTGCCAGCTTCAGGTGACACCAAGCAGTTTCTGTAACCAGGTGGCACTGAAGATGTTTTTATGTGACTTATTCGCAGGAATTTCCTACCACTGCCACACACCAATATACACTATTGGTATAGTGGCATCACTGACAATGACTAGCACTGAATTTAATATAAACTGAGGATAAACTATAATGGATCCCTAATGGCAGAACATCATGATGGTCCCCTCGGACAGGAATAGTTCTGCTCAAGAGATTTCAGCTCCATATCTTTCAAATTGTTATCCTATAGGGATAGTCTAAGCTAATGTATCTTATCAGCACAAAACAAAATGTAAATATCCACCAATCAAGGGAATTTGGGAGTTTATCCTGGCTATGATCCAAGAAATCATCTCTTAAATGAGATGGATTCAGACTTGGCAGAATCAATGATAGGGTTGATCCCTTCTACAACAAGGCAAAGTGGAGCTCTTCAGCCAGCAGAGACCCAAAGCTCCATCTTGGAACTTATGGACATCCAAGAGCAGAATTCCCCTGAGGGGTTGTTAGGAGCCAGGGGTGGGGGGTCGCATGGTGGAGCGTGAACACAAGGAAGAGAGAAGGAAGATAGCGATGAGCTGATGACGATGCACTACTAGGCCAAAACTCTAAATACAGGGATATTCAATACATGGATTGTACAATGCCTAAATGTACAAGGGCTCTGAACCTTGGGAGTAGAGGCCTTTTTCCAAATCTCTCCAATCACACCAGGCAGCATGTCTGAAGTTCCTTGTTATCATTTTGCTGTGCACCATGATCACAAAGTTTTAGGGCAATGTGCAAATGATCAGTGTGTAATCCTACATTATACTATCCAGGATTAGCAAACACCCTGTCGCCAGCAGTCTGCCTATGGCTGTATTACTTGTCAGGGTGTAACATCTGCTACTGGACAGTTAGCTCAGCAAAATCAGGTACCCAGTAAACTCATTAAGAGCAGAGATTCAAGATCAATTTTGAAAGTCCTAGACAAGATCTAATGTTCTTGGCATTATTTCCAGCTACCCAGTGGAAGGTTTTTATGCAATATCACCATAGTCAGAGATCTGATATCCTTGTTGCAGGAAGGGCCATGAATCCCAGTGAAAGATTATTTCAGAATATTAGGCAGCGACTGGTATTAGGCCTTTGTGGCTCCAATGTGTGACTGAGATTGGTGCAGCTGAAACTGCTTAACCAGTGGTCTCCAAGCAGAGTTCAGATTTCCAAATCAATAAAAATCAACTACGCTTTGCACCTTGCGTGGTGGTCACAGGAGAATAACATAACATAAGACAGTTTCTTGTAATAACCTTTTCCATATTTGAGAAGTATACTACTGCAGCTGTCAGTCTGCTCAACCACCACCTCAGCTCTAACTTGGAATGTTTCGATGTTAAAGGTACTGTGTAAATGTAAGCTGTTGTCGTCTAACAACACTATTGTCAGTCCAATATTTCAACAAGCAGAAGGCGCTTGCACCCATTTCCTGGTTGGTTCTTCCTTTCTTTTTGAATCAATTAGTGGAATAATGCTGGTACTACAAGTAGAAGGCACGTGCATCCCACGTGCAACGTTTTCATGTGTGTTCTCAGCACATGATTTCCCCACAGCCTATCAAGCTGAGATTTACTCTTACATTGTGTGAAAGATGTAAATCATTTTGAAGAATGCAGATGAGTTTGTACGTTGGGTAACTAATTGTACAGGGCTTTCTCCAAGCAATATGAGGAGTGTTGCTTCCGCACTTCTTTCATATTAACACACTATGGGGAGTTCTGCATAAAATATCTGCATCTTGATTGCCTAGCACACAATACACAGTTGCAAGGTCAACTGAGACACCAGCACTTGCAACATTCGGGTTTGAGGGATGACATTTTGGGAGGAAGAAGAAGAAAACACATGCACCAAATGGTAGAACTTTAAAAGGAGTAGAGATACTGGAAGGTTCACATGCACAAACCTATAAAAGTAAGATGACAAGCTGATAAAGGATGCACACGTGGGTGATCAAAGGTTTTATAAATGGGAAAAAACAAAGTGGTAATAATAAATCTATACAAAGCATTGGTTCGATTAGGATGCAGTTAAGTTATTGGGACTACATCTACATGGTTCTTTGATCTCTTGTAACAACTGGGGAGTCAGCATTAACAGCTGTTTTTAGTCATGCTGGTTCTCTGGAGTTTCTGTCAAAAGTTACAGCAGGACATCGGGAGAACATCTATGTAAATTCCAAGTGTTTGTGCCTTGTTTTGGGTGCCCTCCTTTTGAATGGATATCAAGATCTTTGAGTAGGTGCAGAAGAGAATTGTTAAGGTGATACCAGGGTTGAAAGGCTTTAAGATATGAGAAGAGACCAGAGAAACCGTGGCTCTTTTCAGTAGAACAGCTAAGGTGATGAGGAGATCTGATACGGACGTTCAAAATTATGAAGGTTTTTGATTAGGTAAATCAAGAAAAATAGTATTTAGTGAGTCAGTAACCAGAGGGCATAAATATAAGATCATCACCAAAAGAACAAGGGAGAAGTTAGGACACCCTTCTTTTGAATACAAAGTTGTTCAAACATAGAATACCCAACCAGAAGCTTCGGTGGAAGCAGAATTCACAATAGCTTCTAAAAGGGAAGTGGATAAATATTTCAAATGGAGAATGTAAAAACAGTATGTGGAAAGGGCAAAGGAATGGTGTTAAGTGGATAGTTTTTTGGATATCCAGCCCAGGCATGATAGGCTGAATGGCCTATATGGTAAAACTCTGATTCTGTGGACTACACCTTCCCTTTCATTGTCTTCAGTATTCAGTTATTTCAGCACTTAAAAACATTTACCTAAACTAAAGACTTAATTTGTTTTTAAACTGAATATGTAAATATAGGACCAATGGGATTATGTAGTTTGTCCCTCTAGCATGACCTTTATTATTCATATATCATTTGTTCATGACAAACCTTATCTCAGTGTCTGCATCATTGCGTATACTTGGTGCAAAATTAAGGGGATCAACATAAGTCAGAAAATGTTTGAGAGTTTACTTAATCAGATCTGTTTGAGTTGTGAAGATGAAGTTTGGGTAATTCTATTTTTATATGCAAACTAGCCTGAAGAACTTGGCAACCAGTTCGGGCAGATGAGCCTCAGCCGCCAAGGTTCCACTGAAGCTCCCGAGACTACCTCTGCTGTATTTCAAGCCCCAGTGATATCCCAGCAGCCTGGCTACATCATAGCTTCGCCAGGGCAGTCTCTCTCTGCACCTCCCTACTCGGCATCTGGACATCCCACAGCTCAGCAGGTGCTTCAGCCTCAGGGTTACATACAGCCTCCCCAGCAGGTATTTTTTCCCACATCGCATATTTCTGCTGTTCAGAATGTGAGAGCAAATTATTGGGCACACATCTGAATTGATTTGCAATATTATACATTAAATTAATCAGTAAAAGTTAAGCAGAGTTTCCTGGTGGCTTTGTGAGTAAACATATTGTCTAGGGTGGTACTGCAGCTGCACAGACTAATAAGGTCCTAGGTCCATTCTTCAGTTGCTGACCTTGGCTACAGTGGTAGTGCTGTGATGAGCCTCATGTTCCTCTGGATTGGCAAGAAGATCAGCTACAGTTCCTGCTCTTGATCTTATTCTGAGCCTGTGGCCAGAAATGCATATGTATGGATAATTGAATGAGAATAGAATTGGACTGGCTATGATACCCTATAGGTCAAATAGTCACCTGTAACTCATGGCCACTCTTGTTCCTCCTGGCGCACAAGGACACTTCAAGTTGTTTTTAAAACTTACTTTACTGGACCTCTTCTGGCCCTTGGCACAGCTCCTGGCAGGTTTGGGTGGACAAGGGAGCCACCGCTGCTTTTTTCCGCTCAGGTTTAAGGTTAAGATGGCAGATCGGGTTCCAATTATGTCATCAGAGCCTGATCTACATATTTAAAGAGGAGCTCACCAGCTTTGGGCAGGTGGCCTGCAATTTAAAATTGCAGTTGGGTTAGTGGGATGGGAAAACAAGATCTCCAATTAATTTTAACTGTTCCCTCCCTCCCTGGTTTTCACTAGGCAGGGTAGGGGTTAAGATTGAGGCCTATGTTGTGCCAAAGTTATTATAGATGTATATATGCTGTCATCATTATGGTGCTTTCACTTGCATCTTACCACCTCCATCAGACTCAGCTTGTTCACAGATTGTTTCTTAGTAGGTGACTGGGTTGTGTATACAGTTAGAAGATGACTATTTACATCTGGGTTTAAATCTAACCGAAGATGATTGGATGATTTCTGTGTGTGCTGTATGTAAGGGTTCTGTGCAGAGTGAGCTTTTAAATTGAGAAGCTAAGGTGAAGGGTCAAAGCACATAATGCAGGACAGCATCAATGTTGAAAGCAACAACTTGCATTTATGTAGCACCTTTAATATAGTCAAATTTTTCAAGGTGCTTCACAAGCTGGAACAAAAATTTCACATTGAGCCACAAAAGGAGGTACTATGACAGATAACCAAAAGGAATTTCCATGCTTCTGAACACTCTGTTGCACTGCCCATCGCTCTTAACATACATTTGCGTGTGATGGATGGTGGCAACCTGGAACAAGTAACAGAGCCCCAGACATCAAACATCTCATTCCTTATGAGTAAACTGTTGCAGTTCTATTTAGCAGGGCAAGCTGGAAGGCATGGGGTTTGTGGAGATTGGAGGAGAATACAGATCTTGTGGTATGTATCATATATTTAGATATTCCTGATATCCACATACCATGATTCTGCACAAATGCATAATAGGACTATAAAGACCATGTAGTACCCAACTCAGTAACTGTGTTAATGTATTCATAATGTACCCTGTGTTCTCTTCACAGAACAAGGAGAATCTACTCACCCTACAACTGAAACTGGAGCGCACCACTCACCAAGTCACAACCATCAACATCCCTACTTGAACCAGACACCAGCACAAATACACACAGTATGGCGGAAGTAGCTTTTTATATTCGGAAAGCACAGAGCGAGTCACTGAGGGAAGGTTAATGAGGGGCAGAGACCCCTGCCAAATTGCATTGAGGTGCAAACATTAGTGGGCCTACTTTTACACAGAGGCTGCTACACCACTAGAAACACATGAGAAGATCGTCTGAGTAGCATGGGTGAGTTCAACACCCAGATAGGCACTTCAGAGTTCCACTTGAAAGATGTCATGGAACAACAGTTGTCTGCACTGCAGTTTATTATGGAGCACGTGAGCTGCATATGCATAAGAGGCCTCGGTGTATATGTATACACAGTTGAAACATCTGTCATGAATGCTCCCTCATCTCTCAGAACAGCCCCAAAGTGCAGTCAAGCAATAAGCTTGGAGCCTGGTTAGAAGCAGTCGTGAGGGAGGGATTCATACACCCCATGAATGCCCACTGATCTGTACACAGACAGATGGGCAGGCATCATAAGGAAATACCCTCCAGCTTGGCCACGTGTAGACTACTACAGGGGAAGATTCTTTGCATTCATGTCAGCAGCAGTTCTGAACCTTCATGTAGCTCTGCTGGAGTGAAAATCTTGATTCTGCAGCCGCAGTAGAGAGACCCTGGCAGTGATGCTGGTTCAGCAGAGTTAGTCGCAGACATGGATACTGCACCTTCCGTATCTCCTGTAGCTCACCCGTTGGTTATGCAGCCACCTGCCAGTGCCACTCAACTGGGAAATCATTCATTAGTATGGTACGTGCACATTAGGAATTACACAAGGTAAAGGCATTAAATGAGCACATTAAACAGTGTAACACCACATTATAGAATAAAGTTGATTCACATTTAATATATTTTGCAATTCTTCATTGTGCGGATAAGGCATAGAATAGCACACAGCTCAAAGCAGGTACAACAGCATCAGCAACATAGGCATGGTGGAGGAACAGTACATGAGGAGGCTCATGTAAAAAAAAAAAGCCAAAATAGCTCAATGCTGAGATTATCCTGTGGGTGAAAGGAAGGCCTCAGTGATAGTAAAGTTCATGATAACAATGACCTTTGCTGCTGTTCATGGTGCAGTGCAGATGATTGGACTGTCCCTATGGACCAGGTAGCTCCTTCAGTATTCATAGTGACCCTGAGCCTCCTTGTATACTGTTGCTTCATCACGCCCAGGTTGCTGACTGTTGTACCTGATGTAGTACCTGTGGGGAATTGTGTATCGTTCTGTTTCATTGTACCCCAACTGCCCTCTTCTGCACCACTACAATATACCTGTCAATGGTTGCTACATCTGACACACTCTGACTGAAAGTTTAGTGTACTGTGTTGATATTTTACAATCTTTCCTTAAACTGACTGGAATAAAGTTTCAATTTGTCTGTGCAGCTGTAGAATGATGTACATATTTGTTACTTAAAAAGGCTTTAAGAAACACAAAAAAATCACTTTTTTCTCACATTTTTCATTAATATTTGTTCCATTTTCAGAGTATTATAAAGTTTGGCATATAAGCTCTAATTTTGCAGAGTCCTGCAAGCAGCAGGGGCAGGTTGAAACTCCTTGGAAAGATTTGAGATAATACCTCTACCACCTGGAAGGACTAGGGCAATAGGCACATGGGAACACCACCACCACCAAGCACCCCTCAAGTCACACGCCATCCAGACTTAGGAATATATTGCCGTTCCTTCATAATTGCTTGGTCAAAATCCTGGAACTTCCACCCTAACAGTGTTGTGGGTGCCTGCACCACATGAACTACAGTGGCTCAAGAAGGTGGCTCAAAAATGTGGGTCTTGCCAATGACACCCATACCCCCAGAATAATTATTTTAGAAGAAGCACAAATGCACATGACTGATTTACGGGTGCTTGATTTTCTGATGGGCAATTTGGAAGCAAAAACTACATGACCATTTTAATAAAAATATCTCATCAGTAGTTCTATGATGAACTTCAAATCTTTGGGAATGGCTCTTCCCAAAGTGTCAGCCTCGTCCATAACAAGTAGGTGCAGGAGTGTCTTGGGAGTTGGCCTTCTCACATAGGCTTCTTAAAGCAGAATAGAGCTTTTTGGTTCCAGGTAAACCTTGTTTTTGAAATTTTTATTGCCACTTGCCCCAGAAGATGCACAATGGGGCCCTTCAGAAATCCCAATGCAAGGACCCCATGGGAATTGCCCGGGAAGTTTGAATTTCCAATGGGCAATTCCCCTGCTCCCGGGACCCTCTGAAAATGTCTCTGACTCTGAGTTAGAGACTTTGGACGATTAAATCCTAGTGTTATTCCTGGGTAACTATACAACTGAATGCCTCCCCCCAATCACTCTCACTGACACCACCCAACTCCCATCTTCTCCCAACCTGACCAGCACCACCCCCTCCCCGCCACCCTGGATCCACCACCCACACCCCCAACCCGACCTGACTAGCCCCCACTGCTCGACTCCCACCCTGACCACTGGCTACCACTCCCACCGCCTGAGGTCCCTCTGACCTGACTACCACCTACCCGCTCCCACCTGCCACCCTATCCCCTTACCCACTTAACTTACCACCTTACCCACCCTACCCACTTACCTTACCGACCCTATCCTCCTTACACACCCCTTAGCTTTTCTCTGTAGCTTTTCAAAGCAGCTTTAATCTCTTTACTTACCAGAATACGGCATCTAGTGCCATAAAAAGGCAGTGTGACTTCTGTGTGAATTCTCTCTGCTGCTCCCTCTTGAGGTCTCCTGCACTGACTGAGTTCTGCAGGATCCTCCATCGGAAGACTGCCATAAGAATTCGAAGGAAGTTAAGTGTGTATTTTTTGCTCCAACCCTAAGCGGAAGATTTGGGCCATTAGGTTTGTGACTTACAATACCTCCACCATACAGAGCAGAGAGCTTTCATTGCGTTGCAGGATTCTCTTGAGTGCCATGCATATATCCATGTGGGTGTGAGAATTCCATTCAACCCCATTGCCTTCATGAATAGAAAGAGTTTAAGTTCAATTCATGTTCAGGTGGAGTCTGACCACAGAAACATGTTCATGCACATTTTGTAGGTGGCAGCCATGATGGCTTCATTCTCTAGCATTGTATAACACCTGCATTATATGACCATAAACTACCACTGGCTAGATGCCTCTTAGCAAATCGGGCTGTCCTTTGCATCCATGGCTGGTGATGCCGCTAAGAAATCCTCTAACAGCAAAGAAGTACCTTGACCTGGATGTCTCATCATTTGTTTATAGTTCCTTGCTGTCTTTGAGATCATTTTGCTATGCAGTCGTGTATGTAAAGAACAATGGTTGAGCTCAGTGCTTTAAATGGTATTACAAAGCAGGTGGATGATGGATGAAGAGCCCCATAAGAAATGTGTGCAAAAGTGAGAAGGTATTTACATTCACGTTGCTGCGAGCAAACTTCTTTATGTGCAAGGGACCTGGACTAACTGCATTAACTCAATTGTCAACATCCCACCTAACACCTGTGCTTTACTGTAGGATGGTGGTCTTTCACCTCCAATAAGACTCTCAGCATCAAAGGAAGCCATGCTGCTCACAGGTCACTGCTTTGTCATTGTAAACAATGAATCCATTGTTCGTATGCCACTACAACTCCTTTCATGGGGATTGGCTGCCTCAATGGATTTTGCCAAAGTGTGGTGTAAGGCAAGCTTTTCTTGTGCCTAAAGCCCATTCAAATTAAGGAAAGGGGCTCCAATTGCAAGCTACCAGCACAAGTGCAATTTTGTCTGTCATGCAAAATTGGGTCTACAATTTGTTAGTGGTTTTATGAATATTCCCCATTTTAGTCTATCTACTTATTTGGTAAATTTAACTGAGCCCAGTAATTTTTACGAATTGATAAAGAAACTTATTGCCTTGTTCAGGAGTTGTCATGATTGAGCTGTTAAATTTAGAAGGACTGGAGGTTGTGAGCACTTCAGGTGTGAAATCTGAAGCAAATTGTGAATACAGAGTGGCATTACCAGCAAGGAGTGGATAAAATTGATTGATGAGTGAAAGAGCTCATTGATATGAGAGAACAAGTGGAAGAAAGGACAATCTTCTGGATGATAACTGAGCAATGGATGGAGCCCAAGTCATCAACTATAGGACAGATAAAACTATTTTAAAAAAACTACATAGCCATACAATGGCATGGGGTGATGGCATATAATGATAATTTGTGCAAGAACCTGTTTAAGGCTTTGGAGATGTGTACTGTAATGCACTGACAGATGATTCACCAAAATGTCCAAGAGAACATTTCTGGAGGAGCAGAAGATCGCCTGTAGAAATGGCCAGTTAAAAATCCCACTGTTAATTGTGGATTAAACCAAAATGTTTAAGGTGATTGGTGCAAAGTGCTCTAGATTTGTTTAGCAGAATTGTACATTTAAAGTAAAACAAATAGTTTCTTTCATTATGTCGATTGGAATGTTTGCAATTACACTAGGAGTTTATGGGACCAAAAGTTCTTGAGACGCAAATTTGAAAGTGCATTGGGGTTCTTTCAAAAAACGATTGCTTGAATCATGCAAGAGATTTCAGAAGCAGACCTTGCTTGTCGGTGAGCAAGATAAAAATAGGTATGATTAATTGCCCAGGAACAAAGCTATTTATTAAAGTTAGAGACTTTGAACATACTCTGAAGACCTTATGAAGGATAATTGACCCATTATGTAGACTTTTTCAATGTGCACTTATTTAGTACTTCCAGCATTTGCCAACTTTTGTGCGTCATATTACTATTTAAAGATATTAGTAGCTTTAGTCTGTAATCCTCTGGCCTATGTGACAATATAAAAAACGTTTCAAAGTTTGGTAGTGTGAGACTTGCATTGAGAATAATTGTTAGCACCATGGATGACACATCTGTGAAGATGGAGTATGAGGAAGGTAGTGTTTAGAATGTGGTACAACGTTAACCTATTGGAGTCACTGATCCCTTGGTACTTTTTATTACATCAAAAGAGCTTTATATAAAAGTGCAAGTTGTTGCGCGAGAAGACAGTTGTACAAAAGCCTGCAGCCATTATCAGCAATTTGCAAGTTAGTAACTTATAAAACTCTAGAAAGTACTAATATTAGAACCAATGGGGTTGGTAGAAGGATGCTGGGGATCATCTTTGGGACAGGGTGAACAAGAGCAAATATCCAATGAGGAAAGGTGGACTGGCAGTAAATTAGGTTAAAGCAATGACACGGGACAGAGGAAAGCTCGGAGACACACATTTTGACTCGGGGAGCAGCCCTGTTGGAACCAGTTGGAAAGGATCAGCCCTACCCAACTGGGCTAATACTTGATGTTGATGATAATGAGCACATAGAATGGAGGAGAGTTCTTTCCCAATTCCATTATGATTATGTGTGAGAAGAAAAGTGAGTCAAAAAGATATCTTCTCTTCAGCCGAGCTAGTAACTGGGTCTTAAGAGAAGTGGAAACCAAGATTCGCAGAACCTATGGGAGGTATCTTTTGCAGTCTCAATTCAGTTCCTGCTGAGCATGGACCCATAGCTGCAATTGCTCAATTCAGCACCACTTGACACTAAATTGGCAATCTCAGAACATAAATAGCTGCTGTAAATGCAAGTGCTCTTCTGAAATTTGGACCAAGGTACATTGTTTAGATAGAATAGAGGGGGCTTTATTTTATGTCTAAATATTTTATACATGACTTGGAAGTGCTTGCCAAGCATTGTTAGACCAGTCATTTAAACTTGGAAATTGGAATCTCATAAACCTATTGTCCTCTATATGATAAAAAACACTCAGATATATTCTTCAAACGTACACAATAACCACTGGGGCTATTGTAATCTGAAAACATGCACATCCTTGAGCATCCTAAGTTTTACAAAGGTGATATGGTTTGCCTTGTGTTTACAGATGTGTTGCCTTAGCTTTACAGATGCAGGATAATGGCAAGTTGCCAGTTTTGGAATTGAAGTTAAGTGGATTATTTTGTCCTTTTCTCTATCTGCAGATCCCTGTTTCTTATTATCCCCCTGGGCAGTACCAAAGCTCCAACCAGCAGTACCGGCCTCTCACCCAGGTTCCTTACAACTCTCAGCGCAGTCAACAGCTGCCTCAGCCAGCGCAACAAACAGGTTAGTGAAATACATTGCATTGTAGACTTAAAGATTTTAATCACTGACATACATATCAGACGAGCTCTTTTATCACATGCAAATGTTTCTTTCCTGGTCATGTTCACCTCTAGAAGTCAATGGCTTTAGATTACATTACTCTTCAGATTCGTTGATCTATATAAAAAAAATCTGAAGTTGCTCCTCAGCCTTTACATTCAACTTTTAATTAGCTGCTTTTCAGTCAATTAAAAGAGGTTTTCTTCCCTTTTGGCATCCTGCACACACTGCTGTACAAAGGTATTGCCTCTGTGTCCATTTTGCAAGGATAAGTCATTTGGAACAACATCCTGTATGACACCAGGACATTGTGTGCATAACTTATCCAGCATTGTTCATTTAAACCATGCCTTCAATGTTTTAGCCAGTTTGTAAAATATTTTAACTTTGTACCATTTATCCTGCACAAGTTTTTTTCATCTGGCTGTCCTGTGCAAGTTGTTGACATCTGATCAATTTTTGCTTCTGGATGTGACTATTTATCTAAAATGTAGCCATGATTGCTGCTCTAGATTTCTCTTATTGAAAAGCAATGTGTCAGCCTCCAAGAATTGTGTGCAGTTTTCCACTTGGGCTTGTTAGTGAATTTTGGAGGAGTAGATCCAGAGAAACTAGAATTATGGCTCAGGCCAGCATGTCTGGAAGACTGCTGAGCCAAAGTCAGCCAAAAGGAGACTAGTTTCACACCACACTATTGCATTAATGAAGCTCTTTGTGACATTTTTATTACTGCAATATCAATGTTCGTTTCAGTGTCTTAATGTGTGAACTCAAAACTTAATAAGTGTTTCCCCAGGGGAACAGAAATTTTCTGGATAGTCCAATGGTTAATCTGTTTTATATCATATTTGATTTGGTGATCTTGCAGACATTTCAATCTTGGTATGTTCCATAGGTTCCATAATAATTTGGTAAAGTGGCAGCTGTTTCTTCTAGAAGAGCAAAATTGATATCTGAATATGTAACGTTATTGCCTTTAATGGTCTAACTTGGTATCACTGTACACATTAGAGAATGCAGCAGCTTGGTGCTAGTGCTACACTTCCCATTCAACTGCAGAAATTAGAACAGTTGTTAAAGACGGTGGGGTAGATTTTTGACTTGCTGGCTAGGTGCAAAGCCAGTGTTGCAGATTAGCCACAAACAATATTTCCTTTGTGGAAAATCGAGCATTTTCTATAACAGGCATCCAATTTGTAGTGCCAGTTTTATACCCAGGTAGCAAGTTGAAGATCTTCCCCTGCTCCTTGTCTGCTTTTGATCATCTAGTGATTCTCATGGAGTCCTGTCATGATCTTAATTTTTTTCAGTAGAAGCTACTGATTTTGTCCCTTAAACATGAAGAGTAAACTTTCACAAGCTAGTTGCCAGATCCAAAGTGCTATTATTCAATGTGTGAGGCATCATAAGTGAGTATCATCTATGAAGGCACCACAATCGAGCCAGATTCCCTTCTCACCTGAGTCCACACACTTGCGGTAGGACTCATTGGACAGCCAGAACCCTGGCTGATTTTTTTTTCTTCCTTTAACCCAGGGGTGCTGAAGCCAGTTGTACCCTGGCTGAGATCAACTATCTCAACACAGAACTGAGGATGAAACCTGTGATCTTCCTGATTTTTACATCTCAGTTACCAATTGTAAATCCAATGCACCATCAGGGGAGCCTCTAGAATTGGTTTGAAAAATAAGAGTTTTTTACTGCAGGGACTGAGGTAGTGCACTATTTTTGGCATTCCTCCCTATGTAAAGGATTTATTTGGTGGCATATGTACACTGTTCTTTGTAATAATTGTTCTCCTTGCTGAAAACTCATCCGTCAAAGCAACAAGAGAATCCATCTTAATATGATAGTAATGTTTCTTCTTGAGGTTCCTGTAAACCACGCATCAATCTTGTAGTTTTGCTGGTTTTCTTTATGGTAAGCAACCAATGGCCCAGCTCTTACTCTCTTTTTATTATTCTGGAACATAGGTTTACAGGGTGTGATACCAAACCAGCAGCAGACCTACCAAGGGATGATGGGTGTACAGCAACCCCAAACACCAGGCTTGATGAATAATCAGCGAAGCAATCTGGGAAACCAGATGCAAGGGATGATGGTCCAATACTCATCTGTTCCATCATATCAGGTAATGAATTCTAGGCAAACAATCAAAAACCAAATTTAAAAAGTCAAAGCACATTCATCAAACTCATCAGTGTTATTACATACGGAGTGAAATGTTCAGAACTTTACCACAAATGTTCAGAACTTCTCACTACAGAAATCTGGGAAATAGATATGTTACTGAAGCCTATTTTATGAACAAAACTTTACCTGTGATTTTTAACCATTAGTCAATTCACCTCATGTTAGTGCCTCAAGTTTTTTCTCCCGTCCTCAAAACAAGAAAACATGAGGAGGGTCACCAACATCCTTCTCATTGAAGAGTTTTATACTTCTGATTGGTTCACTATGACTAGTTGGTACAATATATGTTGCTGCATTTAGTGCATTGATGAAACAGTGCCAGTTTCCTCTATTGATGAAACAGTGCCAGTGTCCTCTATTGATGAAACAGTGCCAGTTTCCTCTATTGATGAAACAGTGCCAGTGTCCTCTATTGATGAAACAGTGCCAGTGTCCTCTATTGATGAAACAGTGCCAGTGTCCTCTATTGATGAAACAGTGCCAGTGTCAGCTATTGATGAAACAGTGCCAGTGTCCTCTATTGATGAAACAGTGCCAGTGTCCTCTATTGATGAAACAGAGTGCCAGTGTCCTCTATTGATGAAACAGTGCCAGTGTCCTCTATTGATGAAACAGTGCCAGTGTCCTCTATTGATGAAACAGTGCCAGTGTCCTCTATTGATGAAACAGTGCCAGTGTCCTCTATTGATGAAACAGTGCCAGTGTCCTCTATTGATGAAACAGTGCCAGTGTCCTCTATTGATGAAACAGAGTGCCAGTTTCCTCTATTGATGAAACAGTGCCAGTTTCCTCTATTGATGAAACAGTGCCAGTTTCCTCTATTGATGAAACAGTGCCAGTTTCCTCTATTGATGAAACAGTGCCAGTTTCCTCTATTGATGAAACAGTGCCAGTTTCCTCTATTGATGAAACAGTGCCAGTTTCCTCTATTGATGAAACAGTGCCAGTGTCCTCTATTGATGAAACAGTGCCAGTGTCCTCTATTGATAAACAGAGTGCCAGTGTCCTCTATTGATGAAACAGTGCCAGTTTCCTCTATTGATGAAACAGTGCCAGTTTCCTCTATTGATGAAACAGTGCCAGTGTCCTCTATTGATGAAACAGTGCCAGTGTCCTCTATTGATGAAACAGAGTGCCAGTGTCCTCTATTGATGAAACAGAGTGCCAGTGTCCTCTGGCCCTCGCTATCTCTGATCCAAATGTGCATTGTAAATACCTAAGATTTTCTGTGTGTTAAATCTATTGTGGAACATCCGCAATATCTGAGTCTATTTTGCTGGACCTCATGCAGTGCAATAGTCAGAACAGCTATTCAAAAGTGTCCACTTGTACTGCATCATCTGAGATCCCTATTTGACCCCAGTAGCTTGTTGCCCACTGGTGTAATCCAGTGCACTAATTTAGTACCAGCCAGCACTGACAATAAACTGGTGCCTGATGTTACTGGTGTATACCTCGTGGTACCAATGAAAGCTAGAGGAGTATTCTCCAATGTTGTCCAGTGCCAGAGATGGTGTCCTGATTTGTATCGCTGGTGACCAGATTGCTTCCAAGCAGCACTGAGTTTGGCTATCCAGCTCTGCCCAAAAGAGCCTGCTATTGCCACTTTTATCTCTGTGCCCTGGCATCATTTAATTGGGTTTCATGGGAATACAACAATGCTGAGCCCTGTTCAGCTGCATCAGCGTCAGAAGGTGAATTCCACACACTCAGAGAGGGGGTAGTAGAAGCCCCAGCTTTGTCTTGCTTCAGGCCACCTCCTCCTCTAGCTGTTTCTAAAGTCCCTTTCGATCAGTTCCTGCAACTTCTGAGGCATGTATGTGTGTGTGTGCTGGGGGTTTGACTCCCAGAGAAAGCGGTTGTGTCGCTTTGCCTCTACTCAGTGACAGATTTTCATGTTGTGGGGTCTGACTCTATTAACTTCTTGCCTCATGAACTTTCAAGTCTTGCTGCCCCAGGGAACCTTAACCCTCAATGAGTGTAGCTAGCCTGTCCTGGGCTAACTTGGAGTCAGTGTGTGACCTGGAAATTGGTTGGGTGGTGGAGGGATGTAGGGGAAACGCGTTGAAAAAGAAAAGTAATTGTTCAGCAACTCCGATTGCATTGATCTTGGTTCCTAGTTCTTGGTGTTTGAACTTGTCTTGTTTGAAGGCCTCTGCCCCTAGAGTGAAACCTTTTTAAAGTGAATCATTTTAATATTTATCTCTGACTCTGTTTCTCATTTTCTCCCTTTTTTGTTTGTAAATCTCAGTCTTTCTGTCCACTTTCCAATCATCTTCCGCTTTCTGTGTGCCTCGTTGCCTTTTGTCATTTTGTCTCCCAAAGTCTGTTTATGGATGAACAGAGTTGTAACTGGGCTAAAACTTGGAACAGAGAACTTCCTAATACTAAGGCTGTAAAGTAAGGGAATGCAGTTGAAACACTTGGGTTCATGGGAGGCTAGGGTCTGGAGTTGCTGCTGGCAGGGGGAAGAGATTGAGTGGGGGACCTGGCAGGAGGAAGAGATTGAGTGGGGGACCTGGCTGGGAAGGAACTAGTTGACCTAATAGGAATACTGCAGAACGGAGAACACCAGCTGGCCAGGCAGTTGAGAGCACATATAGACCGAATCACTCTCCCTTCATGCCAACCAACTGGATAAAAGCATTATACTGAAGGGCTGCAAAATCAAGGAATTAGAGGAGGCCAAGGGAAGTTGGTTGGAGGGGCTGCCTGTATCCCTGAGCTAAAGCAGGAATGGAGTTGGGAAGACATGTTGATGATAGGCTGTCATTTGGGATTTAAAACAAAATCTGGGTTATGTCATTTCCATAGACGATTAGATTATTGGAAAAGTCCTGAAGTTGTCAGCACTTGATTCCCTTGGGGCAATAGAAGCACAGGTTATATAGCTCCCACACAGCAATCAGATTACTATGAAACAATATGATAGCTGAGGGCAGCAAGGTGGGTCAGTGGTTAGCTCTGCTGCCTCCCAGCTCCGGGGACCCCGGGTTGATCCTGACCTCGGGTGTCTATGTGGCATTTGCACGTTCTCCCCGTGTCTGCGTGTATTTCCTCTGGGTGCTCCGGTTTACTCCCACCATCCAAAGACGGTGCTGGTTAGGTGGATTGGCTACGGTAAATTGTCCCTGTGTGTGTGTGTGTGTGTGTGTGTGTGCCCTGTGATGGACTGGCATCCCATCCTGGGTGTACCCCGCCTAGCACCCATTGCCTGTTGGGATAGGCTCCAACTCCCCGCAACCCTGAATTAGGTGAAGTGGTTTTGGAAAAGTGAGTGAGTGAGAATATGAAGGCTTAAGAGAATTGCAAGCAGCTGAATAGAGGAAATAAAAGCAAAGTGCTGGAAATGCTCAGCATTTCTGGGTGCATCTGTGGAGAGAGAAACAGTGTTATTGTTTTGAGTCAAATATGACTCTTCTTTAGAACTGAAGGATGTTATGACACAGCCGATGGTAAATGGTGAGTTGTTCAAATCCCGGAGGGAAACTTGAAACAACAACCACAACTAATTTTTCAATTTGTACGTTTTGAGATGCGGGCTTTGAATTCAGTAATAATAAGACCGCCGAGTGTTCTTGGGTTTTGTAAAACTAGATTAAACATTTATTAACAAGAAAAATGAATTTTAAGCAAATGCATAGATCTACAAATTACTACTATGATAACTTCTAAATCCCCTAATTAATCTAACTCCCAATTACACTTTTGTTTAGGCAACAATAAGACACACAGGGCAGGATTTTTACCTCGTCGGGCGGGCCCAGGAGCCGTGTTCGAGCCCCAAACGCAATTTCACGCTGCCTGGCCAATTAACGGCTAGCCAGCGTGAATCACGCACTGCAACGCTGAGCACTGCCAGGGTGGGGGCGGGAGGAGAGCGAGCGCAGAAGTTTGTGCATGCGTGCGGGTGCGTGCCCTGAAAGCTCCCTGAAGGCACAGAGCTGCTTTAGGGAGCTGAAGAATTTTAAAAACATAAATAAAGAATTTAAAAATGTTAAAAACATTCCCCTCATGTGACTCTGTTATAAATGAGATTTAAACATTTTTATTTTATTTTTAATTCCTGTGGGAAAATTGTGGAATGAGGTTTCATAAAAAAATCCAAAGGCCGCCTGGTCGGTTCACCTGCCCGCCAACTGTAAGGTTGGACGGGCAGCGGAAAATTGCATTTAATTATTACTTTAATGGTCTTAATAGGCCTGTTAATTGTTGGCGGACGCGCTGCTGACTTCCGTGCGCGCCCGCCAATCAAAATATCAGGCGAGTTCGCAATGACGTCAGGACGCTCACCCAACATCATCGCACGTCGTTTTACACTCGAGCAGGTCGGCGCACGGCCACCTGCTCAGGGAAAAATTCTGGCCATCGATTTTAAAAGACCCGGGCAAAGAAACATGATGCCCTGAACAACCCAATTCAAAGTGAGTTTCCTTAACTTCAGTTCTTTGTAGACAGCAGCTTGAGGCTTAGATATTGAAGGCATTTCACGCTTGTTAGATCTTAGAATGCCTTCCCTCACACACAACCTTTGCTCCTTTATACATATTTTCCTCTTTGAATGCAAATTCCCATTGTTTCACTATGTCTTTGAACTTTACTTCCCTAATCATAAAAATCTCTCATAGTGCAGTTTTACCAGTATTTTTTGGGGAAAAATAAACACACTGGGCAGAATTTTGCCCATGGTGTGCGGGATCGGTGGGGGTGGGCAGGAAGCCAGCTGCTGCCCGCGATCGACAGCGCACCACGATTTCATGCCGGCGGGCCAATTAAGGCCCGCCCAGCATAATATGCGAGCGGAGCGCTGCCTGTGCGGTCGGGGGGAAGGAGGGCAAGCAGGCCTAGCGCGAACTTCACACATGCACACGAGAGAGCCCTGAATAATCTCCCTGAGGAACGGAGCTGCCTCAAAGAGATGAAGAAGATATTGAAAAAATTAATAAAGCACAAAAAAATGTAATGAAACATGTCCCCTCATGTGACTGTCACATGAGCAGGGACATGTTTTTAATTAAAATATAAAGTTTTTATTTTGTTTGTATTTGTTTTTGGAAACCTCATCCTGCCCGTGAATGAGGTTTCCAAAAAAATGCAAAGGCCGTTTGGCCTTTTTATCTGCCCACCAACCGTTAGGTTGAATGAGCAGTGAAAAATTAACGACAATTGATAACTTGGTGGCCTTAATAGGCCTTTTAATTGTCGGCGGGCGTGCTGCTGGCTCAGGTACGCACCTGCCGACTGAACTATCGCGCAACTGCACGATGACGTCGGCACGCTCAGCCAACGTCATCACGCGTCATTTCCCGCTTGGTCGGGTCGGGTACTTGCCCGCCCGCTGAGCTAAAAATTCTGGCCAGGGTTTCTGAACTTCACCTGGCTAGGTGACACATTTCACACCTCCTTTGAAAACAATCTAGCCTAGTTTATTTAAAAATGCAAATGTCCTCTTACACCTTACAGTCTAAAGTTCCTCCATGTTTACCTACTTAACATTTCAAGCTCATCTTCTAAAACATCAAAGTCTTCAGACCAGCTGCCTTTAATCCAATTAAGACACATACACACACACACACCACTATTTTACAATAAATTCCAATAACATTATGGGCAGAATTTTGTCCTTGGCAGGGGCAGTCGGGAAGCCGACCGCTGCCTGTGATCAGCAGTGCAGGGTATTTTACACAGGCGGGCCAGTTAAGACCTGCCCAGTGTGATATGCGAGCGGCAGCACTGAGTGCCGCCTGTGCAGGCGAGCAGACCTGGCGCGCAGTTCACGCATGCACGTGAAAGAACGCTGAATAATCTCCTTGAGGCATGGAGCTGCCTCAGGAAGATGAAGAATATATTGGACAAAGTATCGAACATCAGAAAAATTTTAAGAAAACATATCCCCTGATGTGACTCTGTCACATGAGCATGGACATGTTTTTAATTAAAAAATAAAGTTTTTATTTTATTTGTATTTGCTTTTGGAACCCTCATCCCGACCATGGATGAGATTTCCAAAAAAGGCAAAGGCTGCTTCGCCTTTTCGCCTGCCTGCCAACTGTTAGGTTGAAGGGGCTGTGATAAATTAAACTCAGTTGATAATATAATGGTCTTAACAGGCCTTTTAATTATCGGAGGACGCGCTTCAGGCTCCAGCGCACGCCCGCAGACTTATGCAACTGTGCGTTGATGTCAGCACGCTCAGCCGACATCAGTGTGCGCCATTTCACATTCGGCCTGCTCGGGCACGCGCCCATTCGCTGAGCGTAATTTTCTGTCCCTATTATATCTACCTAACAAAGAGGGTAGAAATGTTTTATGCCATCGAAAGGGGGGAGACGGAGGAAGAACAAAAGGGAATGTCAGGGATAGGTTAGAGGGTGGGAGAGATTAAATAACAAAGGCGTCACAGAATCACAGAATTGTTACAGTGCAGAAGGAGGCCATTTGGCCCATCGTGTCTGCACCGGCTCTCCGAATGAGCAATTTACCTCGTGCCATTCTCCTGCCTTTTCCCTGTAATCCTGCACGTTGGCCAGGATTTCCCAGTCGGCGAGCGGGGGCTGGCGCATGGCGCTTCCATGCTGACGTCACACTGGGTGGGTCTTAATTGGCCCGCCCACGTAAAATGGTGGTGCGCCCCCAATTGGGGGTGCCGATTGGAGGCACACCTCCACGCACCCGCTCTTCAACTTCCCCGACAGGGGGAACATTCTGCCCATTGTTCCTTTTTATATAATCATCCAATTCGTTCTAGTTCCTCCAAATAGCATTGTAAGCTATTCATTTTAAACACATTCTTGTCAGCACTCCAATTGAAAACCTAGGCCATATTCTCTATTATTGGGTTATAAACACTCCAATTTGGAACTTCATAAGCAGTAAGGACAAATCACAAATTAAGATTTTTTGAAAGAGCTTTTCCAGCGCACAAAAAGATAACAGGTCTGACAGCATCTGTGGAGAGAAAGACAGAGTTAACGTTTCCAGTCCAGATGACTCAGACCTGCTGAGTTTTTCCAGCAATTTTTGTTTTTGTTTCAGATTTCCAGCATCCACAGTATTTTGCTTTTATATAAAAAGATAACATTGCAGATGAGGCTGTGCATAAAATTTAAGCCACCCTTTCACCAGTTTCCAGTTCCACATCACAACAAACCAGAATTTATGCCTCCACTATAATCACTGGAAAATAATCACTTCCTAGAATCATAGAATACAGCACAGGTAGTGGTCATTCTGCTCATCATGTCTGTGCCAGTTCCCTGCAAGAGCAGCTCAGTCAGTCCCACTCCATGTGGCTCTACAATATTTACTATTCGCATAATGATCCAATTTGCTTTTGAAAGCTCCGATTGCGTCTGACTCTACTCGCTGCGTAAAAAGGTTTTTCCTCTTGTCGCTGCTGGTTCTTTTGCCAATCACCTTTAATCAGTCTCCTCTGGTTCTGTACCCTTCTGCCAGTGGGAACCATTTCTCTATCTACTGTCGTCATCTTCCCAGTTTAGTTTAACTTTTTTTTTAAAATAGCAATTTATATGCATAAATAAAGCTTCCTTCTCATTTACTGTTTTTCAAAGCTTAGGTTTGAATTTTCCTTCCTTTCCCGATCACTCAATTTTCTGACACTAAAGATCAAACTCATTATCCTTTGTACAGATCCAGACATTGGAGACTAGAAGCTCAAGATATATCATACAGCTACAACTGTTTGGCCTCAAATTTGTACCCTACACAATTGGCAAAACTGTATATTTCAGAATTGTGTTAGCTTTACTGACATATTGTTCTGCAATCTTTGAACATATTGAGTGCTGGATCTGTCATTCCCAGATCCTGAAAATCTCTTCCTCAGTTAGTTTAATCCCAGTCGTTGAGTAATTCATCTTCCACTCAGTCTTCTAATGTGCAATACCTTGGTTTTAATACAAAATGCATTATATTTCCCAAGGCTCCCCTGAAGATTCATCTACCATTGTTCTCTTCACTTGTAAATATTGTCAAGTTCTTCTGTAGTTCATTTTTAAAAATTATTTTATGAGATGTGAGTGTTGCTGGCTGGCCCAGCCCTAATTGCTCCTTGAGAAGGTGGTGGTGAGCTGCCTTCTTGAACCGCTGCAGTCCCTGTGGTGTAGGTACACCCACCGTGCTGTTAGGGAGGGAGTTCCAGGATTTTGACCCAGGGACAGTGATGTTATGGAACAAAAGATGTAGGGAATGGTAATGGTTTTAGTAAAGAAACAAAGCATTTGGATAAATGGACAAATTTTGACAAATGCTTTGTTTCTTTACTACAACCATTATCATTCCCTTTTGCTCCATGACATCTTTGTTATTTAATCTCTCCAACCCTCTACGCAATCTCTGACATTCTTTTTTGTTCTTCCTCCCTTTCCCTGCTTTCGATGGCATATAACCCATCACATTTCTGCTCTCCTTCAGTTCTGATGAAGAGTCATATTTGATTCTTCTGTTTCTCTCTCCAGACCTGCTAGGTATTTCCAGCGTTTTCTGTTTTTATTTCAGTTTTCCAGCATCCACAGTATTTTGCTTTTATTATAGCTGTATGAAGTAATTGGTTTTATATTTCTCCCTTATTGGTAGAATCAAACAGCTTCAAAACCTTGCTTTTAAACATTTAGATAATCTACCAAGAAATAGTTTGTTTTTCTCTCTCTCAATTGATTTGTTACTACACAGGTGCCAATGTCCAGTGATTCTCAAGTAGTTGTACAGCAGACCTACCAGCAGCCTGTCATGGTACCCAGTCAGTCTGTCCAGGGGACACTACCTGGTGGAGGAGTGCCAGTATATTACAGTGTAATTCCACCATCCCAGCAAAATAGCACAAGGTAAGAGATTGTTGTATAGTCGAAGCACCTGGTTAAGACCTCTTGTTTTAGGAAACATGGTGCCACTCAAGGCTGAGATATAAGTTCTAGTCTGTGTAATTTCTCATCTGTCATCTACAGTTGCAATGCCTTTGGAGGAGTAATTTGAATGTGCCTGTTTCTTTCAAGTGTAACTTCTATATTTAATAATGAATTAAAGCTGATCAGCAAAGAAAGTCTGAAGCAGTGCCTGGAAATAAAAGCTAACTAAGCTCTCAGTGAGTAGAGGAGGAATGGTAAGAGGTAGATTCCCTGCAAGGGTCAGCACAACACACAACATGCAGAACGCACCAGCTCCGCAAATATAATCTCTCAATACCAGATTAATGCTGGAGAGGCTGCAGATAGGAGGGTGCATGCTGTGCTCAAACCCTGCATTTAGACATTCTAGATAGTTGTCCATGCAACCACAAGTATCGGTGACCAGCCTTGCAGCTCCAGAGAACTGAGCCCACTGTTTGTTGGCTTTACTCACTATAAAGCCAAATATTTCCCCCCACAACAAGCAGCCTGACACAACTTTTGCTACTAGATAGCAAGTGCATCTTCCCTGTCTGGCACAGTGCAGCCTCCCCACAACAATCACATGGTTGAAGCACGTGTCCGATGTACCTCAGTAAGAACGAGTGATGTTTGACCTTTGCCTGAAACGGAGGAATACCAAGCAATTTGAAGCCCACTCTTGGAGGCTCATTCAGTGCAGACAACCTCAGCACAGTGATCCACCCACTGATGGGGAAAGTCGACAGCCCCAATCATCTAAATTCCCTTCCTCCCAGTGAGTGCACAACTATGTCAAGAAACCTAAGCACATGTATTCCTCCTATAAGCACTGTGTAAACATGGCATATATGTGAATGCAAACTCTTGTGTCTTGTACTTTTCTTTCTTCATACACTATACAGTCTTTGTGAAGACTTCTCCCTAAAATGTGAAACTATTTTTGAATCCTTGCCTGCTGCTGTATTTTTCTTGAAATGTGTCCATGGGCATTTAACAAAATGTTAGCCCATGAGTAAGTGTTGGCCAAGCTATGGAGAGCACTCACCTGCCACACAGGTTCAAATCTCAGCTTGAATAACATAACTTGGGATATCACCAATGGATCAAGTCCATCAATGATTAGCCAAATTGCATGTTGTTCTGAGGAGCAGAGGAGTAGGATGACCGTATAATGAATCTGTAGTCCTGGCCTTGCCAATTGAAGAAGGTTAATAGGCATGTGGAGAAAACAGTAAAGAGCATTATAATGTTGGAAAAACATAAAAACATGTATATAAAGACTTGCTTCAAGTATCTTGAACTTACTTTCTTAGTGGGTTTTTTTTGAGTACTAATAAATCTGCTATGATGTTGGTCACAAGTGCTGCTGGACCTGAACTGCGCTTTTTAATGCTTACTGTGGTTCCAACTCAGCCTGAACGCAATAGCAGTTCGCTCATCGCTGTAATGCAGCAAATTTACTGCAGCAATATATCATGACTGATGAGGTAAAAATATTGCACACTGTACTCATACTGGTATGGTATCATTATTTATCAACCATTTTATAAAACTTACTTGGGTGTTTTACTCTCTTGGACCTCTTATTTCTGGTTACTTGCACTCAAAATATTCTTTTCCTCGCATGGTGGAATTTGTTGTCTTTAAGATGCTAGAATCAATCATTGGCCCCATCTACGTGCTGTCCCTTGACAGAATTATTCACATGCACGAGCTCAGTTTCTACATGTACACCCCAGATCTACCTCCCCACCAACTTTTCCACTGCCTCCACTCTCTTGTCTTAAATTGTTTTCGATGAACTACACGTTACATGAGATAAGCATTGGAAAGATTGAAGCCATTATCTTTGACTCTGTACGCTTGCCATCAATTCCGTTCCTCTCCCCAGCTACAGTGCCAGACTGCAACCTTGGCATCCTATTTAACCCTGAACTACTTCGCCTGTCTCTGCCCCTCCTCAGCCCATCTGCTGCTGAAAGCCTCAACCATGCTTTTGTGATCTCCAGTCATTTATTCCAACGCTTTCCTGACGAGTCTTCCACCTTTTGTAAATTTCAGCTCATCCAAAACTCTGCTGCCCATATTCTATCGCACACCAAGTGCCTCTGAACCATCATCCTTGGCATCACAGACGCACATTGGCTTCCAGTCTCCCAGCCTCTCAAATTTAAAATTCTCATCCTTGTGTTTAATTTCCTTCATGCTCTTATCCCTTCTCAAATCCATTACCTCTGGCCGTCCCAAAGCCCCGACTTTCCATTCCTCTGATTTCGGCCTCTTGTACATTTCCCATGCCCGCCCACTTTGCCCCACCATGGCAGACTTGCCTTCAAATTGCCAGGGCTCCATGTTTGCAGGTTCCTTCCCTAAACCCATTCACCTCTTCATCTCTCCTGCTTTAAGACACACCTTGAAACTTCTTTGACCAAGCGTTTGATCACTCCTCCTCATGCCTCTGCCTTTAACCTTTTGGTTGACTACGCTTCTGCAAAGCGTTTTGGGATTTCATTTGATTTTAAAAGCGCTATATAAATGCGAATTTTTTATTTCCTCCCTGAAACTTTTGCTTCATTTCCTCAGTTATTTACATGATAAAATATTTCTTTTTGCCTGCCTTGCTTTCTATGGTGAATTTTTGGTTTTTGCTGAAGCTGGTGTTGGTGGATGACTGCACCAGGAAAGTCTGTTGACTCTCTCAATTCTGCAGTGACAGGCACCTTGAATAGGTATCATTTGCTATAGTCTGGGTCCAGCTGACTGACGCCGCAATGTCCAAACTGCCTCAAACATTCCTCTTCAGCTCTGGCGCAAACGTTAGGCTCCATCAAGGAGACAGAAGGACACCGGCAACTCAATTTTTAATTTAATAACTTGGCTAAAGCGCTGAATATTTTCTTTCTGCTGCTCCAGTTTAAGTTATTATTTGCAAATATTGCATCATGTGTCATGAGAAATGGCTTGTCTTGATGCTCTCTAGGCGTTAAAGTTCCACAGGAAAAGAGTGAAAACTGCAAATCACACGATGCAGCTCTTATCACGTACGTACACATGCATGTCACAGTTTTTTCCACCAGTCTTTTTCTGCAGCTCGCTACAGCACACTCTCTTTGTTGAAGTTCTACAGGAGTTGGTGGAAAACCAACTCCCGTAACGCATCCCTCGCTCACAGAATCTCCAATTTAGGTGGCAACCCTAGCATCTGAGGTGCAATTTGTAATTCAAACCCCAGGCAGCAAAGCTGGCCTATGTGATGGAACTTTTTTGAACGCCTTTTCTAACATTAAGTAACTAATTTAATGGGTAAGTTTAGTGATTTTTTTATTCCAATATTGTATAATTTTTGTGTTATTCCATAGATGTTATTGCTAGCTATGTGAAGTGGGCTAAGTAAAGAATGAAAAAGGTAGCCAAAAACATCATGAAGAAATGATTTGAGTGATTATTTGATTGTTTTTGTGGCATACACTGGTTTGTAAAAAGTAGCATTAGGAAATAAAAGAGGAATTCGATTGCTGGGTTTTCTGCTGGTTACTTGTTCCTCATTGGGACTTTTTTTACTTTTTTTGTTCATATTTAATCAATGATATTTTAGTAACTTAACAGATAAGTGGTTACTTGAGCCAGCTGTGTTTTTTTTGCCCCTATGGACATATGATGCTTTAGAGGTGTGATGCCCTGAGGTGTGACACTTTCAAGGTGTGACTCCTCGGAGACCACACTTTCAGGTGTGACACTATGCACACGCGCTAGATGCAAGACTTTTAATTATATAGATAGATTTGTGTGAGTTGATCTGTGTAATAGCTGCTGTGTATAAAACTAAACTGGGCAAAACTTTTTCAGCCAATCGGTTGGATTCCTTCAGCCACCTGGTCCAGAGCAGTACCAGATGCCTCAGTCTCCCTCTCCTTGTAACCCAGCGCAAATGCAGCAACAATATACAGGTTAGTGCAAATTTACTCTCACACATGTTCAGATTAGCACACAATCAACTTGGCAAAGCATCAGCAGCTTTCAGTGCTCGCATTCTGACAGAGTATCTGTATAAAAACATGTATGTGCTCTTAATTTCTCCATTGGTGTTTATACTAAGCATTATTGGCAAAACAGCATAATTTAAACAATGGGAGATTTCTTTGGTAGGATTTTGGTTGCAAAACAGACAGTTTAGCAAATGATAAAAAATCTGGCGACAACAAGCGAACAGAAGTATGTTCCCAAAAAACCTGATGCATTACATATCCCTGGAGGAAAAGACTAAAGTCTCAATATTAAATCCTATCTAATAACGACAGGTGCACTGGCCACTGAGCAGGAAACTAAGTAAAATAATGATAGAAGCTCTGTTGTTAAATTCGGTAGGGCCTCCACATTTCTGGCCTTACTGGATTCTACAGCACAGCACCCCACCCCACCTTCCTGCCTTGCCATAAATATCGGACCTAAGCTACTGTTTGTGCGATACAACTTGTGCATCCGAGTTTTGCCATGCCAGAGATAGTTGTGGCAAGAGAAATTCTCTCTGCCAATCCTGAGTGCAGTGATCTAAACTTTTACATCCCTACTTCAAGCCATGCCAATAAATGGTTTTCTGCTCGGCCAGCTTCAACGACAACTGGTTGCTTCTACAGACAGGAATATCTATATTGAAGCATACAGTCAAAACAAAGCTTCTAAAATCAGTTTTCTGAGGAAGCGCACAAAGAGTTTTACAATGCTGTGGTTGGTTAATTGGGCTGAATTCGGGACTAAAGGACAAAGCAGCCCCGCTTGATTGGCACCCCATCCACAAACATTCACTCCCTCCACCACCGACGCACAGTAGCAGCAGTGTGTACCATCTACAAGATGCAATGCAGGAATTCACCAAGGCTCCTTCGACAGCACCTTCCAAACCTACAACCACTACCATCTAGAAGGACAAGGGCAGCAAAGAGACGGGAAAACCACCACCTGGAAGTTCCCCTCCAAGCCACTCACCATCCTGACTTGGAAATACATCGCCGTTCCTTCACTATCGTTGGGTCAAAATCTTGGAACTCCCTCCCTAACAGCACTGTGGGTGTACCTACACCACATGGACTGCAGCGGTTCAAGAAGGCAGCTCACCACCACCTTCTCAAGGGCAATTAGGGATGGACAATAAATGTTGGCCCAGCCAGCAACGCCACATCCCGTGAATGAATAAAAAAAAACTAAAGGGCATAATAGCTGAGGACACAGTGCAGTTGACAGAAAAAATGAAAACCTTGTAAACAAAACGGCACATTTTTGGGTGGAACTGAGAGTCGCTGTTCTAAATTGTGGGAAGAATATGGTTAAGCAGGAATGTTTCAAATCTAACTGTCTTAAAAAGAGTGAGTTGGACCCTTTCTGAAGTAGTCCTGTGGTATTGTGAAGCGTTCCCTTCTTATCCAGATTGTCACAGCTTTGAAATAATAGGGTTGCCTGTTGCCTAATCTGACTTCTCACAGTAGTATTGGTTGGTTCAGAAAGGTGCTCCAGGGGAAGTTCTTGCCTTTCTGTCACAACTCAGCAATTGTTCTGGTTGTAGGGAGTTCATAAGCCAGACCACGCCCACCCTTTATGCTCAATGTTACCAAGAAATATGTAATAGAGCCTTGTCAGCAATACAGGAGGGAAACTGGAGGGAATGGGAGGGAGGAATATTCTCTGCCTTCATTGTAATAAATTGCTTTGTGTTTTTTTTAAAAAAGTGAATGTTGCTTAATGCAGTATAAAATATAACCTCAGAAAATACAGAAGTTGTGATTCAGTAGCCTTAGAACTGAGCTACTGCTGTAATCGGAAGCTTCTTATTGATAAACTGGAGCTCACTAATCTCTCGAAATTCAGAGAAACAGAGCTGACATTGGGCAGTGAGCAATTAAAGTTAAAGTCATCTGTTGACATTTTTGAGATGTGCGCTGTTACGGTATTTCTGGCATCTAGGTTGCAAGTCTCTGTGGTACTATCATGTGAACACATAAATCACTGGCATCAGCACCTGCAACCATTTAATTAGCTGCTGAGGGATGTATGCCATCAAAAAAAATCCAAAAGATGAGCAGAGATGCATGGCTTCCAATACTCCTTATAGACCTGAAGAGAAATATTTTGTGATATAGCTTGGGATGATTACAATCTTAAAATTCACTTTAAATTTTGGCTGGGTTTTACCTGAAGATAGCACCAAATTAATACTGGAACAGATTTTGTTGAATCACACACAGTTGTTATTAATGCGCAAATCGGCCAGCAACTTGTCGCGAGAAAGAGATACGCCGTGAATTGCGAATCACCACAAGTTTCGCGGAAATGGCATCTCGCGCTTAGCCTTTCCGTGATTTTCATGAAGTTGCTGCATTTGTACATTAATTGCCCATTGAACTTGCCACAGAAAGTTAAGTCTAGTATTCATTGGCATAAATATCCTTTTAATGATGTGATAGCTGGTAATGGCTGCCAATCAACTTCTCTTGCCCGGGAAGTAAATAGTTACAGGTGTGTAGTCTCATTCCTTCAGGTTGCGAATTGTTCTAGCTTTTTAAAATGTCGAATTTTATTTCTTTCTTACTTTTCCTTTCTGTCCCTTTTTCTCTCTCTTAATCCAATCTTTCTTTCCCTCCACTTTATTTCTCTTTCTGTACCTGATTTGACATTGAATTCACCCACTCTACTTCATCCTCCCTTTTCAACTCCTTTTATGTTTATTTCCTTTAATCTCTTTGATTAAACACTGTTTATTCTGTTGTTTGCTAAGATCCCAGATGCCCTATTGCCCTCACTGTGCCATCATCTGCTCACACTTCAGAAACTTTGTGGGCAAAAACCTTTGAAACCTAAACACGCACGAACAAGTTTACCTAACTGGGCATGCAACGAGATGCCCCGCTTCAACCAAACCTTGACTGCTGTCTACGTTTTATTTGTTACTTTTGAATGCAAGAATCTGCAATAGTGTGACGAAAGATGGCCTATTATTTGTCTCATTGCATTAAGAGCGTCCTGAACTTGCCCTCCAGGTCAAAATTAAAATCAGAATATTCTGATATTCAGAATATTGGTTCAATTGAGCAGTTGTTCTTATTTACCAAGGGTTGAAATGGTATGCTGAACTGCAGTAACTCGTCCAGCAATGACTTGATTTTTTGACTAACCTGACCAATCTTATGTTCCTCTGGTTCCAGCAGAGAAGAAACTTAACATCTTTCGTTCCAACAGTCTTTGAGTTGCTTATGCACTGTATTTCACTTGGTCACCTTCTACACCTTTACAACCAGTTCTTTGTGCTCTAACCAGAAGCCCAAAAAGCACCACGCTGAACAATTCCAAAAGTGCCTGGATGTACCAGCATTATAAAAGGTGGTATCTTTTCACTGAGTTTGACAAACAGAATTTAACCAGGGTTAAGTTAAATCTCTCAAGTTTTATATTCAGCCTTATGCAGTGTCCAACTTTTTCAAAATGTAACTTTTAAAAGAAATTGTGATTGAAAGTCTGCAAAAACATGAGACGATTTTAGAAATCAACCATTAAAACCAAAGCAAATCTCCATTCATAGAAATCCAATATTGAAGTTTTTAGTTTTAGTCCCATTACTTTAGTCGACTATATTTTTGACTTGGAGGAGGGCAAAGAATGTGACGAGGTTTCCAAAATGTGTGCAGATATAACTTGCTCATGGATGATAATAAAATTACTTATTACATCTGAACTGTGCTGTGAATCCCTTTTGGATACTATTTTTCAACAGCAAGTACCTTTTGATCCCCCTTAGGTGAGTATGTTTTAAATGAGGGTTGCCAAAGTGAAATTATGTAGAAACAAGTTACTAGCTATTACTTTGACGCTGCTTGTATAACTTTCCATAGAATTTGATTTAGCTTTTATTCCTCTCTCACCTCAGGTGTGCCAGCACCCAGTCATGGAGTTGTGGTCATGCAGCTGAGTGTACCCAATGGCCCTCAGCCCCCTCAACCTCCATTGTTACCGCAGTGGAACCAGTGTAAATACTATAGTGTGGAGCAGCGAGGGCAGAAACCCACTGAGCTTTACAACCCCGACAACCCCACACAGGTAACCTGCTCATCTTTAATTATGTGCTTGTGATTCTTGCTGCTCCCTGTCAACTGAGGCATATACCTTGTGTTTGTACTGATTGCACTAATAACAGAACCATCTTGAATTAGTAAATTCATTTCTAAATATTACTAACTTTTGCAGTGCAGCACATGCGATTCTCAATCAGGCACTAGTAGATGCTAGATGTGGGCATTGATGAGTATATCCATTTAGCAGAGGTCATCTCTGTTCATATTCTATGTATCAGAGATTGGCCTGAAATTGATTATGCCAGTCTTTCCATTCTGGACTTTTGACTAGCTGAAGAAACTAATTAAGCTAAAACTAATCAGCTAATTAAGAACCCAGATTTCAGAGAGATGTTTCCACTTTGAAACGGGATGGTGAGAATTGAGCAGAAGAAAGGATAAGATTAGAAAAGCTAGGTCACATGTAAAGAATTTTTCAGATAATATTACAATAACAAATTTATGTAAGACAAAATCAGTTGGCTCTGGGTCACCAGATTTGCACTGAATTTTCTCACAATTTAAATGTCAAAGTGTTAGTCAGAACATTTGTTCTGATTCCATACCTGTTCCTTTTTTAAATCAATAAATAAGGGTTAATACTTCTAGTATTTGTCAAGGGGTGAAATTTCTGTTATAAAAATCAAAAGAATGTCTGTTTTCTCTGCAACTAGCCACCTGCTAGCGCTCATTCCCAGACCTGTATGTTTGAAAGTCATGATGATATAATTTAACAAGTTGTTAATAATGGAGAAAAACAGCCATTATCTGGTCTGTAGTGGAAAGAGGAAAGTCGTACGACTTTGGGAGATCATAAATTCAATAGTAAGAAGGAGATCATTCAGTCCATCGTGACAGTGGGCTGAGAGTTATCCAATTAGTCTAACTCTTCCGATCTTCCCCCAGAGCCCTATAATTTTTTCCCTTTGGTATCATATGTCCAGTAAAGATATATAATCTTTGTCTGCACCATTGTTGGGAATGTATAATCACAGCGTGATAGGTTTTCATTATGCAGTTTCCATTATAAATGTGGACATAGAAATTTATAATTGAAATATAAGATTAAGGACAGAATGTATGGTTTTAAAATGGAGACTAAATTATGTCTGTTTGCTCTGGTCCAATAGTTCACCTGATGCCCACCCTTGGACTTGACTTACCATATGCAGTGCCATATTTTAAAAAATGAAGCAAATAAATGTTTTCATTTTCTGAATGCCAGGGTGTGAAGGTATCTATCTTTTAAAATTTAATTTGTATGTTTTGAGGCAGACCCTACCTCAAAACAGAAGCTGAACTGAAAATGAAACTGAAAGGGAAGCAGAAAAAGTAAACACAGCAATGAAACTGAACTTCCCAGTTTCTAAGGAAATCAAAAACAAGCTAAGGTTGAGAAACTGAGACCTTGTTGAAAGATATAAAAGGATGCAGATCAGTCCAAGCTGTGCAGTAGCAGTTGGTGAGTCCACTGGAGCAGAACAGACAAGCTGAAGAAGACTCATGAAGGCTAGATCCAGAAGCTGAGAATAAGCAAAGAAAATAAGTTGCTGCAGCTATTTCTGTTGCAGGACAATAACATTGGTGGATCTATCCCATCCAGACCATGTTGAGCAGGTTCCGCAGACATGTGCCATTTGTAATGAAGACCGTGCCCGTGGAACTCTGGTTGGTTATGTGCTGCTGTCAGCTGGGGATCAGACTAGAAGGAGAGGAGCTGAAATTTCTCGAGGAAGACAGGGTTTTAAGGACTTTATGACTCACTGATCACTAAAGTCTGAGTGGACTGCTGAGCCAATTCGTAAGATCTATCTTAGTTGTATCTGCCTTTTAAGGTGCAATTTATAGTTTATATTCGACTACAATTTGCCTGTCAATTCATTTTTTAACTTACGTTAATTCTGGATGTTAATGTATAGGACAGATAGTATTTAGTGTTTGCTTTGTTGACAGTTGTATAGTAAAAATTCTTCTGTTTTCAACCGTGGAATCTTGTGGCGTCATTCTCTTAGTAAATAACTGGGATTTAAAATGTTGTCTACTTAACAAAACTGGGGGCTCTTTGCAGGATTTTGAATCCACAGAAAGCTACAGGTGCTAGGACTCATTAAGGTTAAAGCTAACAAGATTTCCAGGTGAATTTTACTGCACCATTGAAAAGCATGGTGGCTTTATCAATTGCTACGACTTCTCTGGAGAGGGAAGATTTATCCCTAAATGATTTGCAACAATTAACCATCGTTAGGATAATAGCATTAGCAGAAAAGTTGAAGTTGGAGTTAAAATTAGGAGCTAAGAAAGCAGACATAATTGAGGTAATAGCACAACACCAGGGATTGGAAGATGAAAAGCCTGACCAAGATAGAATGCAGCTTGAGTTAGCTGGAAGTCAGTTGTAGATGAAGCAGCTTGAAATGGAAAAAGAAATGAAAAAACTCAAACTTGAAGGAGAGGAAAATGAAGGAGCACAAGAAATGGAAATGCAGAAGCTTGAAATTAAATTCCAGAAAGATAAGCTAGTAAAGAAAAAAAGAGACAGAAACAGAGAGCTTCAAAAAGAGAGAGAAATTAGACGATATGCATTGGCTAAAGAAAAGCTTAGGCTACATAGTTTAAGAGAAGCTGTTCCGGTCAATAAGAACGATACTATAGAGGATAAAAGTGATAAAAAGAAACCAGTATGCTTTCGTTGCCATAAGACAGGGCATGTAAAAGCAAATTGTTAGAAGCTGAAAGTTAAATTGGTGGCAGTAACAGGGATGCCTAAGGAGTCTCCTGAAAAGACCATACCAGTAAAGGAAATTGGTGGTATAGCAATAGCAGTAGTACAATTACAAAGTGTTCCCTTCTAACCTACTAGAATGGTGGATTTAGCTCAGGATAGTTAAGAGGATTCTTCTCTAGATACTGATAAAGTGAATCAAGTTACTGGAGATTACAGGTTTTGTCTCTAAGGGAAAAGTATTCCCTTACTCCTCCAACAAAACAAGTAAGCAACTTAATATTTTGTGAGGCTACTGGGGCAGTTCAGTCATTGATGGTGGCTGATGATACGATTTGTCTTCCAGATGGCTTGAGGAAAGAAAAAGTATTAATAGAGGGCATTCATGGAATTTATGAACCTGTCCCCTTGTATAAAGTTAATTTATGAAGCTATGTTATTGTGGAAATTGTTCCTAGGTTACCTATTGAAGGGGTAGATTTTATACTGGGTAATGATTTGGCAGGTTGGAAAGTATTAGCATTTCTGAGAGCCAGTTGAGGTGAGAGAAACTGAGATTTTGCAGGAGGGACATCCTGGATTGTTCCCTGGTTGTGTGATAACTAGAGTCCAAGCTCGTAAGGCTAGATGGGATGAAGTGGAATCAATTGAGAAGGAGGATGATTCAGGTGTGCGGCTGGATAGGACTTTTTTTTTGAAATTTGAATGAGGATAAAGACCCTGAAAATAGCAAGGCTGAATTATTTAGCTGAACTTCCTGATTGAAACCCAGCAGGCAGACTGGTTTGTGGAGATTGTCTCAGATGACGTATTCTGAGGAAGAATGTGAAAGAGTGCCTGAATGGTATTATCTAAAAAAATGACATATTCATGAGAAAGTGGAAGCCTCCTCAGAGACCAGTGGATGTGGACTGGACAGTAGCCTATCAAATTGTTGTCCCTCCTAGTTACTGCAGGGAAACTTTAAGAATTGCCCATGAGATTCCGATGGCAGGTCTTTTAGGAATAAAAAACACCCATGCTAAAGTAATGAAGAAGCACTTTTATTGGCCAGGATTGCATGGAGATGTAGTTGAATTCTACAAGATATGTCACATAACTCAACTGGCTGGGAAGCCCCAGATGTATATTAAACCAGCCCCATTGACCCTAATACCCGCTTTTGATGAACTATTTTGTAGGGTTCGAGTGGATTGTGTAGGACCCCTACCCAAAACTAAAACTAAAACAGGGCATTGATCTCTTTTAACCATCATGAATTTATCTACCTGATTCCCAGAGGGAATGCCCTTAAGAAAAATTACTGCAAAAGGGGTAATTGAAGGGATAATTCAGTTTTTCACCAGGTATGGATTACCCAAAGAGGTTCAGTCTGATCAGGGATCAAATTTTGTGTCACAAGCATTCCAGGAGGCAATGCATACCTTAGGGGTAAAGGAGAATAAATCATCTGCATACAATCCACAATCTCGAGGGGCATTGGAAAGATGCCATCAAACCTTAAAACTATGATTCAAGCTTATTGCCTTGAATATCCTGAGAATTGGGGTAAGGGAATTTCATTTTTATTATTTTCCATTAAAAATGCACCTAATTGAGTCAACTGGTTTCAGTCCCTTTGAGTTAGTCTATGGACATGAAGTAAGGCAACCACTTAAATTCATTAAAGAGAAAATTATGGCCCAAGAAGAAGAAATTACTCTCGTGGGCTACATATCCAAATTTTGAGAAAGACAGTCAAAAGCATGCAGCGTAGATCGGGAATATCCCAACAAGTAATGAAAAACCATGTGGATAAGACAGCTAAAACTTGAACTTTTAAACCTGGGGATAAAGTACCAGGTCTGTTAGCTTTGTGGGGTGAACCACTGAAGGATAGGTTTAGTGGAGCTTATTATGTTAATAAGAGACTCAATGAAGTAAACTATGTAATTAGTATCCCGGACAGGAGGAAGCATCAATGAGTGTGTCATATAAATATAATGAAACGGTATTATGACTGGGAGGCTATTCAGCCAGTGAGTGTACTCCATGTAGTAAAGAAGGAAAATGGTCATATGAATACACTTGAGGGTTCAAACAATGAATCAGAGATTGAAAATTCTCAGACCAAACCCCCAGTAACGAAATTAGCCAATATGAAAGTATTTAAAAATTTGGATAGAATATTACAGCATCTTCCAGAAAAGTCTCAGGGTGACATAGCCAAACTGCTTAAAAAATACAAGCCATTGTGTATTGATAGACCAGAGTGAATGTCTTTAGTTATGCATGACCTTGATGGTGGAAAATGCTCCACCGATCAAGCAAAACCCTTATGGACTCGATCCTGGAAAATTAGCTCAAGTGAGAGCGGAAATTAAATTTATGCTGGACAAAGATAACATTGAACCAAGTCAAAGTAGCTGGAGTTTGATGCTACAGCCCTTCAATCTAAAAATTGAGCATGTTGCTGGGAAAAACAATATTACAAAAAACATTCGACTACTGAAGAGAAACCAACAGATATGAATTGTCCAGTGTAAAGTAAGAAACATTACTTACTTGTTAAAATTAATGATTGCACTGACCAATAAACCATGCTTCAAAAACCTTCCACTGGGCAATTGTCAAAAATGTACATTCATTCTTTTGAAAGCCCATCTAGAATGCTAGGTGGTCCTTTAGAAAAGGACAGTTCTGTGAACAGTCAAGTTACCTGTAACAGTGATGACAATTCACCTGCTAAAAACAAAGGGACCTACCTAGAAAATTACTCGAGTAAAGGGAGCAAAACTCCCTGGTGCAGGTTTATTCATCTGGTGTTGATCAACACAATGAAATGACAAAATATGTTTTGAAGGAAGTGATTGAGGAAGATAAATTTGAAGTTGGTTGTCAATCAGGAATATAAGCTTTCTTTAACAACCAAGGACCTATTAAAGGCATGCTTCCATCAAAGGAGGAAAAAAATAAGAAAGCACCAGGGAAACCTATGCAAAAGTAATTTGTATCACGTAACATGACCACTATGCATCAATATGTGAAGAGGGGGAAGCAGCCAGAGTATTGGTTTGCAGTTGCACAAGAAAGACTGAATAAAAAAATAAAGCAACAAACAGAAGGAAAAGAAATATTCAGGTTGCAAGGCTGAAAAACCATTGCTCAAAATAGAAATAGAAGCTGGCCAAAATGTTTCTAAAGAAAACTTCAATGTATCTTCACTACATTTGTTTGACCGTGAAAAGGTTATGGATTAAACAATGTAATTGCTGATGCTGTGTCCAGAGTTTAAAGGGTGTAGACAAAAAAGCAGGTTATGAGTTATGACAATTCTATGATGTTTAAATCCTGCAAATCCTACTTGTTGTCATTTGATAGTACAGAACTTGAGTACTGCTGGAAAAAAAGACTTTTTTGTCAAAGTGTTTCGTCTTGCACTCATCAGGACAATTTGCAAGAAATACCAAGTGTAAAGGGAACAACTGTTTATACTGTATGAGAAGAGAGATTGATTGGCAAGTGGACTCTGATAGTGGACACCTCTGGTAGAGGTGTTGCCATAGAGAATGCATCAGTTGATGGTGACTGACAGTTAACCACCAAGCATTGTTTGAAATTTAAGCCGGGCATCTGCGTATGTATGGGCTGTCCAAGACACACAAAAGTGCTGTCCCTTTACACCCTATCTTATCTATCACCGGGACTGCACAACATTAATTGACCAAATGGTTGGGTGAATTGTTAGAACCAGTTTTGAGCAAGTTTTCCACATACACGGTGAAGACTCTTTCACATTTGTGAAGATCATACAGGACTTGCATATCGATAGCAATGCTGTGTCCATGTGCTCATTTGACATTGCTAGGCTATTCACTAATGTTCCACTTAAGGAAGCCATAGATATTTGCGCTGCAGCACTATATCATGTCAATCTAGACCCACCACCATTGTGTGAATCAATATTCATCAAACTTATGAACTCACATGGTTGAGTTCAGTTTTAATTACACCATGTATGTCCAAATAGATGGTGTTGCCATGAGATCTCCTCTAGGCCCAGCTCTCACAGACATCTTTGCTGGGTTCCATGAGAAATGTGCCTTTGATGGAATGACACCCAACCTCCTACCCCTTGCATATTTCCGATATGTGGATGATATGTTTGCTATATTCAAATCTGCAGCTGTATGTAATAATTTCCTTACGTGTCCTAATGTGCTCTATCTTGTGCTCAAATTCACCTTTTGAAATGGAGAAGTCAAATAAACTCCCCTACGTACTAGGTGAGAAATCTGCCAGGGGATTCTCCACCGCGGTCTACCTCAAGCCTTCCCTCACTGGTCAGTTTAGGTGTTGCGACTCTTACAGTTCCATCACTATAAGATTGGCCTTAGCGGCAACTTCGTAAATATGGCCTGAGCCATTTGCTCACCATGCAAGCCTGATGCTGAAAAAGGCACATCAAAGACATCCTGCGGGATAATGGCCACCCTGATCAGATCATTTCACTCAAACTCATGAACAGGCCTAAGGCCGTCACTTTCAGCCCTGAAAAGTACCCAGACTACCTCAGATTACCCTGGAAGGGAAAGGTATCTCAAAAATTTGAGCAACAGGTTTCACGCTGCTACTACGCAGTAGCAACATGTGTGGTATTCACCACTAACAGGAAGCTGCCGTCAAGCCAAAAAGACGTTCTGCCTATCACACAAATGAGTAATGTGGTATATGAATTTCAGTGCCAGTGTGATGCTAGGTATGTAGACTGTATGTCCCAAAGTCTAGCAATCATATCAAACAGCACGTCCCAGCCACTGTTCACAACAGGCAAGGTATAGACCGTACCCAACCAGCCTGGGCTTTCAAAACTCAAAACACAGTGTCCAACATTAGATGTGATTCTGCGATTGGACAACATTTGCTAAATAAGCCTGTGTGTTGAGCATTACGCTGACAACCAATTTAAGATTGTCAGTCAGGCTCGCAATGTGGCGCATTTGCGTGTACTGGAAACTGCAAACATTAATACACAGGGCCCTGTTCTTTGCAGACAGAAAGAACATGTACACACATTATGCCTGTTTCAGCTAAGCAAAGTAAGTGACAGCCATTCGCTGGTTCATTCCTCAGGGCAATGCCTTGACCAATCAGGGTTAAACTGCCTGGTTTGAATTTCAAACAATGCTTGGTGGTTAACTGTCAGTCACCATCAACTGGTGTATTTTCCATGGCAACGCCCCTACCAATCAGAGTCCACTTGCCAACCAATCAGCACTCTCTTTTCATACAGTATAAATTGTTGTTCCCTTTACATTTGGTATTCTTGCAAATTGTCCTGATAAGTGCAAGATGAAAAGCTTCAAAAAAGTCTCTCTTTTTCAGCAATACTCAAATTCTACTTGTTACGTTTACTTTCTTTTGCTTTGGTTGAGCCCTTAACACTTTGTAAATCTATCTGTAATTGTAAAATATGAAAAGATTACCTGTACAGTATGTAACAAAGTATTTGTTAAAATGTTTGTGATAATAAGAACTTGTTGTATTTCAAAGGTATGGTAAAGAAACCTTCACTACGGTAAAACTTTCTTTTTCCAAAGGGAAAGTGAAGGAAACTATATTTTTTAATTTAATTTGTATGTTTTGAGGCAGACCCTACCTCAAAACAGAAGTTGAACTGAAAATGAAACTGAAAGGGAAGCAGAAAAGATAAACACAGCAATGAAATTGAACTTCCTAGTTTCTAAAGAAATCAAAAGCAAGCGAAGGTTGAGAATCAAAACTGAAACCTTGCTGAAAGATCTAAAAGGACACAGATCAGTCCAAGCTGTGCAGTAACAGTTGTTGAGTACACTGGAGCGGAACAGACAAGCAGAAGAAGACACAAGAAGAAGAGGCCGGATCCAGAAGCTGAGAATAAGCAAAGAAAATAAGTTGCAGCTGTTTCTGTTACTTGAAGATAACATTGGTGGATCTATCCCATCCAGACTGAGTTGAGCAGGTTCCGTAGACCTGTTTCATTTGTGGTGAAAATTATAAATCATAGGTCCAGTAAAATTAAGGTTCTGGCCAGCTTGACCTGTTTCACCACGGTGCTATAAGTATGCAAGTTTGCTTCTTTGGTTCCTCAGATGTTGTATTTGCAATCTTGCCTGGGCTATGAAGGGAGGCAAGGCCCTTCGCCTCCACAGGAAGGGAGAGAATGGCAGGTGAGCCTCCCATGTCTACCATGGTGTATCTCTGAGTGCTCAGTTGTCGAAAAGTAATGGCAAAGACCTATGAAGAGGTCATCCTCATGCCCCCTCAGCTAGTGAATGTTTCATTAAGCAGGGGAAAGGGAACATTGGCCAGTCACCCTTTCAGCTTCAAGTTAAATTGTTTTGGTTTAATTTTAGGAATAGGAATAGATCAGTTAGCCACTTGAGCCTGTTCCGCCATTCAATGAGATCATGGTTGACCTGTGACCCAACTCCATATACCTACCTTTGCACCATTTTCACAATGCGTTTGGGTTGTCGTTATGGTAGTAGTGGATATATGGGAGGTACATTGAAATGTTTATTTTGTAAAATTAATTCAATACATAAATAAATGTGTCCCTAAACCATGTAAATCACATTTCTGCAAACCTACAAGCCCAGGTCTCTGTTTGTTTTGTATCTTCACACACTTTTTCCCCCTTTGCTGAATAATGGGGAAGTGTTGGAAGGATTAGCAGACTGATTATTAACATGTTTATACCACGTCACGAACACTCCTTCCTTGGCCAACAAGTCCTGGAGTGGAACTTGAATCTTGAGCTTCTGGCTATCAACTGAACCACAAGACCTCGAGGTCTCTGTGTATTAGCTGGTTGATAAATCAACTTTCAGCAATAAATTTATTTTAAAATCTCATGAGGCTGAATGGCAGGAATTTGACCAATTAATACCTCTTTCAGTCAACTGCTACTCAATTCTTCTTATGACTGTGACAGCTGCTGAAAATATATTTGGCGGTTTCCCTCTGCATTGACTGGGTCTCTGACACATCATTCACTTTATTGGCATTGCAACCCTGTCAATGAAAGTAGTCAGGTCAAGTTCTGTCATGATGGACAAAAAAGCATGCAGATCAATGGATTTACTTGGAGAAATGCATTTTTGAAAATCCACTCCCCTGGGTGCTTCAAATGAAGTCACCATTTTCATTTTAGCAATTTTTTTATGGAGGCTAGGAATTTTGTTGTCAATGGCGCAGTATATTGCACATTCTTCTGAGCCAGCTATAGGGTTTATTCAGTGAAGCATCTCTCAGGAACTGACAGCTTATTAGACATGTTCTACTTAGGAAAACTGGAAGGTCATTGTACAGTTTTTATCTGAATATTTATTTTAATACCTGAATTTATGATGAAATAATATACCTCAGGTTACTTAAAGTACTTGGCTGCCTCCTTGAAATTTCATTAGCTCTATCTCCTACATCAGTATAAAGCCTGTTTTATTTTGTTTGGCTGGCGCCATGTTGGCAAATCAAATCACCAATTCAGGCCACACTGTTGCCACCTCCCACCCATTTTCAGTAGATCAGACATTGTGAACAGGTGATTTACTAGCTACTCTTGCTTTTGTGCAGTGATTCAATTTTAAATGTTAAATCCTTGCACTTTTCTGTGTTGAGCAGTCAAATCAATGATTTGTGATATGCTTGAAATGCCAAGTTATATTTTCTGACTCAGATCTGCAAATGTTGTACTGTAGAAATCATACATGGAAACTGCAAACACTAATACCAAAGGGGAGATTTTGTATCTTGGTATGGAGAAATGGTTTGCAAGAGACTGGTTCCTTTGACTGCAATGTCATTGTACTGCAGGCTGCTGCCCATATGCTATTTTCAGTGGATCCACTCCACAGAACTAAATGGGTAACAGATTTATATAAGATTAGTTGGTCTCCCATGAGATCAAAGGGCAGGGATTATTGAACCAAAGCACACTGATGTAATTCAGTCGCATTTTAAAGTTGGTCACTCTGTCTTTTTAATATCTTTTGATTTGATATTTAAAGTTAAAATAGCAAAAATTGGGGCAATTTGCGGCAAACAGAATTAGAGTCGGTTGTAGCACAGGAGATTTTCTGCAATGTAAACTGAGAAGCTGGAAGACATAGAACATATGTCGCTGCCACCCACCTAATTACAGTGCAAGGAGTTTATTTAGGAAGCTTCCATTATAAACATGGACATGGAACTTTATAATGGAAAAGCTGGACACAAAAGTATGACAACGGGATATGCACACTGACTCAGAGACTGATCCCTCCTTCCACCCCCTACACAATGAAAATTACCTGGGTCATCACTATGGAATTCTCTATAGGTTGCTACTTGCTGGGATTAACATTTAGCTGACACTAAAGTTCCTTCAGCATCTCTTGGTATTGTATCAAACTAGTGAAAAATAAATGAATATTGTACAATTGTCAAGTAAGCCTGTTTATTTGTAATTGCTGTTGACAGTTGATATTTATTTCCTTAGGTCAATGCCCAATTAAACAGTCCTCTTAACTCTCCAACTCAGTCGCCAACACCGTCTCCAGTGACAAATGTGACAAATGTCTGTCCTGGTCTAGCACCACTGCCACTTATTGCCCAGTTCTCCAGACCTGTGGGTCCAGCACAAGGTGAATACCTCTCCAAATAACATTTTTGAAATGTTTTGAAATTTTCATACATAGTGATTCTTATAATGCACAGAATGCCTGCTAAGTACACAATGTATTAATTGGCCTCACTTTATAGAGGTAGTATAAGTTTGTAGGAATGGTGCCCATTAAAAGTTACTGCAGCTTGTTATAGTAAACTGCAGATTAAACGTTAGTGGCATTAATCGTGCGCTCTGCTATTTTAGTACAACCATAAGCAAAGACTGCATGTAGGGTCACAGCTGACAAGCCAAGTGATGCCACTGTGCAACATTTCTGAAAACGGCAGCATCACATGGCCATTTTCAAGGTTATACTTCCTTTCTCTTTCCCCTCACCCCACCTCCCCACACAGCAAGTTTCTAAGTGGCCTCAATTTTCTGTTTCCGTTTTTTAAGACCAACTCAGCAATTGTGACACCAACATAATTATATGTTAATAAGGTACACCATTTCCAACTCTTCACTCTGAGCAACTTACATTTGCCCTATTTCTTGTCCATCAATCTCTTCTCTTATACCAAGCCTGAATTTATCTAATAAGCCTTGTGAAAATCTGTATCCTTTACATCTACTGAATTCCCTTTATCCATCCAAATGGTCACTTTTCAAAAGCACTCAGTAAATTTGTCAAGTATGATTTCCCTTTAGTAATCTATGGTGATCGTCCTTGATTAGCCTGCTACTAGCATTGCCTTGCGTTCATAGAACTAGGTTAGTTTTTCTGAAAAAACCACGTCAAAGTTTTTTGTCTTGCACTCATCAGGACAATTTGCAAGAATACCAAATTGTAAATGGAACAACAATTTATACTGCATGAGAAGAGAGTGTTGAATGGTTGGCAAGTGGACTCTGATTTGGTAGAGGTGTAGCCATTGGAGAATGCACCAGTTAACTGATAACTGCCAGTTAACTGTCAAGCTTTGTTTAAATTGAAACCAGGCAGGTTGACTTGGATTGGTCAAGGTATTGCCCTGGTTTCCTGGTTCATTCTGTAGGTCAATGCCTTGACCAATCTGAGTCAACCTGCCTGGTTTGAAGTTAAGACAAAGCTTTACAATTAATTGTCTGTTAACTAGTGCATTCTCCATGGCAACACCTCTACCAAGGTGCCCACATGCCAACCAATCAGTACTCTCTTCTCATGCAGTATAAATTGTTGTTCCCTTTACAATTTGGTATTCTTGCAAATTGACCTGATGAGTGCAAGACGAAAAGCTTCGACAACATGTCTTTTTTCAGTAACACTCAAGTTCTCTAGTACCTAACAGTTATTTACAGAACTAGTTTACTTTTCCCCAGTTAAAGGATTGGGTTCTCTGTTACTAGCATTGCATTTCCCAGTGTTAAATTGAATCAATTTTTCAATCCTAGTAGGCAACGTGACCGCAAAGCTGCACGGCTGCACTGCAGCCCAGAAGATACTGCACAGGTCTTGCTCTGTAGTAAATGTCTTGTGTGCGTGGCGGTGCAAAAAATTTTAACAGAAACATTGCCTGTAGGTCAGATTAGATATTTCTTCAGAGTTTGCATCCTTGACTATTTAATTTAAACTAATTGGTAAGCATTAGCATGGATTTGCAAAAGTGAAGTTATGCCAGAGAAGTTCCATAATTTCTTTGATAAAGTAACAATAGGCATGGATAAGAGTGGGAATGTAGATGTGATTTACTTGGGTTTTAATAACGCCTTTGATGAGGTGTCTCAAAACCAATGTTCCCTGTAATTATTTTTTCGAGTGCGCAGGCCTTTTAAATGTTATTGCCCAGCCATGCACGCATGGTAATTTAAAGAGTTCAACTTCTGCATGGCCTGAATGGGGACTTTCAGATTGCTGTGCAGCTTAGAGGGAGCATTGCTCAAAACTAATAGACACAGTATTGACAGCAGCATGCTGGTTGCTTGGCAATGAGAAACCGAGGGTCTGCCTGAATGATATGTATTCTGTTTCCTGGTCTGAGTTCCTAGTCTCAGCCATGCCTTCCAAGAAGAGATGTCAAGTAGAGAGGAAACTCCTACAGTAAGGATCAAAAACCTGAGAGCGAATGAATCCTGGAGATGCTAACACATCTCAAAGTGGCTAGGTCAAAGATGTTTGGGAGTACCCTTGTGTAGAAGGGGGTGCAATGAGTTGGAAATGTTAAAATCCTAGAAGACAAATACATAGATAATGTTGTTCAATCAAATGTGTTGGGACATGCCAAATGTGTGCAAAAACAAGGTGTTTGCCCAAATAAAAATAGAAAGTGCTGGAAAAACTCAGCTGATCTGACAGCATCTGTAGAGAGAGAAACAGTTAATGTTTCAAGTCCAATATGACTCACCTTTGGAACTGAAGAGAGGCAGAAACATGTTGGGTTTTATGGTGTTGAAAAAGGGGGGAGGGACAGGTGGAGTAAAAAGGGGTAGGTTAAGAGAGCGGGGAAGATTAAATACCAAAGATGATACGGAGCAAAAGGCATAGAGAGTAGGAATCGGAGTAGTAAAGAAACAAATCATAGATCCAGGATATGTTAATAGCAGAATAAAGTCCAGCTCAGTCTGAAAGCAAAAAACAAGATACAGACTGCCACTTAACAAAAAAATTGAAAATGGAGGAGAGAGTTCATAGTCTGAAGTTGTTGAACTCAATGTTAATTCCAGAAGGCTGTAAAGTGCCTAGTCGGAAGATGAGGTGCTGTTCCTCCAGTTTGCGTTGAGCTTCACTGGAACAATGCAGCAGGCCAAGGACGGACATGTGGGCATGATAGCAGGGTGGTGAATTGAAATGGAAAGCAACAGGGAGGTCTGGGTCATGTTTGCGGACTGAGCGAAGATGTTGCACAAAGCGGTCACCCAGTCTGCGTTTGTTCTCCCCAATGTAGAGGAGGCTGCATTGTGAGTGTGAATGCAGTCGACTAAATTGAAAGGAGCACAAGTAAATCACTGCTTCACCTTGAAGGAGTGTTTGGGCCCCTGGACAGTGAGAAGAGAGGAAGTAAAGGGGCAGGTGTTACACCTTCTGCGATTCCATGGGAAGGTGCCGTGGTAAGAGGATGGGGTGTTGGGGGTGATAGAGGAGTAGACCAGGATTTCGCAGAGGGAACAGCCCCTTCACAACACTGACAGGAGAGGAGAGGGGAAGATGTGTTTGCTGGTTGCATCATGCTGGAGTTGGCGGAAATGGTGGAGAACAATCCTTCGAATGCGGAGGCTGGTGGGGTGGAAAGTGAGGACAAAGGGCACCCTATCTTGGTTCTGGGAGGGAGAGGGAGGTGTGAAGGCAGAAGTGTGGGAAATGGTTCAAACACAGTAGAGGGCCCTGTCAACCACAGCTGGGGAATCCTCGGTTAAGGGAAAATGGAGACATGTCAGAAGCTTTGTTGTTGAAGGTAGCATCATCGGAACAGACATGACAGAGACGGAGAAACTGGGAGAATGAAATGGAGCCCTTACAGGAAGCAGGGTGTAAGGAAGTGTGGTTGAGGTAACTGTGGGAGTCGAGTGGGTGGGCTTATAATGAATATGCAAGTGTTTGCTTGACTACATTGTAATTTTTATGTTGCCACTCTGTTCAGTTCTTGCTCACTACTATGCATACTTGCTGATTACTTGTGACGCTGTACTTTGGGGCAAGCAGTGAGCCAGCTGAATACAGAGCCACAAGCTGTATAGAAACCTTAACAGACTGTGGCTTTCTGAAACAAAAACAGAAAATGCTGGAAAAACTCAGCAGGTCTAACAGCATCTGTGGCGAGAAAGACAGAGTTAATGTTTCGAGTCCGCATGACTCTTCTTCAGAGTCATACGGACTTGAAACATTAAGTCTGTCTTTCTCGTCACAGGTGCTGTTAGACCTGCTGAGTTTTTTCAGCATTTTCTGTTTTTGTTTCCGACTGTGGCTTTGTATGTTTTTCTCTATTCAGAGACAGTATCCTACTTACTGTGCTTCGGGCACAGGTTGCAAACTGAAGTTGCTGAGTGTGTTTGCAAAATTAGTGTCTATTTTTCTTTTATCAGGTGACACTCGTTATTCTTTACTTGGCCAACCTTTGCAGTACAACCTTCCAGTGTGCCCACCTCCAGTAATACATGGACAGTGCCAGTATTCAACTCATCAGGTAATGAAACGAAAACACGTGAGAGAAATGAGCTGCCCTCTGCTCAAAAATCTGGGGCATGCGCCACTTTGTTTTAACTTGGTTAAAATATTCTCTATACTTCTCAGTGGCACATCTTGTTAAACCTGCAAAGGAGAAAACTATTGAATCAACTATACTGAGCTATCCTGGGGTGGCAGCTCCCCTCAAAAAGATCCCAGTTACACCATGTAGATATCTGCAGGCTCTTCCTGTGCACTAATTGGTGCTAAATATTTTCTGCACTACTAAACTTGCTACTTTGTTAGTTGCTACCTGCGTGGATGAGAACAAGAAGTGCAGAGTGAATGGCCAAATTGACAATAGAACCATGGTACAGGATGCTATTCAAGTGTGGGGAATGAAAAGGAATGTGGTAGTGATAAGGGACAGTATAGTCAGGATGATAGACATTGATCTCTGCAGTCACAACAGTGAATTTTGGAAATTGTGTTGCCTGCCCAGTGCCAGGGTGAAGGGCATTTCCTTGCAGCTGGAGAAGAACCTGGAGGAGGAGGATCTAGTTGTCGTGGTCTATGAAGGACCCACCGACATAGGAATAGTGTTCTATTGAGAGAGTTTGAGAAGTTAGGATTCAAAGTATAGTGCAGAACCTCAAAGGTAATGATCTCAGGTAACAATAGAATCATGTACTAATTGGCTGGCAGGCTGTAACTAGTGGAGTGTCGCAGGGATCAATGCTGGGGCCTGAATTATTTACAACCTATATTAATTAATGACTTAGACTGAAGATAGAAGAAGAAACCAAGAGTAATGTATCCAAGTTTGTTGATGATACGTAGCTAGGTGGGAAGGTAAGCTGGGAGAAGGACACAATGAGACTGCAAAGACATAGGTTAAGTGAGTGAGTCACAAGATGGCAGATGGAATATAATGTAAGGAAATGTGAAGTTATTCATTTAGGTAGTAAGAATAGAAAGGCAGCATATTTTTCAAAAGGTGTGAAACTTCTCTAAATGTTGATGTTCAGATATTTGGGCGTGCTCATACAAGGAACACAGAGAATGAGTCTGCAAGTACAACAAGCAATTAGGAAAGCAAATGGTATGTTGGCCTTTATTGCAAGGGGATACAAGAGCAAGTTAGTCTTGCTACAATTGCATAGGGATTTGGTGAGACCACACCCGGAATACTGTGTGCAATTTTGGTCTCCATATCGAAGGAAGAATACACTTGCTTTGGATACATTACAGAGAAGGTTCACTAAATTGGTTCCTGGGATGAGAGGGTTGGCCTATGATGTGACACTGAGTAAATTGGACCTATACTCATTGGAGTTTAGAGAATGAGTGGTGATCTTATTGAAGCATATAAGGCCCTGAGGGGGCTTGATGGGGTGGATGCTGAGAGGATTTTTGCTCTCGCGGGGAATCTAGAACTAGGGGGCACAGTTTCAGAATAAGGAGTCTCCCATTTAATATGGAGATGAGGAGGAATTTCTTTTCTCAGATGGTTGTTAAGTGTTTTGGAATTCTCTTCCCTAGAGAGCAGTGGAGGCTTGGCCATTGAATATATTCAAGGCTGAGTTAGACAGATTTTTGGTTGACAAGGGAGTCGAGGGTTATGGGGGGGACAGACAGGAAAATGGAATTAAGACCACAATCAGATCAGTAATGATCTTATGGTGGAGCAGGCTTGAGGTGTCAAATGGCCTACTCTTATTCCTTATGATTTGATAATGAACTCCTTTTTGAAGGCTGCTATTGAATTCTTCTTGGTATATTATTCTATGATTCCTTTTATTTAAAGGGTCCATGCAGTACAAAACACACTAAACGAGGAAAGAAGCCAACCCTGAAATCAGCGTCCACTGACCTTGGCACAGGTGATGTTGGTTAGTATCTGAACTATTGCAGAAATTTTGTAAATGGATTAATTTTCTGGTCAAAGTTTTCTATACTGAGAATGAGACCTATTAAAAGCTGAAGCACTATTCATGTTGTACTGTCTACTGATAATTTGTAGCCCTTATTTGAACTAACAATAACTTCAATTAAGCAATGTAAATAATACAACAAAATGACAATTTTAAAAAAAAGACGTTCAATAATTTGACTGGAGTTGACATTTACTGAAGAGGAAACTGTATTTGGCAACTAATGCGTTACTATACTGTAGAAACCAATAAACACAAAGCCATGGCAGTTGGGCAAGATACAAGTTTAGGGTAGAAACATGAGAAAGCCAATGAAGAGAAAAGGCTATTATCCAAGGCTCACCCCTATAATACTGCAATTTACCAGACACACTTTCAGCAGCAAGGAGTTTAATTAACCCTGCTATCTCACATCATAAATTATTCCAAACATTGATCATTCTTTCAGTAAAGATGTTGTTTTTCTAAAATCTGTCTTAAAGTTTACTTTTCATTTATTAAAGTTATGTCCTCTCATTCTACTGGCCTGGCCTGCCCTGAAATAATGTTCATCCCATTTAATCCCATATATCCCATTTAATATTCAAGATACTCTGTTGCGGTTGTCTTCTTTACAGCCTAGACAGAAGAAAGTTAGAGTTTTAAGCTTCTCTAATCTTCCTCATAATCTACCCCTTTTACACTTGTGTCCACGTTCTTGTTACTCTTCCCTGTACCCTCTCTAGTGTGACCCTTTTGAAGTGTGCTGACCAAAATGCACAGAGTAAGTACTCCTGCTGAGGCCTGCTTCAGCATAACCTTTGGAGACTTACACCTCACTATCTGGCTATGAAGCCCAATATTAACTGTTTCTCCATATGTCTCAACATTGAAAGTGATGACTCCACTGCCACTCCCAGGTTCCTCTAACTTTCTCTGTGTTAAATCCATTCTTCATTGTCTACCTGTGCTGTTCATTCTATCAATACACAATATTTAACACTTGTCAGAATTAAATTTAATTTTGACACTGGTTCACCCAGTTGCATAATTGATCTAAATCATTCTGCAAGCAACTGCATCCTCTTCCCCTATTCCTCTCCCTATTTTAGTGCTGTCGTAAATTTAACAAGCTTGCTTACATTTAGCTTCTACATCCAGGTAATTTATCAAGAAAGATGAGTAACAGAGTGTTAGCGCTGTGGTACTTCACTCACTACCAGTATGACACCACACCTCTCACGAGTCCTCTCTAGCCTAGATTTTGGTATTTTAACACCCACTTAAAATAATGGTTTACTGAAGCAAATGTGTCTTGTAGGACATTTGCTGAAAATCCAAATAGAGTCCCTTTTCTATTGATTTTGACTTCTTTGAAGATGTTATAAAAGGTTTGTCAGGGCAAATCAATCCTATCTAAGTCCATGCTCACTCTTGTACAGGCACTTTGCTGTGCTAAAGTTTAGGCTGGTTTCCATTACATTACCCATTGACAATAAGCTAATGGGTCAAGTTAATCCCTTTTTTACATGAAGGTACTGTGTTTTCTGCTACCTATCTTGGGAGCATCTCTGATAGCCAATATTTTTTTCATGGCTGTAGCAAACACCCTGTAAATTTCCCACAAGTCTCCTTCCGCACTCTCCAATACTCTCTGGCACAGGAGATTTCTTAGTCCTCAGTCTCTTTACCTATCAAACACTACCTTGGGTGAGTTACTGGCTTGACAGTAAACTTTGGTAACAAAACTCTGTCACCAGATTGGTACAATGAATAATTCACACCAGCTATAGCCTTTGGGATGTTCTGTGCCTGTGACAATCTGGATACAAATTTGTGGTCTGCCTTTTTTGCAATAGAATTAAATTTGTCCAGTATGCAGTCATTTCCATCGACATGTACCAATGATGTGTTTGCTCTTTGTGGGATTCTGCACACTGGAAATTTAAAATTAAAGGGAACTCTTAAAACATTGTCAGTCCATTTTATTTGAATCAGCTTACTGTCTTATTGGAGTAGCAGATTTGAAAAGACAGTGGCTACTTTTTGGCAAAACAGAATCAGCGTTAGTTAGAGGTCACAATCTAGACAAACCCATTTAAACCGGGGCAGCACAGCATGTGATAACCTGCTCATTGATATTTTCTAGCGTTCCATGAAGGATAAAGTTATTCATTGTTTTAATTATTCCCCCACCCCATTGCTCCACAACGATCTACAACTGAGAGTGTAAGGGGATGAGATCTGTTTATTAGGAATAGAGTTATCATCCAAAATTCTGAATTTCAAATGGTTCAAAGCATATAATACTGGTTATATTTTATTTTTAAAACAATTGAATAAAGCTGATTTACAAAAACCACACAGGTATTGTATTGCATGACATCTTTCAGTCCAAGTACAGACAAGGATACAAAGACTCATCTGCACAGCTGAGGGAAGCTCCTTCAGCTGGCCTACTTATCAGATTGTCTTAGACTTGAGTCTGTCTCACTGACTTGCATCTATGCGCAGAACAAGCAAAAGGCACATTTCCTATTTAAAACTTATGGAAGGAGTCTTGATACCTGTCTGCTCCACTCTTGAAAGGGGAACCTCCAGTTATGAGACAATGTTCAGCATATGCTTGCTCCACTGGCATTCTGAGCCAGTGAAACAGTTCAATGCCCTGAACCCTTTACTTTTTTTCCTCCTGAAAGCTGTTCGCTAAAAGCTGCTCCATTCCTAAGGGAGGGAGAGAGACATAAAAGGAAATTATTGCTGTATACAGCATGCAATGTTGTTACAATATGTCCCAATTAGAGTTGCCAAATCTCCAAGATTGCCCTGGAGTCTCCAGGAATTAAAGAGAAAATCATTAGACCATTAAAACAAGTGTTTTTTCTTTGAACACTTTTCTTTGTTGGCCCTAAAAACTATTGGAGATGGGGGAGGTGGTGGTCGGGGGGAAAGGCTGACTGGGCAAGGGGGTTGGAGAGAGGTAGGTTATGGATGGAATACATCCAACCATCTGAGATCCCCAACATCACAGATGCCAGTCTTCAGCCAATTTGATTCACTCCACATGATGTCAAGAAATGGCTGAAGGCACTGGATACTGCAAAGTCTATGGGCCCTGACAATATTCCAGCAATAGTACTGAAGACTTGTGCTCCAGAACTTGCCGCGCCCCTAGCGAAGCTGTTCCAGTACAGCTACAACACTGGCATCTACCTGGCTATGTGGAAAATTGCCCAGGTGTGTCCTGTCCACAAAATACAGGACACATCCAACCCGGCCAATTACCGCCCCATCAGTCTACTCTCAATCATCAGTAAAGTGATGGAAGAGTCACCAACAGTGCTATCAAGCGGCACTTATTCAGCAATAACCTGCTCACTGATGCCAGGTTTGGGTTCCGCCAGGGTCAGTCTGCTCCTGACCTCATTCCAGCCTTGGTCCAAATATGGACAAAAGATCTGAACTCAAGACGTGAGGTGAGAGTGACTGCCCTTGACATCAAGGCAGCATTTGACCGAGTGTGGCATCGAAGAGCCCTAGCAAACTTGAACCCAATGGAAATCAGGGGGGAAAACACTCCACTGATTGGAGTCATACCTAGCACAAAGGAAGATGGTTGTAGTTGTTGGAAACTAATCATCTCAGCTCCATGACATCACTGCAGGAGTTCCTCAGGGTAGCATCCTAGGCCCAACCATCTTCAGCTGCTTCATCAATGACCTTCCCTCCATCGTAAGATCAGAAATGGGGATGTTCGCTGATGATTGCACAATGTTCAGCAGCATTCGTAACTCCTCAGATACTGAAGCAGTCTGTGCACGTATACAGTAAGACCTGGTCAACATTCAGACTTGGGCTGATAAGTGACAAGTAACATTCATGCCACACAAGTGGCAGACAGTGACCATCTCCAACAAGAGAGAATCTAACCGTCGCCCCTTGATATTCAATGGCATTACCATCACTGAATTCCCCACTATCAATATCCTGGGGGGTTACTATTGACCAGAAACTGAACTGGACTAGTCATATAAATACTGTGGCTACAAAAGCAGGTCAGACGAATTCTTGTGGCGAGTAACTCACCTCCTGACTCCCCAAAGCCTGTCCACCATCTACAAGGCACAAGTCAGGAGTGCGATGGAATACTCTCCACTTGCCTGGATGAGTGCAACTCCAGCAACACTCAAGAAGCTCAACACCATCCAGGACAAAGCATCCTGCTTGATTGGCACCCCATCCACCACCTTAAGCATTCACTTCCTCCACCACCGACGCACAGTAGCAGCAGTGTGAACTGCAGCAGTTCACCAAGGTTCCTTTGACAGCACCTTCCAAACCCATGACCTGCACCACCTAAAAGGAGAAGGGCAAAAGATAGATGGGAACACCATCACCTGGAATTTCCCCTCCAAGCCACTCACCATCCTGACTTGGAAATATCTCGCCGTTCCTTCACTGTCACTGGGTCAAAATCCTGGAACTCTTTCACTAACAGCACTGTGGGTGTACCTACACCACTTGGACTGCAGCAGTTCAAGAAGGTGGCTCAACACCAACCTCTCAAGGGCATTTAGGGATAGGCAATAAATGCTGGCTCAGCTATTGATCTCCACATCCTATGAAAGAATTTTTTTTTAAAAGTTAGCAACCCTAAACCCAACAGATGACAGAACACACTGTTGCGGCAGGCCCCATATTGGATCAATGTTTTAACATTAATACAATGTACTGTTAAGTTGTAAACCAGAACTTCCTCAGCAGAGTGAGATAAATTAAATGCACAAAAATGACGTTGAGTAGCTTAACATGAAAAACCGTTCAATTTGGACTTGCAGAGTTTGTGAACTATGGGCTCTTGTTGTAGGTGATACGTATCTGATTTTGCATTCTGGTCCGTTGGTCCTTGGGACATAATTATAGGAGGGGGGGAATGTTCACCCATTTGCAAGCCTCAGCAAATGGACTGTGTTACCTCACTCTGGCCTTGCTCCTCCTTTCTCTCAGTGCGAAGAACTTCATTGGTGGTGAGCAACGCGGTAATTTGAAGGGTCCGAATTGTATGCAGCCTGCGCAGGAACTTTTGGGTTGATGCACAACTGTGCTGCTTAGAGGGAACATTGGTAGTGTGTGCTCCAAACCAAGAGATGAGGAATTTTAAGCAGAAAGTTGTGTTGTGCTATTGCATAAAGCCACTGAATTGTTCTATTTTACACAAGAAGGATTCTACTGTTCTTATGTTATTCCTGAGTTTGCTAAAGAATGACAACTGGATTGAACAAGCTTTTGTTAGCTTTGTCACAGAAATTACTTTTATAAATTTGTATTTGTGTAAATGTTCTTAATGGAAAATGGTTGCATGAGATATTCCAGTTAAGTTCATTTCTGGATGACACTACCAAAAGTCTGGTCAAAATTGGTGACCCTGTCTCAATGTGACCTCAGTTACACATGGGCAAAATGCTTATATAAAAGCAAAATACTGCGGATGCTGGAAGTCTGAAATAAAAACAGAAAATGCTGGAAAAACTCAGCAGGCCTGACAGCATCTGTGAAGAGAGAAACAGAGTTAGCGTTTCGAGTCCATATGACTCTTCTTATGTACAGCGAAGTATGATAAACTGCCAGGGCAAGCCCTACAATCTTCATTCCATATTTTCCACACAACAAAGGAGGATAGTCTAGCTTCACAGGTTTTGTGATCTGCCCCTTCCATCTAATAAAAAGCACTGTTTCATCATTTGATTTCTCCATAGCTAAAGGTTTTGTCAGTCTTATTGTTTTATTGCAGAGGTCAGGATCTGTTGGTTTTCAGTGAGTGATCTGGTGGACTATATGCAGGGTTGGAATGGATTTAGTTCGTTCCTACGGGGAACTTATTGGGGCTTATAACACAATGTGGAAAATGTCTCTGTAGTGATATTCTGCATAGCCATTCCGGTCTTGTGAAGTCCCTTACCTTCTGGAGCACCTCCAGAATTTGTTCTCAGTTCAATTTAAACCCATTTTGGAACATATTGCAGCTTTATTTGTTTTTTATGACCTATTTGTGTTTAGTTCACTGGGAGCACATACATTGGTGCCCTGTTTGTGCAACTCCCCACTTGCTTGGATGAGCGCAGCTCCAACAACACTCAAGAAGCTCAACACCATCCAGGACAAAGCAGCCCACTTAATTGGCACCACATCCACAAACATTCACTCCCTCCACCACCGACGCACAGTAGCAGCAGTGTGTACCATCTACAAGATGCACTGCAGGAACTCACCAAGGCTCCTTAGACAGCACCTTCCAAACCCACAATCGCTACCATCTAGAAGGACAAGGGCAGCAGAGAGATGGGAATACCACCACCTGCAAGTTCCCCTCCAAGCCACTCACCATCCTGACTTGGAAATATATCGCTGTTCCTTCACTGTCGCTGGGTCAAAATCCTGGAACTCCTTCCCTAACAGCACTGTGGGTGTACCTACACCACATGGACTGCAGCGGTTCAAGAAGGCAGCTCACCACCACCTTCTCAAGGGCAATTAGGGATGGGCAGTAAATGTTGACCTTGTAATTGGCTCCCATATCCCAAGAACAAATATTCTTAAAAGCTATTTGGAAATTGTGCCCATATCAGCATATAAGACCTTAATTGACTTCTTCACAAGTTAGTGTATCCACAACATGCTCTCTAAGATAATGTATTCAAGTTCTTGACATGAAAAACCGATCAATTTTGACTTGCAGTGTTTGTGAACTATGAGCTCTTGTTGTAGGTGATAAGTATCTGATTTTGCATTCTGATCCGTTGGTCCTTGGGACATAATTATAGCTCCAGCTAAAGATTTTTCTCTGTTTTATTTACATAATTTGAAAGTACTGTCATTTTCACTATGTAGATGATCAAAAAGCCCCAAATTACTCTGCCTTTTGTATGAGGCAACTTTGGAAGCCTCCACAGTTGCTCTTTCCTGTGGTGCAAAGACTCTAGGCAAATTGGTATTGTAAGAGGCAGTTAGCTAAGTGTATTATTGATATCGTATGCTGTTACAGTTTTGCAGATGAAGCCTGGGCAAGGTCATTCCATCCTTTCCATGGCATTATTCTGGGGCATCTCTTTCATGTTCCACATGATGGTATTTGTAAAGCTGTCACATTAATATTAATCCCGATATATTTACTAAGTATTCCTGTTTACAGTTGTGTGTTGCGTACAACAATGGGCCAGAATTTGCTGGCAAAGTAACGGCGAGTTTAATTCACTTGCCATTATTAATGTGTAAATAACCCAGCAAGTTGTGGCAAGGAATTTGCGAATCACCACAATTTGCACTGCTCCACTGAGAGTTCTGTGAAAATGGCAGTTTGCCATCGACCTCCATGTGGGTTTCAAGGAGTTATGCATTTTCATTTTTGATTAATCTTGCGCAGAAAATTAAGACTGGTAACAGTCCTTCCAATTACCCTGCAATGCATCCAACCTCTCTGATCCCAACAGGAAACATTGAAACTGAAGTTTCATCCCTGCAGGTAGTAGATTGTTCCTAGAGGTTTACAAAATTTAAAATGTTTTCCTTACTTCTCCTTTCTGTCTTTCTCGCTCTCTCTCTCTCTTTCTCTTTCTTAACACAATCATTCTTTCCCTCTCTTTATTGCACTCTCTGCACCTAATTTGACTCTGATTCGCCCTGTCCCTTCACTGTCATTTCCCTGTCTCATTCTCTATCCTTACATTTTTTTGGTTAAGGAGATGGACTGTTGTTCATATCATTCACCAAGGTGCCAGGTGCCCTGTTGATCTCTCTGTTATGGCTCTCACTTCCAGCAACGGGCAACATAAAGGTTTTGAGCTTAAAGGGTAAGGGAAAAAAATGATCAAATATGGCAAGATGCCGCACTCCAGCACATTCTGAGCCAAAACCCTTGGAAGATTTGTCTTGGCAGCTGTTGTGACTCCTCTGAAGAGAGTTTCCCCTATTCTGAATTGACAATACTTGGTATGTTCTTCTGTTATGTGGAGGACACTCATTTTATCCGTCTGATCTGGAGTGCTTGGAGCTTATTAAGCTTTGTGTGCATGTCTGTCTGTCAGGTTTTTAACATCTACTTCGGCCGCTTTATTCAAAAGAATTGAAATGCATATCTAGAATGAGGACTTGTGCAGAATTGCTCACTAAAGTTGCATGGCTGTAGAAGTCTTAAAGGGACAGTCAATGCTGCCTTGCTTTCCACTGTTTGGATAACATTTACATTTATTTTGGAGAGGTGTCAGCTGTGGCTCAGTTCATAGCACCCTCGCCTTTGAATCAGAGGGTTGTGGGTTCATATCCCACTCCTGGAAACCAAGAACTGTGATTGTACTCAAAAAAGAGTTGCAATCTGTGACTGTTGATAACTCGAAAGAGTATAACTTAAGAAATTACCATATTAAAGGTCAATGACCTACCATTAATACCTATTCTAATGCAAGCTGTTCTCAATTGTGACAAACTCACTTTAGCTGATTTGGCATTGGTTTATCTGGGATACCTTGTGAATTGCACAGTGGGCTGCTGTTAGCTGGCCTATTTTGGTGAAGAGGGAAGACTGGAAACATGGAGTGTCAGCAAGTTATTGTCCTTATGTACCTGAAGCTATATGGTTTTATCTTCAGGCCCTTTCAGCTATTACTCCTAATGAGAATCAACCTTCTAATCTATCTCGTGTGTTAGTATTTGTTTGCCAGCCATTAAGTATTAAAAGAAAAATTAACATTGATATACAAATAAAAGGTCCTGGAATTTAGACGAGAAATTAGCAGCAATATACGCATGCATGTGAATGTCTTCTACGCTCATTCCAGCAGTGCACTGGAGCAACATCAGTCTGCCAGGGTCTTATACAGGTATGTGCTTTTTTTCAGCTTTTTGTGTAAATATTTATGCTGTCGGTTATGTTGTAAGGTAGGTATTAGGCAGGAGGGGCTGTTGAGTTACAGTGGCTTCAGGTTCTCCCACTAAAGTTTGATGTGCACACAGACATGGGATTGATTTCCAACTGTTGACTTGTCATGCAGAAGGGATACCAGGAGACAATAGGCAATGTCATAGTGCCTCTACAGTGGGGTTACCTGGCAGACCATAACACAGAGCTTAGCAAACAGATTGCATTAGAGTTGGCACTTTTGAAATAGTGTTATCAGCAGATAATGAAAGTGGTTGTTCAGAGCGCAGTATGCAACTTACCTGGATTAAAGGAATGTGCATCTGTTCATATTGCTGGGTACAGTATTTTGCCCTTGCACAAAAGATTTGTAGCCATTCTATAGTCGTGCAACTTCCATCCAAATGGGAAGGCTATTTTCAGCAATCTTGACTGCGCTCCATGTTTTGAATGACTACTTAGTGTTTCTGCTGTTTAGCAATTTGTGGTACTTGTATAACGGAAGAATAACTGTGTTCACAGGTTCAGCTTGTGTGATAACAAGTTGGTTTCTGAAATTCTCATTAAATAGGACTGCCTCTGTGAATGATTTTACACAGAACTTAATTATGGCAGCTTCATCCTTGATCTTTCTTGTGTGAATAGGATGTGCTGTTTTAAACTTGAGCCCAGCTACATTACAACAAAACTGAGCTGGATTCTAAGTGATCCGTGTGTGAATTTATCTTCAGTTTAACACACTTGTGAGTGGTGACTGACTGAAATTTATATCTCTTGGAACAACTTAGCATGTTTTTCTTTCTTTGTTTCAGTTGTTGGACGAATCTTGGAGGTAACAGATCTTCCTGAAGGAATCACTCGCACTGAAGCAGACAAACTTTTCAGTCAACTTTCAATGTCTGGTGCCAAAATCCAGTGGCTCAAAGACTCTCAGCAACGCAGCAGTGGCTCTGGGGACTGTAACAGAGCGACAGAGAACTCAAAGAATGCCGGTGACCTAGCTGCACTTTATACTATTGTTGCCGTGTTCCCATCGACCATGGCGGCTCAAAATGCAACTATCAGACTGAATAATTCAACAAACAGGTTTAAACTGCGAACAGCCAAGAGGAGCTATGATCTTCGCATTCTAGAAAGAGCCAGTTCCCAGTAGCCAATGGATATTTGAAAAGCCCTTTTTCTTCTCTCCTTTGAATGACTGTATTGGCTTTGTTTTAAGTCAGCATTGTTCCTGTAGTGTATTGTTTTGTCCAAATATCACTTTAGACATAATTAAGGAAAGTTAGTGATCAGTTGGAAAAAAAAGTTTGTTTTTCCCCTCTCCCAAATTCCCATTTTACACAGCCACACAACCCATGTGTATTTTTTTCTGTTATAATTGTGCAAAAGTATTAGAAGCTTATTTAAGTGACTCAAACAGTTGACTGTGTATGGTCACGACAAATTTTATTTAACCTGTTTTTTTGATTTTAAATATAAAAGTTTGTCTGCCAGTCCAGACTCTCAATATCTTCTTTGTTTTAGGTTGTCTTTTATTTGCAAGGTGACACTGCCCTTCAGCAGCGTGGTCATGTTTTGGAACCTATCAAAACAGAATAGATACAATGTGCAACAATTTGCATTTATACATCTTCAATGTAAAAATACTCCAAGGCATTCCATGGTGAACAGAGTCAGGAAAGTGGATACTGAAGGAGGGATTTGACTAAAAGCTTGGCTGGGAAGGTGGCTGGGGCAGAGTGCTTTAGGCAAGGAGTTCCCAAAAGTCGCGCCAAGGCAGCTGCAGGTTCAGCCACCAATGGTGGGATAAAGGGAGGGGCCAATGAACAAAAGGCAGGGTGAAAGGACCAGTGGGTGTGAGAGGGTAGTTAAGACTGGAAGGGGTTGCAGACATAGGGTAGAGCAAGGCTGTGAAAGAATTTGAAAGATGAGAAATGAAAGCATTAGAGAACAAGGTGTCAATGTAGGTCAATGAGGACAAAGATGATAGGTGGAATTTGGTATGGGTAGTTAGATTTTGGACAATTTATAGGGTAGAGGATGGGAGGCAGGTAAGATGGGTAATAGAGTGGAGTATAAAGATGACCAAAGTGTGGATTAAAATTTCAGCAGTGGGATAGTTGAGGTTGGAGTATAAGTAGGCAATGTTGTGGAGATAGAGATGAGCAGTCCTGGTATGGGGTAGGATGTAGGATTTGAAACTTAAATGCTGGTTTGAGAAGGATGTCAACATTTTGCAAGCTCAGCTGAATGCAGTCAGCAGCAAGGGAGTGGAATTTATGTTAGTGATGTAAACCATGACTTTGATCTTGGCTAATTCAGTTAATGGAAGTAGTGACTCATCTATGACAGGTAGTCTGATGCCACAGAGGTGGTTCTGGGGTTGAAAGAAGAGTGAAGAGCTGGGGTCATAGCAATGTATAGAAACTGATTCCCCCTTCCTGCAGATGATGTGACTGAGAGGCAACTTATAAGTGAGAAAGGGACCAAGGATCTTTGATTTGCAGAGGTGATGATGCAGCAGCAGAAAGAGAAACCATCACTGATAGTTATGTTTGGACAGGTAGGAATGGGAACACACAAGGGCCTTGGAGCTGAACAGTAGAGCAGTAAAGAAGGATAGTTAACATATAATATGCTGTGAAGTTGAGGAGGATGAGGAAGGATAATGCACCATGATTGGCACCCCATCCAACACCTTAAACATTCACTCCACCACTGACACACAGTGGCAGCAGTATGTGTACCATCTACAAGATGCACTGCAGGAATTCAAGACTTCTCAGGCAGCTCCTTCCAAACCCATGACCACCTAGAAGGACAAGGGCAGCTGATTACATAGGAACACCACCACCTAGAACTTCCCCTCCAAGTTACTCACCATCCTGACTTGGAAATATATCATCGTTCCTTCACTGTCATAGGGTCAAAATCCTGGAACTCCCTCCCTAACAGCACTGTGGGTGTACCTACACCACATGGACTGCAGTGGTTCAAGAAGACAGCTCACCCCCACCTTCTCAAAGGCAATTAGGGATGGGCACTAAATGCTGGCCCAGCCAGCGAAGCCCATGTCCCGTGAAAGTTTTTTAAAAACTCATGATCAGATAGGATGGTATTCATGACCAAGACCATTTTAGTGCAGCAGCAAGGTGGTTAGAAGTCAGATTGGAGTGATTTGCAAAGGTAGCTTCATTTGCAGCATAAAGTCTAACACTGGTGTCCTATTGGAGTGATACATCATTAGTGTAGAAAATGGGCCATTAATATAATGGATATATACTCCAGTAATGCAACTGTTGCATCTAAATGAAAAATTGGTCCTCCATCACAAGCACAATTTTTCCTGTTAAATATCAGTGCTGACTATATAACATGCCTGAGGTTGACAGTGTGCTTACAAACAAACTTTAGTATTGCATTTCCCATTGAAATGTACCCGCACAACAGATTTGAGCAGATCTACCAACTCTTGTATTTACCTGGAGTTGACAATCCTGTTCCTATGGAGGTGTGCTATTATCCACAGTGCTAAGTGGCATTGAAAGGCCGTATTATACATGCTGCTCAGCACTGCTGAAAAACTTTCTGCACATTTGCAACCTCAGCACTTCAAAAATTCTAGGTCAAAGCTTTGAACATATTACCTGATTTTCAACAAAATACTGAGGAAAAAGTTTAATCTATATTTGCAATTTACAGGCCTCTGATAAAGTGATTTCTGATTGTTCACAACAAGCATTGAGTTTTTATAGCAGCTTGACTAATGAGTCATTCATTGATGCTGAGGCGTTCTGAACCAGGTCTCTCCCAACGCAAACCTCAGTTTGAGAGTTAAGTTAAAAACAGAAAGTGCTGGAAAAACTCAGCTGGTCTGGTGGCATCTGTGGAGAGAGAAACAGAGTTAATGTTTCGAGTCCAATATGACTTTTTTGGAAGAAGTCATATGGACTCGAAACATTAAATCTGTTTCTCTCTCTACAGATGCCGCCAGACCAGCTGAGTTTTTCTAGCACTTTCTGTTTTTATTTCAGATGTGCAGTATTTTGCTTTTAAATCAGGTTGGGAGTTTTCTGTCATGACACAAAGGTGAGAAAGATCAAAGTGTCCTTATCCCTACTTAGCTAAGTCCTTGAGGGCAGTCGAGGTTGAAGCTTAGGTTTACAAGCACTGATATGAATCAACAATTGGAATGGATGCATCTTATATTGTCCAGTCAGTATCCTGTTGAGCTGTGAAAGGCCATAATACTACACTTGGGGTGCTCACTGCCACATGATCTCATTTAACTGCAGTAGGTGAAAGAATAAAACCATGGTTTAGGCTTATAAGCTAAAAAGCAAGTTTATTAAACATTAAGCAGGTAAGTGAGCCTTAAAGGAAGAATGTGTATTTGCAGTAATTACAGTCCACCATTGTCGGAGTCAGAAAGAATGAGAGCTGCTTTCTGTTGCAATTCAACATAAAGCTAACCCCTGAGGTGACTGCATCATCCCTGCTGGCTGAATGGAATACAGCACCAAAACCTTAACATTTTAAATACAGTGCTTTTCATAACCACACTTAAGTAGTCAGCAAGCTTCCAAAGAGTTCCAATGATCCATGAAATGAAGGCAACGTTCTTTTTCTTAACGTACTGTTAGGTTACTCTTTACAATACAGTAAGGTGGCCTTCAACCTTGATGAACCTTGGTTGGAGGTCCTGGCTGTTGGGAAGCTGATTGTGTTTTTTAATGACTCCGTCCCCCTCGCCCTCCCTCCCTTCCCATGTGTGATGGGCTGTGTAAAGCCTAAATGGGAGTTTGTGGCCCTCCAGGATGTTTGCAGCCTCAAACATTTAACACCAAGCGGTCAGAACCCCAGACCGACCTCTATGCATTAATGTGGCTATAGCTCCCAACAATCCCCACCCTGGCACTCACCCTATTTCTCCATCTCATCCTACAGAGGGACACAACCTGTGCAGGAATGGGTTTGAGTGAAAGTGGTTCAGACTGAGTCAGTTCCACTCATCGCTCAGTTCATGCTGCAATACAAGCAAAGGCAGAATGGCTTTGAAATGGAATCCATGAACATCTCTTTTTGTAAATGCTTGTTAATCCATTTTTCAAGGGGTTCAAAACAGAACAGTGCTGGAACAGGGATAGGAAGGCTTATTATAGCTATCTACTTACATTTCACAGCTCATGTCTATATTTTTGCTGATATTAGCCAAGTCAGAAATTTTGGCCAGCGCACTGTTTAAGCATCATTGACGTAGCCGTAGACCTGACACCACTAGATGGTGCCATCTGCATAAAGGTCTGTTGAAAGCTAATGTTATATGACCTCTTCCTCCCATTGTGCAGGAAACAGTAAATGATGACCTGAAATTGTCCACAATGCTGTTAGTGTCACAATGCTGCAGGAATATTGTCAGCTACTTTGCAATGACCCATGTTTTTCTTCTGGTTCTTTCTATCATCTTCCATGGAAGTCAGAATCTGTCCAAAGAAGAATGCTTTATTTACAGGAGCCTTTGACCACTCGTCACTCCCAAATCTCTCAATGGCTGCTGCCATATGCACATATAGATAATTCCGCATGGTAGTGAGATGGTTTAGGGATCTAGACAAAACATTAAACATAAGAACAAAAGAAATAGGAGCAGGCCATTCAGCCCTTCAAGCTCGCTGTACCATTCAATGAGATAATGGCTGATCTACTTCAAACACCATTTTCCTGCACTATCCCCATATCCCTTGATGTTTTTAACATGTAGAAATCTTTCAATCTCAGTCTTCAACATAATGATTGAGCTTCCACAGCCCTCTGGGGTAGAGAATTCCAAAGGTTCACCAACCTCTGAGTGAGGAAATTCCTCCTCATCTCAGTCCTAAATAACTTGCCCGTTATTCTAAGACTGTGTCCCCTGGTCCTAGACACCCCAGCCAGGGGAAATATCCTTCCTGCATCTACCCTGTTGAGTCCTGTAAGAATTCTGTAAGTTTGAATGAGATCACCTCTCATTCTTCTAAACTCCAGAGAATAAAGGCCCAGTCTATTTAATCTTTCCTCATAGGATAATCCCTTCATCCCAGGAATTAATCTAGTGAACCTTTGTTGCACTCCCTCTATAGCAAGTATATCTTTCATTAGGGAAGCGAACAAAAACTGCACACAATACTCCAGATGAGGTCGCACCAAGGCTGTATATAATTGTATCTTTACTCCTGTACTCAAATCCTCTTGTAATAAAGGCCAATGTATCGTTTGCTTTCTCAAAGGTCCATGACCAGTGTCACAAGTCCAAAGGGCAAGTTAATAGGGTGTTAGAGTGTATAGTTAGGTATGCTTCAAAAGAGAAGCAATACTTGCCCATAAAAGGGCTTATTGAGTCATATCTAGAAAAGTCCAGATTTAATCTTTGATGCTGCAGAGATGGTCCAGGGTATTGCAACCAAAATGAAACCTGTTCTGAAGGCTCTTCATCATCAGGACAGGCTTAGGGATTTGGAGCTTTTATTCACTAGAGAAGTGTAGAGTTTCAGCAGATATAATTGAGGTTTTCACAATGATCCAGCAGAATAATTTCTATTTGGGTGGATAGGTTATTTGAGTGGATAAAGAGAAGAGAACTAGAAGGTGTAAATATAAAGGATAAAAAGATAGAGCTAGGTTAGTTGCCAGTGAGTGCTTAGTTTTCACAGGGAATGTTCTGAGTCACCTAGGTGTTGGTGTACAGGAATAACTTCAAAATGTATGGATTATATAAAATTTGGAAGCATTGTAAACTGTGAGGAGGATAGTGTTAAACTTCAAAGGGACATAGGTTGGTGAGTAGATAGGGAGAAACTTCCCAGTTTGTGACAGGATCAAGAAGGAGAGGGAACAGATTTAAAGTAATTACTAAAAGAAGCAATATGAGCGCTATGAGAAAACACTTTTTCAGACAGCAAGTGGTTAGGATCTGGAATGCACTGTCTGAGAGTGTGGTGGAGACAGAGTCAATCGAGTGGTTAGGATCTGGAATGAACTGTCTGAGAGTGTGGTGGAGACAGAGTCAATCGAGTGGTTAGGATCTGGAATGCACTGTCTGAGAGTGTGGTGGAGACAGAGTCAATCGAGTGTTCAGGGTCTGGAATGCACTGTCTGAGAGTGTGGTGGAGACAGAGTCAATCGAGTGGTTAGGGTCTGGAATGCACTGTCTGAGAGTGTGGTGGAGACAGAGTCAATCGAGTGGTTAGGATCTGGAATGCACTGTCTGAGAGTGCGGTGGAGACAGGGTCAATCGAGTGGTTGCCTGAGTAGGGAAAGAGCAAGGCCCATAAGGGACCAAGGGGGCAATCTATGGGTGGAGCCAGAGGGCATCGCTAGAGTGTTGAATGAATTCTTCACATCTGTCTTCACCCAAGAGAATGAGGATGAAAGTATCGAACTTGGGGAGAGAGACTGCGAGGTTCTTAAGCAAATTGATACAGGGAGTGACAAGGTATTGGAGGTGTTCGCAGGCTTAAAAGTGGATAAACCTTCAGGTCCAGATGATTTGTGTCCCAGACTGCTGAGGGAGGCAAGGAAGGAGATCGCAGGGGCTCTGACCCAAATTTTTAATTCCTCTCTGGCCGCGGGGGAGGTGCCAGAGGACAGGAGAATGGCTAATGTGGTTCCACTATTTAAGAAGGGTTGTAGAGATAAGCCAGGGAACTACAGGCCAGCGAGTCTCACGTCAGTGGTGGGGAAACTATTGGAGAAAGTTCTGAAGGAGAGTATCTATCTCGACTTGGAGAGGCAAGATTTGATCAGGGATAGTCAGCATGACTTTGTCAGAGGGAGGTCATGCCTAACAAATTTGATTGAATTTTTTGAGGAGGTGACCAGGTGTGTAGATGAGGGTAGTGTAGTTGATGTAGTTTATATGGATTTCAGCAAAACCTTTGACAAGGTCCCACATGGGAGACTTCAAAGAAGGCAAATGCACATGGGATACAGGGTAATTTGATAAGGTGGATTCAAAATTGGCTTAGTTGTAGGAGGCAGAGGGTGATGACAGAGGGATGCTTTAGTGACTGGAAGCCAGTGTCCAGTGGTGTACCACAGAGATCTGTGCTCGGTCCCCTATTATTTGTCGTTTATATAAATGACATAGATGACAATGTGGGGGGTAGGATTAGTAAGTTTGCGGATGACACAAAGATTGGCCGGGTGGTTAACAGTGAGGTTGAGTGTCTTGGGCTACAGGAAGATATAGACGGGATGGTCAAATGGGCAGATATGTGGCAGATGGAATTTAACCCTGAAAAGTGTGAGGTGATACACTTTGGAAGGAGTAATTTGACGAGGAAGTATTCAATGAACGGCATGACACTAGGAAGTTCTGAGGAACAAAGGGACCTTGGCATCTGTGTCCATAGATCTCTGAAGGCGGAGGGGCAAGTTAGTGGGGTGGTGAAAAAGGCATATGGGACATTTGCCTTTATCAATCGAGGCATAGATTACAAAAGTAGGGAGGTCATGTTGGAGTTGTATAGAACCTTGGTGAGGCCACAGCTGGAGTACTGTGTGCAGTTCTGGTCACCACATTATAGGAAGGATGTGATTGCACTGGAGGGGGTGCAGAGGAGATTCACCAGGATGTTGCCTGGGATGAAATATTTAAGTTATGAAGAGAGGTTGGATAGACTTGGGTTGTTTTTGTTGGAGCAGTGAAGACTGAGGGGCGACCTGATCGAGGTGTACAAGATTATGAGGGGCATGGACAGGGTGGATAGGGAGCAGCTGTTCCCCTTAGTTGAAGGGTCAGTCACAAGGGGGCATAAGTTCAAGGTGAGGGGCAGGAGGTTTAGGGGAGATGTGAGGAAAACCTTTTTTACCCAGAGGGTGGTGACGGTCTGGAATGCGCTGCCTGGGAGGGTGGTGGAGGCGGGTTGCCTCACATCCTTTAATAAGTACCTGGATGAGCACTTGGCACATCATAACATTCAAGGCTATGGGCCAAGTGCTGGTAAATGGGATTAGGTAGGTAGGTCAGGTGTTTCTCACGTGTCGGTGCAGATTCGATGGGCTGAAGGGCCTCTTCTGTTCTGTGATTCTGAGAGTGTGGAGGAGACAGGGTCAATCGAGTGGTTAGGATCTGGAATGCACTGTCTGAGAGTGTGGTGGAGACAGGGTCAATCGAGTGTTTAGGAATTGCAATACACTGTCTGAAAGTGTGGTGGAAGTGGGTTTAATTGAAGCATTCAAAAGAGAATTAGTCTGTTCTCTGAAGAGGAAGAATGTGTAGGGTTATGGGGCAAAGGCAGGGAAATGGCACTAGGTGAGTTGCTCATTTGGAGAGCTGGTGGGTGCAGACTCGATGGGCCAAATGGCCTTCTGCACTGTAACAATTCTGCATTTCTGTGATTCAGTGTGGTGGGCTGACTTTATAGATTGGTTGGCTGTCCTGGTCTGTGCTACTTACTGGTCAAAGTTACTTAGTCACCTGGGTGCCCAGTTGATGTCTGGATGGTGTGTTTGTGTACATCAGGAAATATTTAAATGTGTACTCCAAAACACTGCAAAATGTACACAAGTTTCAAAAATTAATCTTTTAAGGGAAATAACATTTCACACACCCACCTCGAGATTCCTGAGCATTCTTTTCACTAACCAGCTGTAAACTTACCACTGGGCCAGCCAGCTCTTGAAGAGAGATCTGGGTATTGATCAAAGATGAGTGTTCTCCTGGGACCAGTGTACTCGCCCTTGATTAGTTCTGTTTGTTACATTGTTTTGCTGGCAAATATGCTGGTGGTTTCTGGGATGATTGCATCCTCTGTGTGGTGTTCTGTCACCATTCTTTGAGTTCACCAATTTTATGCGAGAGCTCCCTGGATGTTCAGGACTGTCTTATTATGTTATATGAATCTGGTGTGGTTCTTAAAGGTGATACTTGCACAGTTCTTCACAACTGCTTCACTATGATTAAGTGGCTTGCATTGTGGTCAAATTGATATGTAAGAACTATACAAAAGGACCAGAGGGGAGATGAGGACAGTTGTGATCTGGAAGGCGCTGCCTGAAAGGGCGGTGGAAGCAGATTCAATAGGAACTTTCAAAAGGCAGCTGGAAAAATACTTGAAAGAGAATAATTTGCAGGGCTGTGGGGAAAGAGCAGGAGAATGGATCTAATTGAATAGCTCTTTCAAAGAATCAGCACAGGCACAATGTGCTAAATAACCTCGATGTCAGCTGTGGCTCCGCGAGTAATACTCTTGTCTGTGGGCCAGGAGGCTGTGGGTTCAAGGGGGCGTGATAGGGTACTGGTATTGTCACTGGACTGGGATTCCAGAGACCCAGTGTAATGCTCTGGGGACCTGGGTTCAAATCCCACCATGGGATATGAATTCAATGAAATATCTGGAATTAAAAGTCTAATGATGACTATGAAACTATTGTCCATTGTTGTAAATACCATTTGGTTCACTAATGCCCCTTAGGGAGGGAAATCTGCCGTCCTTACCTGGTCTGGCCTACATGTAACTCTTAACAGAGGTCTGAAATGTATCAAAGCGCTAAAAACAAATTAATAAGAAATGAAACTGGACAGACCACCTGGCATTGACCTAGGCACCAGAAACGACAACGGCAAACTCAGCCCTGTCGACCCTGCAAAGTCCTCCTTACTAACATCTGGGGGCTTGTGCCAAAATTGGGAGAGCTGTCCCACAGACTAGTCAAGCAACAGCCTGACATAGTCATCCTCACAGAATCATACCTTACAGATAATGTCCCAGACACCACCATCACCATCCCTGGGTATGTCCTGTCCCACCGGCAGGACAGACCCAGCAGAGGTGGCAGCACAGTGGTATACAGTCAGGAGACAGTTGCCCTGGGAGTCCTCAACATCGACTCCGGACCCCATGAAGTCTCATGGCAACAGGTCAAACATGGGCAAGGAAACCTCCTGCTGATTACCACGTACCCCCCTCCCTCAGCTGATGAATCAGTGCCCCTCCATGTTGAACACCACTTGGAGGAAGCACTGAGGGTGACAAGGGTGCAGAATGTACCCTGGGTGGGGGACTTCAATGTCCATCACCAAGAGTGGCTCGGTAGCACCACTAGAAACATAGAAACTAGGAGCAGGAGGAGGCCATTCGGCCCTTCGAGCCTGCTCCACCATTCATTATGATCATGGCTGATCATCCAACTCAATAGCCTGCTCCCGCTTTCTCCCCATACCCTTTGATCCCTTTTGCCCCAAGAGCTATATCTAACTCCTTCTTGAAAACATACAATGTTTTGGCCTCAACTACTTTCTGTGGTAACGAATTCCACAGGCTCACCCCTCTCTGGGTGAAGATATTTCTCCTCATCTCAGTCCTAAATGGTCTACCCCATATCCTCAGACTGTGACCCCTGGTTCTGGACTCCCCCACCATCAGGAACATCCTTCCTGCATCTACCCTGTCTAGTCCTGTTAGAATTTTATAGGTTTCTATGAGATCCCCCCTCATTCTTCTGAATTCCAGCGAATATAATCCTAATCGACTCAATCTCTCCTCATATGTCAGTCCCACCATCCCAGGAATCAGTCGGGTAAACCTTCACTGCACTCCCTCTATAGCAAGTACATCCTTCCTCAGATAAGGAGACCAAAACTGCACACAATATTCCAGGTGTGGTCTCACCAAGGCCCTGTACAATTGCAGCAAGACATCCCTGTTCCTGTACTCGAATCCTCTGGCTATGAAGGCCAACATACCATTTATCTTCTTTACCGCCTGCTGCACCTGCGTGCTTACCTTCAGCGACTGGTGTACAAGGACACCCAGGTCTCATTGCACATTCCCCTCTCTCAATTTATAGCCATTCAGATAATAATCTGTCTTCCTGTTTTTGCTACCAAAGTGGATAAACTCACATTTATCCACATTATACTGCATCTGCCATGCATTTTCCCACTCACTCAGCTTGTCCAAATCACACTGAAGCATCTCTGCATCCTCCTCACAGCTCACCCTCCCACCCAGCTTTGTGTCACCTGCAAATTTGGAGATATTACATTTAGTTCCCTCATCTAAATCATTCATATATATTGTGAATAACTGGGGTCCCAGCACCGATCCCTGCGGTACCCCACTAGTCACTGCCTGCCATTCGGAAAAAGACACGTTTATTCCTACTCTTTGTTTCCTGTCTGCCAACCAGTTTTCTATCCATCTCAATACACTACCCTCAATCCCATGCACTTTAATTTTACACGCCAATCTTTCATGTGGGACTTTGTCGAAGGCTTTCTGAAAGTCCAAATAAACCACATCCACTGGCTCCTCCTCATCAACTCTACTAGTTACATCCTCGAAAAATTCCAGTAGATTTGTCAAGCTACTGACCGAGCTGGCCGTGTCCTAAAGGACATAGCTGCTCGACTGGATCTGCAACCCAGGGAACCAACAAGAGGGAAAAACATACGTGGCCTCATCCTCACCAACCTGCCTGCCATAGATGCATCTGTCCATGACAGTATCGGTAGGAGTGACCACCACACAGTCATTGTGGAGACAAAGTCCCACCTTCACAGTGAGGATACCCTCCATCGTGTTGTGTAGCACTACCACCGTGCTAAATGGGATAGATTTCAAACAGATCTAGCAACTCAAGACTGGGCATCCATGAGGCACTGTGGGCCATCAGCAGCAGCAGAATTGTACTCGAACACAATCTGTAACCTCATGGCCCAGCATATCCCCCACTCTACCATTACCATCAAGCCAGGGGATCAACCCTGGTTCAATGAAGAGTGCAGGAGGGCATGCCAGGAGCAACACCAGGCATACCTAAAAATGAGGTGTCAACCTGGTGAAGCTATAACACAGGACAACTTGCGTGCCAAACAGCATAAACAGCAAGTGATAGACAGAGCTAAGCGATCCCACAACCAACAGATCAGATCTAAGCTCTGCAGTCCTGCCACATCCAGTCATGAGTGGCAGTGGACAATTAAACAACTCACTGGAGGAGAAGGCCCCACAAATATCCCCATCCTCAATGATGGGGGAGCCCAGCACATCAGTGCAAAAGATAAGGCTGCAGCATTTTGCTACAATCTTCAGCCAGAATTGCCGAGTGGATGATCCATCTCGGCCTCCTCCGGAGGTCCCCAGCATCACAGGTGCCAGTCTTCAGCCAATTCGATTCACTCCACATGATATCAAGAAATGAGTAAAGGCACTGGATACTGCAAAGGCTATGGGCCCTGACAATATTCTGGCAATAGTACTGAAGACTTGTGCTCCAGAACTTGCCGTGCCCCTAGCCAAGCTGTTCCGGTACAGCTACAACACTGGCATCTACCCAACTATGTGGAAAATTGCACAGTTATGTCCTGTACACAAAAAGCAGCACAAATCCAACCCAGCCACTTACCGCCTCATCAGTCTACTCTCCATCATCAGTAAAGTGATAGAAGGGGTCATCAACAGTGCTATCAAGCGGCACTTACTTAGCAATAACCTGCCCACTGATGCCCAGTTTGGGTTCCGCCAGGGCCACTCAGCTCCTGACCTCATTGGTTCAAACATGGACAAAAGAGCTGAACTCCCGAGGTGAGGTGAGAGCGACTGCCCTTGACATCAAGGCAGCATTTGACTGAGTGTGGCATCAAGGAGCCCTAGCAAAACTGGAGTCAATGGGAATCAGGGGGAAAACTCTCCACTGGTTGGAGTCATACCTAGCACAAAGGAAGATGGTTGTGGTTGTTGGAAGTCAATCATCTCAGTTCCAGGACATCACTGCAGGAGTTCCTCAGGGTAGTGTCCTCGGCCCAACCATCTTCAGCTGCTTCATCAATGACCTTCCTTCCATCATAAGGGCAGGAGTGGAGATGTTTGCTGATGATTGCACAATGTTCAGCACCATTCGCGACTCATCAGATACTGAAGCAGTCCATGTCCAAATGCAGCAAGTCCTGGACAATATCCAGACTTGGGCTGACAAGTGGCAAGTAACATTCACGCCACACAAGTGCCAGGCAATGACCATCTCCAACAAGAGAGAATCTAACCATCACCCCTTGACGTTCAATGGCATTACCATCACTGAATCCCCCACTATCAACATCCTGGTGGGGGGTTACCATTGACCAGAAACTGAACTGGCCCAGCCATATAAATAGTGTGGCTACAAGAGCAGGTCAGAGGTTAGGAATCCTGCAGTCAATAACTCACCTCCTGTCTCCCCAAAGCCTGTCCACTATCTACAAGACACAAGTCAGGAGTGTGATGGAATACTCTCCACTTGCCTGGATGAGTGCAGCTCCAACAACACTCAAGAAGCTCAACACCATCCAGGACAAAGCAGCCGCTTGATTGGCACCCCATCCACAAACATTCACTCCCTCCACCACCAACGCACAGTGGTAGCAGTGTGTACCATCTACAAGATGCACTGCAGGAACTCACCAAGGATCCTTAGCCAGAAGATTCCTCCAAACCACTCACCATCCTGACTTGGAACTATATCGCCATTCCTTCAGGTGGTATACGTCCTGGACAGTGTGGTCTCCTGGATGAGTTTCTAATAGCTGGAGAGATCAGAGAGAAAATGTTTCCCTAAGTGACTTTGGGTTTGTTGATGTGATTTGTCGTCACCTCCTCGAGACAGCCTGGGAACTCAGAGATAAGGAGGATTTTGACAGGATGTACAAAGCATTCAAACTGTATAGTGCAGGCCCATGGAGCTGGTCTTCTTGTGTCCAACCTTATTGTATGCTTCAAAAACAGAAAATGCTTAAAAAACTCAGCAGGTCTAATGGAATCTGTGGAAGAAAAAACAGAGTTGACGTTTTGAGTCCTTTTGACTCTTCTTCAGAGCACACACATGATTGTACAATGTTCAGCACTATTACAGCATCCGCAGTATTTTGCTTTTATCTTCTGCTCTGAAGAAGAGTCATAAGTACTCAAAACGTTAGCTGTGTTTTTTCCCTCCGCAGATGCTGTCAGACCTGCTGAGTTTTTCCAGCATTTCCTGTTTTTGTTTGAGATTTCCAGCATCTGCAATATTTTACTTTTATCTTATAATATGCTTCTGTGTTTCAGAAGAAGGAAGGGATGTTTCCACTCTGCTTTTCTCTGATTTCTGTGACTATCTGTATGTCTGTGTGCGTGTGCACGTAGGTGTATCTGTGTGTGTGTATTTGTCTGTCTGTGCCTATCTGTCTGTCTGTGTGTGTCTATCTGTGTGTGGATAGTCTGTGTATGTGCCTGTGTAAGTTTATGTGTGCATGTGTCTGTGTGTGTGTGTATGGTCTCTGTTTGTGTGTGTGTGTGTGTGTGTGTGTATGGTGTGTGTGTGTAGATGGTCTGTGTGTGTGTGTTTATGTATGTAGATGCTCTGTGTATGTGGATGATGTGTGTGTGTCTGTGTCTGTAGATGGTATGTGTGTGGATGGTCTGTGTGTAAATGATCTGTGTGTCTGTGCGTTTGGATGATCTGTGTGTGTGTGTGTGTGTGTGTTTGTAGATGGTGTGTGTGTGTACATAAAAACAGCAGCAAATAGGGTCAAAGGGGGGAAAAATGGTAAAAATGCTAACTTAATGGCTCTACTTAAATGCACGTAGCATTCAGAACAAAATAAATGAATTAACAGCACAAATAGAGGTTAATGGATATGATCTTTTAGCCATTACGGAGACGTGGTTACAAGGAGATCAAACCTGGGCACTAAATATTCAGGGGTATGTGACTTTTCAAAAGGACAGGCAGGAAGGAAAGGGTGGTGGGGTAGCTTTGTTAGTACGAGGTGGAATATGTATGTTAGCAAGAAATTATCTTGGATCGGAAGATGTGGAATCCAAATGGGTGGTGGTAAGAAATAACAAGGGGAAGAAGACATTGGTGGGAGTAGTCTATAGGCCCCCTAACAGTAGCTATACTGTAGGACAGAGAATAAATCAGGAGACAATGAGGGCATGTAAAACAGGCAGTACATTAACCATGGGTGATTTTAATCTTCATGTAGATTGGGAAAATGAAATTGGCAGAGGTGGCCATGAACAAGAATTCATAGACTGTATTCGGGACAGTTTCCTGGAACAATATGTTGTGGATCCAACCAGGGATCAGGCTATTTTGGATCTGGTAATGTGTAATGAGGAAGGTTTAATAAATGACCTCAGAGTAAAAGACCCCTTAGGAAACAGTGACCATAACATGGTTGAATTTAGCATTCAGTTTGAGAGAGAGAAACTTGGGTCAGAAACAACTGTGATAAACTTAAATAAGGGTAATTACAAAGGAATGAGGGCAGAGTTGGCTGGAGTGGACTGGGAAAGGAGTTTAGCAGAAAAGACGGTTGATGAACAGTGGCAGATGTTTAAGAAAATAGTTTGTGACTCACAACAAAGACATGTCCCAGTGAGGAAGAAGGATTCTAGGAAGGGGATAAACCAACTATGGTTAACCAAGGAAATTTAGGATAGTATCAAATTGAACAAAAAAACATGCAATGTGGCAAAGATTAGTGGTAAGCCAGAGGATTGGGAAAGTCTGTCTCTGTGCGTGTGTCTGTCTGTCTGCGTGTGTGTCTGTGTGTCTGTCTGTGTGTTTGTCTGCATGTGTGTGTCTGTCTCTGTGTGTGTCTGTGTGCCCATCTCCCTGTCTGTATCTGTCTGTCTGTGTGTCTGTGTGTGGATATGTGTGTGTGTGTGTGTATGTCCGTCTATCTGTCTGTGTGTCTGTCTGTCTGTTTGTGCGTGTGTGTGCTTGTCTGCATGTGTCTGTCTGTGTGTGTCTCTGTGTGCCTGTGTGTGTGCATGTGTGTGTGTGTGCATGTGTCTGTCTGTGTGTGTGCCTGTCTCTGTGTCTCTATGTGTGTGTGTGTCTGTGTGCCTGTCTCTCTGTCTGTGTCTGTCTGTGTGTGTGTATGTGTGTGTGTGTCTGTCTGTTTGTTTGTGTGTCTGTGTGTGTGTGTGTGTGTCTGTTTGTGTGTCTCTGTGTCTGAGTGTGTGGCTGTGTGTGTGCACATGTCTGTGTGTGTGCCTGTCCATGTGTGTGTGTCTGTGTGTCTGTCTATGTGTGTTTGAGTGTGTCTGCCTTTGTGTGTGTGCCTGTCTCTCTGTCTGTGTCTGTCTGTGTGCCTGTGTGAGTCTGTCTGTGTGTGTGTGTGTGTGTCTGTGTGTGTCTGTCTGTGTGTTTGGCTGTGTTTGTGTGTCTATGTCTGTCTGTGTGTGTCTGTTTGTGTGTGTGTGTGTCTGTCTATGTGTGTCTGTCTGTGTATATGCGTGTGTCTGTGTGTGTGTGCCTGTCTGTGTTTGTCTGTGTGCCTGTGTGTGTGTGCGCCTGTCTGTGTGTGTCTGTGTGCCTGTCTCTCTGCCTGTGTGTCTGTCTGTGTGTCTGTGTGTCTGTCTGTTTATGCGTGTATGTGTCTGTGTGTGTGTGTGACTGTGTGTGTCTGTCTGTGTGTGTCTGCCTGTGTGTGTCTGTCTGTGTGTGTGCCTGTCTCTCTGTGTCTGCCTGTGTGCCTGTGTGTGTGTCTGTCTGTGTGTCTGTCTGTGTGTCTGTCTGTGTGCCTGTCTGTGTGCCTGTCTGTGTGCCTGTCTCTCTGTCTGTGTGTGTGTGTCTGTCTATGTGTTTGTGTGTGTGTCTGTCTGTGTGTCTCTCTGTCTGTGTCTGTGTCTCTGTGTGTCTGTGTATGTGTGTCTGTCTGCATGTTTGTTTCTGTGTATGTGTGTGTGCCTGTGTGTGTGTCTGTGTGTCTGCGTGTGTCTGTTTGTCTGTGTGTGTGTGTGTGTGCCTGTCTCTCTGTGTCTGCCTGTGTGTGTGTCTGTGTGCCTGTGTGTGTCTGTCTGTCTGTCTGTGTGCATGTCTCTCTGTCTGTGTGTGTCTGTCTGTGTGTGTGTATGTCTGCGTGTGTGTGCCTGTGTGTGTGTGAGTGTGTCTGTCTGTGTGCCTGTCTGTGTGTGCCTGTGTGTCTGTCTGTGTGTGTGTGCCTGTGTGTGTCTGTCCGTCTGTCTGTGTGCATGTCTCTCTGTCTGTGTCTGTCTGTCTGTGTGTGTGTATGTCTGCGTGTGTGTGCCTGTGTGTCTGTGTGTTTCTGTCTCTGTGTGCCTGTGTGTCTGTCTGTGTGTGTGCGCCTGTGTGTGTGTCTGTCTCTGTGTGTGTCTGTCTCTGTGTCTGTCCCTGTGTGTCTGTGTGTGTGTGTGTCTGTCTCTGTGTGTGTGTCTGTCCCTGTGTGTGTGTGTGTCTGTCCCTGTGTGTCTGTGTGTGTGTGTGTGTCTGTCCCTGTGTGTGTGTGTGTCTGTCCCTGTGTGTCTGTGTGTGTGTGTCTGTCTCTGTGTGTGTGTCTGTCCCTGTGTGTGTGTGTGTCTGTCCCTGTGTGTCTGTGTGTGTGTGTGTCTGTCCCTGTGTGTGTGTGTGTCTGTCTCTGTGTGTGTCTGTCTCTGTGTGTCTGTGTGTGTGTGTGTGTCTGTCCCTGTGTGTGTGTGTGTCTGTCCCTGTGTGTCTGTGTGTGTGTGCTCTGTCTGTATTAAGTAGAATGAAACTGATGGATTGATTTCTGGCTATAATACCTTCAGATGGATCAAATAACCGTTACAAACTCGACATCACCAGAACCCATTGATCAAACTGTTGCCTTTAAACGCTTACTTACATCCCATGGCAGAAAGTCCAGACCCTTGTCCCGACCTGTGCCTTCCCAGTGTTGTCCTGGCGGTTCCCGAGGGAAGGGCCCATTCATTGCTGCCTGAGTGTGAAGCTGTGCGGCTCCAATTACCCGCAGTCAGCCGTGTCCCGGGATGGCGAGCCTGTAAAGGCAATGCAGCAGCGAGTGGAGTGCGGGGCAGACACAACTTCACCAGCTACAGGACCCCCGCCCCTCACAGTCAGGGGGGGGCAAACACACCCTGAACAGCGACTTGGGAACGGAACATTCTCCGAAACTCTTCCAACGGCCCAAAAGTGGAGAACGCAAAAGGTTGGTTACATTGAGAGAGAGAAACTTGTTGCTGACCCGGGGACTGACGTTAAATCCGGTTGCTTTTCAACGTGGAGAGTTTTGAGCTTGGTCTAACTGTCTTTTACAATAAGGAGTAAAGAATGTGTAAGTTTTAAACTTTGCCAATTGAGTGAAAGTTTCCTCGCAGTCAGGATGGTCAGTGTGTGTGTGTCATTCTCGCTGCCCATTGCAATGATCCACATTTAGCTGCGCTCAGATAGCTTTACCTTCAGCTCAGAATAACCCAGTCACTCAGTGCACAGTCCAGCTCAGTGCACAGAGAGCCTTCACCCCAGCAGCACAAGGTCCTCTCTCACTAATTTGGGTTCTTGTAAAGGGCCCTTTAAGTTGGGGATCTGAATCGCCCAGACTGATGTTCAAAGTATTTAATTGAAGGGGGTTTCACCAGAACGAGCAAACTTTTATTGCAAACACAAAGATGTAAATTGGATTGAAGCTTAGCAAAGCATCATAGAATAGTTCAAGCACAGAAGGAGGCCATTGGGCCCATCCTGTCCCTGCCAGCTCTCTGCAAGAGCAAATCACCTCATCCCACTCTCCCTCCCTGTCCCCACAGCCCTGCAAGTTTCCTCTCTTCATGAGCACCATTAAATCTGCCTCCACCATACACTCAGGCAGCATATTCCAGATCCTCATAAGATCACAAACTCAGAAGAAATAGAAACAGGAGTAGGCCATTCGGCCCCTCGAGCCTGCTCCGCTATTCAATACGATCATGGCTGATCTGACTGTGGCCTTAACTTCACTTTCCTGCCCATCCCCCATAACCCTCGACTCCCTTGTCGATTAAAAACCTGTAACTCAGCCTTGAATATATTCAATGACCCAGCCTCCACTGCTCTCTGGGGGAGAGAATTCCATAGACTAATGATCCTCTGAGAGAGGAAATTCCTCCTCATCTCCATCTGAAATGGGAGACTCCTTATTCTGAAACTGTGTCTCCCCACCCCCGGTTCTAGACTCTCCCATGAGGGGAATCATTCTCCCAGCACCCACCCTGTCAAATCCCCTCAGAATCTGATATGTTTCAATAAGATCACCTCTCATTCTTCTAAACACCGATGGGTCTAGACCCAACCTGTTCAACCTTTCCTCATAAGACAAACCCCTTCATCCCAGGAATCAGCCCAGTGAACCTTCTCTGAACTGTTTCCAATGCAAGTATATCCCTCCTTAAATACGGAGATCAAAACTATACACAGTACTGTAGGTGTGGTCTCACCAATGCTCTGTACAGCTGTAACAAAACCTCCCTACTTTTATACTCCATCCCCCTTGCAATAAACCCCAATATTGCATTTCCCTTCCTAATCACTTGCTGTACCTGTATGTGAACTTCTTGTGATTCATGTACCAGGACACCCAGATCCCTCTGTACTGCAGCATTCTGCAGTCTCTCTCTATTTAAATAACATTGTTTTTCTATTCTTCCCAAAGTGGACAACCTCACATTTTCCCACATTATACTCCATCTGCCAAATATTTGCTGAAACCAACTCCTAACCACTCGCTGAGGAAAAAGGTTTTTACTCAGGTCACTATTGCTTCTTTTACCAATCACCTTAAATCACTGTTCTCTGGTTCTTGATCCTTCCACTAATGAGAACAGTTTCTCCATATCTATTCTATCCAGACTCCTCATGATTTTGAATACCTCTATCAAATCTCCTCTCAACCTTCTCTTCTCTAAGGAGAACAGTCCCAACTTCTCCAAATGTCTTCATAACTAAAGCTCCTCATCCCTGGAACCAATCCTGTTAATCTTTTCTGCACCCTCTCCAATGCCTTCACATCTTTCCTAAAGTGCAGAGTCCAAAATTGAACAGATGACTCCATTTGATGCCAAACCTGTGTTTTATATGGGTTCATCAGAACTTCCTTGCTTCTGTACTCTATGCCCCTATTTATAAAACCCAGGATCCTATTTGCTTTATTAACCACTTTCTCAACCTTTCTTGCTACCTTCAATGATTTATGCGCACCTACCCCCTGGTCCCTCTGCTCCCACACCCCCTTGAGAATTGTACCCTTTATTTTATATTGTCTCCCCATGTTCTTCAAACTGAATCACTTTACACAACTTTCATCTGCTATTTGTCTGCCCATTCCACCATCCTGTCTCTGTCCTTTTGAAGTTCTACACTATCCTCCTCACAGTTCACAATACTTCTAAGATTTGTATCACTGGTAAATTTTGAATTTGTGCTTTGTACACCCAAGTATAGGTCTTTAATATAGATCATGAAAGCAGGGGTCCCAGTACTGAGGTCTGGGGAAAACCTCTGTATCACTTCCTCCAGTGTATTTTGCCATTTTTTAATATTCGTTCATGGGATGTGGGTGTCGCTGGCTGTGCCAGCATTTATTGCCCATCCCTAATTGCCCCTTGAGAGGGTGGTGGTGAGCTGCCTTCTTGAATCACTGCAGTCCATGTGGTGTAGGTACATCCACAGTGTTGTTAGGGAGGGAGTTCCAGGATTTTGACCCAGCGACAGTGAAGGAACGGCGATATATTTCCAAGTCAGGATGGTGAGTGGCTTGGAGGGGAACTTCCAGGTGGTGGTGTTCCCATGTGTCTGCTGCCCTTGTCCTTCTAGATGGTAGTGGTCGTGGGTTTGGAAGGTGCTATCGAAGGAGCCTTGGTGAGTTGCTGCAGTGCATCTTGTAGATGGTACACACTGCTGCTACTGTGCATTGCTGGTGGAGGGAGAGAATATTTGTGGATGGGGTGCCAATCAAGCGGGCTGCTTTATTCTGGATAGTGTCGAGCTTCCTGAGTGTTGTGGGAGCTGCACTCATCCAGACGAGTGGGGAGTATTCCATCACACTCCTGACTTGTGCCTTGTAGATAATGGACAGGCTTTGGGGAGTCAGGAAGTGAGTTGCTCTCTGCAGGATTCCCAGCCTCTGACCTGCTCTTGTAGGCATAGTATTTATATGGCTAGTCCAGTTCAGTTTCTGGTCAATGGTAACCCCTAGGATGTTGTAATGGGGGATTCAGCGATGGTAATGCCATTGAACATCAAGGGGCGATGATTAGATTCTCTCTTGTTGGAGATGGTCATTGCCTGGCACTTGTGTGGTGCGAATGTTACTTGCCACTTGTCAGCCCAAGTCTGGATACTGTCCAGCTCTTGCTGCATTTGGACATGGACTGCTTCAGTATCTGAGGAGTCGCGAATGGTGCTGAACATTGTGCAATCATCAGTGAACATCCCCACTTCTGACCTTATGATGGAGGGAAGGTCATTGATGAAGCAGCTGAAGATGGTTGGGCCTCGGACACTACCCTGACAAACTCCTGCAGTGATGGCCTGGAGCTGAGATGACTGACCTCCAAGAACCACAACCATCTTCCTTTGTGCTAGGTATGACTCCAACCCGCGGAGAGTTTTCCCCCTGATTCCCATTGACTCCAGTTTTGCTCGGGCTCCTTGATGCCACACTCAGTCAAATGCTGCCTTGATGTCATGGGCAGTCACTCTCACCTCACCTCAGGAGTTCAGCTCTTTTGTCCATGTTTGAACCAAGACTGTAATGAGGTCTGGAGCTGAGTGGCCCTGGTGGAACCCAAACTGGGCATCAGTGAGCAGGTTATTGCTAAGCAAGTGCCACTTGAAAGCACTGTCGATGATCCCTTCCATCACTTTACTGTTGATGGAGAGTAGACTGATGGGGGGCGGTAATTGGCCGGGTTGGATTTGTCCTGCTTTTTGTGTACAGGACATACCTGGGCAATTATCCACACTGTTGGGTAGATGCCAGTGTTGTAGCTGTACTGGAACAGCTTGGCTAGGGGCGCGACAAGTTCTGGAGCACAAGTCTTCAGTACTATTGCCGGAATATTGTCAGGGCCCATAGCCTTTGCACTATCCAGTGCCTTCAGCCATTTCATGATATCAAGTGGAGTGAATCGAATTGGCTGAAGACTGGCATCTGTAATGCTGGGGACCTCCGGAGGAGGCCAAGATGGATCATCCACTCGGCAATTCTGGCTGAAGATTGTTGCAAATGCTTCAGCCTTATCTTTTGCACTGATGTGCTGGGCTCCCCCATCATTGAGGATGGGGATATTTGTGGAGCTTCCTCCTCCAGTGAGTTGTTCAATTATCCACCACCATTTATGACTGGATGTGGCAGGACTGCAGAGCTTAGATCTGACCCGTTGGTTGTGGGATCGCTTAGCTCTCTCTATTGCTTGCTGTTTATGCTGTTTGGCACACAGGTAGTCCTGTGTTATAGCTTCACCAGGTTGACACCTCATTTTTAGGTATGCCTGGTGCTGCCCCTGGCATGCCCTCCTGCACTCTTCATTGAACCAGGGTTGATCCCCTGGCTTGATGGTAATGGTAGAGTGGGGGATATGCTGGGCCATGAGGTTACAGATTGTGGTTAAGTGCAATTCTGCTGCTGCTGATGGCCCACAGCACCTCATGGATGTCCAGTCTTGAGTTCCTAGATCTGTTCTGAATCTATCCCATTTCGCATAGTGGTAGTGCCACACAACACGATGGAGGGTATCCTCAATGTGAAGGCGGGACTTTGTTTCCACAATGACTGTGTGGTGGTCACTCCTACTGATACTGTCATGGACAGATGCATCTGTGGCAGGCAGGTTGGTGAGGATGAGGCCACGTATGTTTTTCCCTCTTGTTGGTTCCCTCGCCTCCTGCCGCAGACCCAGTCTAGCAGCTATGTTAAAAGCAAAAAACTGCGGATGCTGGAAATCCAAAACAAAAACAAAAATACCTGGAAAAACCGGTCTAGCAGCTATGTCCTTTAAGACTCGGCCAGCTTAGTCAGTTGTGGTGCTATTGAGCCACTCTTGGTGATGGACATTGAAGTAGTCCCCCACCCAGAGTACATTCTGCACCCTTGCCACCCTCAGTGCTTCCTCCAAGTGGTGTTCAACATGGAGGGGCACTGATTCATCAGCTTAGGGAGGGGGGTACGTGGTAATCAGCAGGAGGTTTCCTTGCCCATGTTTGACCTGATGCCATGAGACTTCATGGGTCCCAGAGTCGATGTTGAGGACTCCCAAGGCAACTCCCTCCCGACTGTATACCACTGTGCTGCCACCTCTGCTGGGTCTGTCCTGCCGGTGGGACAGGACATACCCAGGGATGGTGATGGTGGTGTCTGGGACATTATCTGTAAGGTGTGATTCTGTGAGGATGACTATGTCAGGCTGTTGCTTGACTAGTCTGTGAGACAGCTCTCCCAATTTTGGCACTAGCCCCAAGATGTTAGTAAGGAGGACTTTGCAGAGTTGACAGGGCTGAGTTTGCTGTTGTCGTTTCCGGTGCCTCGATCGATGCCGGGTGGGCCGTCCGGTTTCATTCCTTTTAGACTTTGTACTGGTTGGATACAATTGAGTGGCTTGCTAGGTCATTTCAGAGGGCAGCTAAGATTGCCTATGGGATCATTAGACCATGTCTGCCTCCCTGGCTCTTTCAGATGTTTTATTAAAGGGTTTTTTGGGAAGGCAATGCCCCATTAAGAGCTTCATTTTAAAAATGGTGAAGATGGGTTCACCCGTTATTCATGTTTAAGATCAATTGATGTGATGTTCAGCCAAACAATCTAACACTGGAAACACGGACTGGGAGCCCTGTCATTGAAGATATTGCTCATTCCCACTGATCTGTAGAATCAAGTAATGGGCTTTTGAAATAATGAAACCTGGAGCAAACCATTCCATGTCCCAGTGCTGCTCCTCCACCTTTCTGCTTTCCCTTGCTCCAGAGATTTGGAATATTGGAAATAGAGCCTGATTCCAAAGACACTGGGGGCAGCCCTTCACACTCCTTCACCCCTTCTTCATCACCCTGCCCCTCTTCAGCCCTGACTTAACCCCTCTTCACCCCTTTCACCCCTTCCAATCTTTATTCACCCCCTCCAATCTTTCAGCCCATGACCATCCCCTCCCCCCCTTGGGCAGAGGGCCAGGGTCCCGACATTCTCTGCAGGCGCCTCCAGCCATCTTGAAAATCCCCCTGGTAACGAGTGAAGTTAGAAACTGAGTTCATATAATATTTAAATTGCTTGTTACAGAACTAGGGTTTGTTTCGAACTTTCTGCCTGACTGGAAATATAAATATAATTTTTTAATGACTCAAAGTTGAAGGCATTGATTTTATTCTCTTGAAGCTTAAGTGAAGGGCCTGCTGTGTGGGTTGAATAATGCAGGGGAACACTGCAGGAGGGAGGGGAGACTAAGGGAGGGTCTATCGTTCTGAGATCCTAGGAAAGATGGAATCCGAGTCGGAGATAATCTTGATCATGACCTTGTGAGAATATCGGAAAGAGGATGAACAAGTAGGTGGTGTTTGAAGAAACTTCAAAGGAATAAGAGAAGATTGAAGTCCCACTTTTGATTCAATGTGTTTTTTAACAGAATCGCACAGTGCAGAAGAGCCCCTTCGTCCCATCGAGTCTGCGCTGACATGTGAGAAACACCTGACTGACCTACCTAATCCCATTTACCAGCACTTGGCCCATAGCCTTGAATGTTATGATGTGCCAAGTGCTCATCCAGGTACTTTTTAAAGCATGTGAGGCAACCCGCCTCCACCACCCTCCCAGGCAGCGCATTCCAGACCGTCACCACCCTCTGGGTAAAAAAGTTTTTCCTCACATTCCCCCTAAATCTCCTGCCCCTCACCTTGAACTTGTGTCCCCTCGTGACTGACCCTTCAACTAAGGGGAACAGCTGCTCCCTATCCACCCTGTCCAAGCCCCTCATAATCTTGTACACCTCGATCAGGTCACCCCTCAGTCTTCTCTGCTCCAACGAAAATAACCCAAGTCTACCCAACCTCTCTTCATTACTTAAATGTTTCATCCCAGGCAACATCCTGGTGAATCTCCTCTGCACCCCCTCCAGTGCAATCACATCCTTCCTATAATGTGGTGACCAGAACTGCACACAGTACTCCAGCTGTGGCCTCACCAAGGTTCTATATAACTCCAACATGATCTCCCTACTTTTGTAATCTATGCCTCGATTGATAAAGGCCAGTGTCCCATATGCCTTTTTCACCACCCCACTAACATGCCCCTCCACCTTCAGAGATCTATGGACACACACGCCAAGGTCCCTTTGTTCCTCAGAACTTCCTAGGGTCATGCCGTTCATTGAACACTTCCTTGTCAAATTACTCCTTCCATTTATAATGAGCTCGCATTGAGCTGTGGAGAAATCTTTCTGGAACCTGATAGTTTCTAATAAACACAATGAGACAGGCGCTCCAATCCCCTGCGTTGTTTCACATCTCTAACAGAGATACTGCAACCGCTCTGCACATCATCAAAATGGCAGCTTCTTTTCGAAACTGGTTTCTCTACAAACAAGTGGTCAAATCTTTATTTGAGAGAGAAGTACAGCCACAAAGGAAGACAAGAAGGAAACCATCCACTTGAATCTGTGAAAATGTTCTTGGAAACGTTTCTGAGTCCTGGGCACTGTGCCAGCTGCATGTCCAAACTCATATTAAATACTGGCAATAGGTGACGTGTTGTTGGAGCGTCAGGGACAGAGATGACAGTTCAGCTTCTCGGTGCTTGTGGAGGGCCCTCAGTGTTCTTGGCCCTTTCTCCCCCGCCACCCACCCCAGTTACAGAGCTGCACACCAGCAACCTTCGGTTCCTATCATCCCACCAGTTCCAATCAGTCCCCCTGAGAATAAAACCCCTCCAATCAAATTTAAATGCAATCATGTGGCTAACCTGTGATGGGGATAAATGGGTACAAACAACACAATCCAACCTCTTAGCTCTTCCTGACAGGCATTTTTCTATCCCCAACTCTCTATCAGGACCTTAGCTTTTCCCAATATATATTAAGTCCTTGGATGATAAAAGGAAAGACTTGTGTTTATTTTTACAACCACTAGATGTCTCAAAGCACTTTACAGCCAATGAAGTACTTTTGAGGTGTACTCACTATTGTAATATAGGAAATGTGGCAGCCAATTAGTGCACAGCAAGTTCCCACAAGCAGAAATGACCAGATGATCTGTTTTTTGTGATGTTGATTGAGGGATAAATACTGGCCAGGACACCGGGCGGGGGGAACTCCCCTGCTCTTCTTCCAAATAGTGCCACGGGATTACATCCACCCAGCCCAAGACCTCCGTTTAACATCTCATCTTAGAGACGGATGAAGAAATAGAGAAGTTGTGTTTGCACGTTTGCACTAAATTAGGATGTGTAGTAAGTTGTGGAGATGGGAGCAGGGAGCTCCAAAGAGACATTGGTGGAATGAGTGAGTGGGGAAAACTGTCACAGTTGGAGTTCAATGTGAGGAAGTATAATATTATCCACTTTGGACCCGAGAATGACAAATTGGAATATTTTCTTCATGGTAAAACTCAGAACTGTGGACAGGCAAAGGGATTCAGTTTTCGAGGTAAACAATTCACTAAAAGATAGTGAGCAAGTTACATTGAATATACAGCACAAAAACAGGCCATTCAACCCAAATGGGCAATACTGGTGTTTATGCTTCACTTGAGCCTCCTCCCATCTTTCCTCATCGAAATCTATCATTGTAACCCTTTGATCCCTTCTCCCTCATATACTTGTCTAGTTTTCCCTTAAATACATCTACACTATTCACTTCAGCCACTCCCTGTGGTAGTGAGTTCCACATTCCCACCACTCTCTGGGTAAAGAGGTTTCCTCTGAATTCCCTATTGGGTTTCTTGGTGTCTATCTTATATTGATGGCTTCTAGTTCTGCTCTTCCCCACAAGAGGAAACATTCTCTCTGTATCCACTCGATCAAAACCTTTCAGAATTTTAAAGACCTCTATTAGGTCACCCCCTCAGCCTTCTGTTTTCAAGAGAAAAGAGACCCAGCCTGTCAATCCTTTCCTGATATGAAAACTCACATTTCTGGGATCATCCTTGTAAATCTTCTCTGCACCCTCTCCAGTGCCTCTATATCCTTTTTGTAATAGGGTGACCAGAACTGACACAGTACTCAAGGTTCGATATTGGTTTAGCATAACTTCCCTCCTTTTCAATTCGATCCCTTTAGAAATAAAGCCTAGTGTTTGGCTTGCTTTTTATGGCCTTGCTAACCCATGTCGTTACTGTATTATTTGTGTATTTGTGCTCTGAGATTCCTTTCTTCCTCTATCCATTTAATGTCTTATTTTCTAAATAATGATCAACCTCCTTATTTTCTTTGCCGATTCTCTGACCTGAAATTCATTTGCCAATTATACGCCCTTTCTGTCGTTTGTTGATATCCTATTGTGATTTGTTGCAGTCCTCCCTAGTGTTAACTATCCCTGTCGAGTTGTTCCCCTTTTTCTTGATGCTTTGATCTTATTCATCATAGGCCTTTTGGAAACCTACATATATTACATCTGCTGGGTTACCCTTGTTTATTCTCTCCGTTTAGGTTCAATAATAAGGCTAATGGAATGTTGGCCTTTATTTCGAGAGGGCTGGAATACAAAGGGGAGGAAGTGATGCTTTGGTTGTACAGAGTCTTGGACGGACCCAATCTGCAGTAACTGCGTTTAGTATTGGGCACTGCACCTCAGGAAGGACATATTGGCCTTGGAGTGGGTGCAGTGCAGGTTCACTGGAATTAAATTGTGTTACACACAGCACAGAAACCAGTCCAAATGATCCAGTGTGGTTTTTACACTGCACACAAACCTTATCCACACCCTCCTTCATCTGTCACTATCACCATAACCTTCCAGCCCTTTCTCGCCCTTGTGCTTACCTAGCTTCCTCTGGAATGTAGTTATACTACTCACCTCACCCACCCCCTGTGACAGCAAGTTCCGCATTCTCCCCACTCTCTGGGTGAAATTGTTTCTCCTGAATTCCCGATTGGATTTAGTAGCGACTGTCTTATATCGATGGGCCCTTGTTCTGGTCTCCCTCTCGAATGAAACGTGAATCATACCCGGGTTTAAAAGATTAAATGATGAGAACATGTGCATAAACGACTTGTGTTTGCTTGAGTTCTGAAGGTTGAGGGGTGAGTTAGTCAAATGACTTAAAATGATTAAGGGATCTGATCAGGTAAATGCAAAAAATACCATTCCCTCCAGTAGACAAATCAAGAACAAGGGGGCACACAACAGCTAGTCCAGTTCAGAACCTGATCTAGACGAGCCATGTAAATACTGTGGCTACAAGAGCAGGTCAGAGGCTGGGAATCCTGCAGTGAGTAACTCACCTCCTGACTCCCCAAAGCCTGTCCACCATCTACAAGGCACAAGTCAGGAGTGTGATGGAATACTCCCCACTTGCCTGGATGAGTGCAGCTCACACAACACTCATGAAGCTCAACACCGTCCAGGGCAAAGCAGCCCCGCTTGATTGGCACCCCATCCACCCCATCCCATTCACTCCCTCCACCACCGACACACAGTAGCAGCAGTGTGTGCCATCTACAAGATGCACTGCAGGAACTCACCAAGGTTCCTTAGACAGCACCTTTCAAACCCACGACCACTACCATCTAGAAGGACAAGGGCAGTAGATACATGGGAACACCACCACCTGGAAGTTCCCCTCCAAGCTACTCACCATCCTGACTTGGAAATATATCGCCATTCCTTCACTGTCACTGGGTCAAAATCCTGGAACTCCTTCCCCAACAGCACTGTGGGTGTACCTACACCACATGGACTGCAGCGGTTCAAGAAGGCAGCTCACCACCACCTTCTCAAGGGCAACTAGGGATGGGCAATAAATGCTGGCCTAGCCAGCGATGCCCACATCCGTTTACCAAATTTTTAAAAATCATGTGCTGGTTACACGTGCAAAGATTCCATTAATAGACATTGGCCTGATATTACCAGAATGTCATTTTAGGAGTCGCCAAATGGATTGTTTTGCAGGCTCTGTCACATCTTTGGGATCGCCACCAAATTGATTTCCTCCCGGGTCTTCTAGATATTCCTTGCCTGTTAAATGTATTTGAGTAATGCTGAAAGAAAGAGACATTCTGTTGAAGCGCTTTGTCACACTCCTCAGGACTGATTTGCAAGAATACCAATTGTAAATGGAACAACAATTTTTACTGCATGAGAAGATAGTGCTGATTGGTAGGCAAGTGGACTCTGATTGTTAGAGGTGTGGCCATGAATAATGCACCAGGGAACAGTTAACTACCAAGCTTTGCAGTTTTTGCAATTTCCCTTTAGTCTTTATTCTTAATCATTCATGACCTCCTCAGCTCTGTAAACCTCTTACTCTGGTAGTCATTTTTGCTAACAATTGAGAAAGCAAATGGAGTTTTATGTTATCTTTAACAGGCCTCATGATGATTCTGGGATTCTGTAATGATCATCAGAGGAACAATTGTCCCCATTGAATTTTCTGGATTGTGTGTCATTTTGAATTCCTATATATGCTCAATGCATTTACTGCACCCTGACAACTGGCACTGTGTTCAAAGTGCACTGCCGTACATATAAGCTGTAGACTGGGTAGGATGGAGTTAAGGGTTAATATTCGAGAACAGGACAAGAAGTCACTTGTTAAAGGCAAGTTGATGTATTCTATTGTGAGTATCTCCACAAGTTATCTCCACAAGTAACCCTGTCCTGCATTTACATAATGATACAAAACATAGAAACATAGAAACTAGGAGCAGGAGGAGGCCATTCGGCCCTTCGAGCCTGCTCCACCATTCATTATGATCATGGCTGATCATCCAACTCAATAGCCTGCTCCCGCTTTCTCCCCATATCCTTTGATCCCTTTTGCCCCAAGAGCTGTATCTAACTCCTTCTTGAAAACATACAATGTTTTGGCCTCAACTACTTTCTGTGGTAACGAATTCCACAGGCTCACCACTCTCTGGGTGAAGAAATTTCTCCTCATCTCAGTCCTAAATGGTCTACCCCGTATCCTCAGACTGTGACCCCTGGTTCTGGACTCCCTCACCATCGGGAACATCCTTCCTGCATCTACCCTGTCTAGTCCTGTTAGAATTTTATAGGTTTCTATGAGATGCCCCCTCATTCTTCTGAACTCCAGCAACTATGATCCTAATCGACTCAATCTCTCCTCATATGTCAGTCCCGCCATCCCAGGAATCAGTCTGGTAAACCTTCGCTGCACTCCCTCTATAGCAAGAACATCCTTCCTCAGATAAGGAGACCAAAACTGCACACACTATTCCAGGTGTGGTCTCACCAAGGCCCTGTACAATTGCAGCAAGACATCCCTGCTCCTGTACTCGAATCCTCTGGCTATGAAGGCCAACATACCATGTGCCTTCTTTACCGCCTGCTGCACCTGCATACTTACCTTCAACGACTGGTGTACGAGGACACCCAGGTCTCGTTGCACATTCCCCCCTCTCATTTTTTGGCCATTCAGATAATAATCTGCCTTCCTGTTTTTGCTACTAAAGTGGATAACCTCACATTTATCCACATTACACTGCATCTGCCATGCATTTACCCACTCACTCAGCTTATCCAAATCACACTGAAGCATCTCTGCATCCTCCTCACAGCTCACCCTCCCACCCAGCTTTGTGTCATCTGCAAATTTGGAGATATTACATTTAGTTCCCTCATTAATATATATTGTGAATAGCTGGGTCCCAGCACCGATCCCTGCGGTACCCCACTAGTCACTGCCTGCCATCTGGAAAAAGGCCCGTTTATTCCTACTCTTTGTTTCCTGTCTGCCAACCAGTTTTCTATCCATCTCAATACACTACCCCCAATCCCATGCGCTTTAATTTTACATGTTAATAGTAATTCAGGTTCATGTGGAGGCCTGCAGTTAATCACTGAGCATCTCTTATTTATTCTATGTGATCTTTACTGTATCTACCAAACTAAACTCAACTGGGTTTAAAGTTTTCTGTTTTGTCTGCTGTGTTTCAGTTTCCCTGCCACTTGGGATTATGTCAAAGCTTGTATTGCCTTTTCAACAAAGAGCAGCTCAAAAATTGAACTTGTTAATTATAAGCTTTCATTAATTCTTTGCAATCTACTTGCCTATAAATTTGTCTTCCCTTTGCAGAATGACCGACAGAGAGACTCTGAATGATTCTGGTTCCCCACACCATGAAGAAGAGCCCGGCTCTCCGGTAAGATTGACCATGTTGTTTCGTTCAGTTGCTACATCTCCCCTGATGTTGTGGAAGGAGAGTTAGACTGGCCTCAGAGAGAGAGGTCAAAATCTGAGAGGAAGCTCAGGCTGCAGAGTTGGATTGGGAACTGATTGGTGTGTACTAAGCACATGATTGATATCACATGGTTAGAATGGAGCAATCCAAAAGATATGATTTATTCTACCTACAATAGTCTTGATATTGTTAGACTAATACAAAACACTTAATGGGCAGGAATTTTTGGTGGGTGCGATCAGCCCCTGACTGCGATTTCATGCTGGCTGGCCAATTAACGGCCACCCAGGGTGAGGCACGCACTGAAATGCTCAGTGCTGCCAGGGTGTGGGCAGGAGGAGGGCGGGCACTGATGTAAGTGTGGGCACGGGGAAGCGCGGTATAAAATCTCCCTAAAGACAGAGCTGCCTCAGGGAGCTGCAGACTTCAAAAGTATTAAATAAAGATTTTAAAATCAGAAGAAAAATGTCCAAGCATCACAAACAGGCACTCTAACATATACATGTTAAAAATGCTGTCCATAGGTTTTTATTTTTTCTTTATTTAATAATAGAAACCTCATCCCGCCCTTGGATGAAGTTTCCTGAAATATACAAAGGCTGCCTGGTCGATTCACCCACCCGCCAGCCGTAATGTTGGACGGGCAGCGAAAAATCCCTGTTAATTGTGCCGTTAATGGGCTTAACTGTCGGCGGGCACGCTTCCAAGCTTAGCGCACGCCCGCCAACCGAAATATCGCGTGATGGCGTCGGGATGCTCGCCCGATGTCATCACGCGTTATGTTACACTCGAGCAGGTCGGGCGCGCGCCTGCACACACAGCTAAAAATTCTGTCCAATGAGTTTGGAACACATCTCACTGCTCTGGCTTACATCTTCCATGAAGCTACCTGAGAGACCAAATCACATGATATTGCATCACTTCCCATGATGTGTTCCCAGGAAATGATTAGCCAATGAAATGATTAGAATTAACCCATTATCAAGCCAATATTCAATATAACACGTTATACTACATCTCCCCCAAGTTTCTGATTCGCATTTCAATATTGCGAAGATCAAACAAGCCACTGTTTTAAACTCTGGTGTTTTGCAGCCTTTGATCTTGTTTTCTTCTCTTCAGTCCTCTTCTTCCCTCCCTTCTTTTTATCAGGAGAACCGCTGTGGTGGGTCCCCTTCTCCTTTCGGAGGGGTGTGGGGGTTTGAGTGCTGTGGGTGGTCTCTCAGTCACCGCTCGGCAGGAGGGGGATTGGTAGATGACTCCAGTTCACCAGTCAGGTTGTCATCTGGATTGGTGGATGACTGCAACATTTCTGGCCGTTTTGATTGGGTAGATGACTGCTTCCATGGGGTAGGAGGTTGCTTCTGTTTGGTAACTGGCGCACGCCTGTTCTGCCTCACCGTACCGTGCTCTGTTTGGACGAGGTGGAACCATGGATGTGGTGTCCATTCAACCCCTTGTCCAGAGCGAGCTTAGTCCCAGATTCAAACTAGCTCTCCCGGATGGAGGTCTGGCAGGTTGTGTGCATTGTGATGGTTATCATAGCCCCACATCTGGCTGCAGTGACACTCGTCCTGTTTCTCTCTGATTTTGTCCAAATCATCAGCTTGTATGTGCAGTATGAGGGTGTGTGGGGGGGGCAAAGGGGGCTTGACTTCTTACTCTCCTTCCCATGAGGAGTTCGTATGATGCTGACCCATTTTGGAGTTGAGTTGAACAATCGATCAGAAGTATGAGTTGGATGTCATCGTTCTTCTTCAGCAATGCTTCTACCCGAACACACTCCTCTTTCAGTTTCACCATGGCTTGAGGGTACCTTAGTGTTTTTTTTTTCATGGGATGTGGACATCACTGGTAAGACCAGCATTTGTTGCCCATTCCTAATTGCCCTTGAACTGAGTGGCTTGCTCGGCTATTTAGGAGTCAACCACATTGCTGTGGGTTTGGGAGCAGGTAAAGGGGTAGATTTCCTTCCCTAAAGGGACTAGATGGGTTTTTACTACAATCGATGACAGTTTCATGGTCACCATTACTGAGACTAGCTTTCAATTCCAGATGTTATTCATTGATTTTAAATTCCACCAGCTGCCGTGCTGGGATTTGAACCCATGTCCCCAGAGGATTAGCCTGGGCCTCTGGGTTACTGGTCCAGTGACATTGCCAGTACGCCACCGCCCCCATACCAGGCTGTGATCTCTGTAAAGTATTCATCGGAACACTTGGGTCCATTATCTGAGATTACAAAGCCTGTGATTCCACGGGCAGAATTTCATGCCCTGTGGGCGGGCGCGTGCCCGACCCGATCGGGCGTAAAACAGCGCGCGATGATGTCATGCGAGCGTCCCGACCTCATTGCGCACTTGCACGATATTTTGGCTGGCGGGCACAAGTGAGAGCTGGCAGCATGCCCAATGACAATTAAGACCCTATTAAGGCCATTAATTTATTAATTAAGAGGGATTTTTCGCTGCCCGGTGGGCAGGCGGGCGAAGCGGCCGGGCGGCCTTTGCATTTTTGAGGAAACCTCATCCACGGGCAGGGTGAGGTTTCCGATAGTAATGATAAAAAAAATGTTTTGATTGAATTTTACAACCTATAGGTTCATGTGAGGGAGTCTAATGTGGGGGCATTTTGTTCAGAATCTCAAAATAGTCATTTTTGTATTGAAAATTCCTCAGCTCCCCGAGGCAGCTCTCTGCCTTCAGGGGGCTTTCCTTCCGCCCTCCTCCTCCCACCCCGGCAGCGCTGAACCTTTCAGCGCGTGTTTCACACATGCTGCCTGTTAATCGGCCAGCCAGCGTGAAATTGTGGTTGGGGGCTGATCGCAGGCAGCAGACCCTTTCCCGGGCACTCCTGTGCCCGTCAACTGTGCCCACCCACCGTGCCCGCCCGACGACCTGAAAATCCTGCCCCATGTGTTGCAAACACCTCCTTCAGTGATGTAATCACCTGCTCCTGAAGTGTGACCCTGCAGTGACTTGACTTCTATCCATCTGGAGTAGTGGTCTCCTACCATCAAGAACATCTTACCTCTATCTTTGAAGAGGTCCATCCCAAGACATTCCCATGTCTTGATGGGAAGGAAGATGACATCAATGTTTCTCTTGTCTCCTGACAATGTAAGACAGTTTGATATCATCTCTTCCAAAGATTTCGAGAGACCTGGCACCAAACAGAATATCTTGCTCTGGCTGGGCATTTTGCAAAGACAAAATGTCCTTGGTGCAATTGTTGCTGTATATTGACTCAGAGCTCTCAGAATGACCACTCATGTCATAGATGAGTAAATCATCGACTACACTGAGGTATCCTCCCTGTTCGTTGTATTGTCTGAGAATGGGATTGTGTGGCAATGTACCAGTGCAGACACGATGGGCCGAATGGCCTCCTTCTGCACCATAACAATTCTGTGATTCTGTACACTGGCCATCCTTTATGCAGTACTCTCTGACCTGAGCACATTCTTCGTCAGATTTCTGTGCATCTCTGATTTCATTCAGTCACTGAGCTGTTCCTGGTAGAGTTGTTGTTGTTGTTGATACGAAGGTTTCTACATCTTTGACAAGGCCTACATCACTTTGCTCAGGCCTTAGCACTAGGATAAAGGACAGAGCGTCTGCTGTACTCTGCTGTTTTCCCAGAACATACTTTGTCTTTGCATCAAACCTCATCATCCTCGGTCTGAATCATTGTACTCGTGGAGTCATTTTTGGCAACTGCTTAGAATTTCAGTGTGTCGCCAAAGGCTTGTGGTCTGTGTCTATCTTCAAGATAGAGAGCAGGATCATAATCTGCCACTTCTCACAAGCCTATGTAGCAGCTAGTGTTTTTTTTCTGTATCTCTGTTCAGTGTCTCTGTCAGTGAATGGGATGCATAGTGAACTGGTGTACAATTACCATCTGTCTGTATCTGAAGGAGTACAGCTCCCAATCCTATAGAAGATGTACCTGCAGCAATGATAGCTCTGGGTCATAGTGAGCTCAAATATCAGGTGATATCAGCATTTTCTCAGAAGACCTGTGTTGTGCTCCCTCCCAGCACCGTGTATTCTCCTGTCATACCAGCTGATGTAGGGGCTATTAGGCTGGGCAGGAACTTTCTGACTTGGTTAACCACACCCATGAATCTCTGGAGCTCAGTCCCATTCTGGGGAGCTGGAAACTCCTCGATTGCTCTTGTCTTCTGTGGATCAACTCTGACATTGGAAGCATCCACAATACGCCCAAGGAACTTGACAGCCAGCTATGAGAATTTGCATTTGTTGTTGAGTGTAAGTCCTGCTTCTTCTAGGTGTTGCACTCTGGTGTCATGTTCTGTCTGAGTGGATCCATAGATCAGGACATCATCCATGTGGTGTATGACTCCATCCAGTTCTTCTGGAATGCTTGACATTGTCCTCTGGCAGGTTTCTGGTGCTGATGTGCTGCCAAAGTGTAATGTGTTGAAACAAAATTTCTCCGATGGAGTAGTGGAGGTCTTTTTTTATTTATTTGTTCAGGGGGTGTGGGCATTGCTGGCTGGGCACTTATTGCCCGTCTGTATCAAAACCTCAAACTGTACCACTTCCTGTGTTTTCCTGTAAAACATCGCAAAGGTTATGAAGATCAGGACTTATACCAAAACAAAACATTGTCACTTCCAACAGGATCGATTCTGAATTTTACAGATGATTACATGTCAGATTTCTATCTCCAAATCACACTTATGCAAAGCCCTGGTGGCTGAATTGTGAGCTGCTCTGACTATTGTGCTCCCATGAAGCCTTTCCCCAACGGTTATGTGGGATGTGGAGGAGTGCTGACCACCTACTGCAGACACTTCAGATAGGCACGATGGGCGTGGTGAAATGTTAACACTCTAGTGGCATGGGTAAGCAGAGACGATGGTTGGCTTCTGAAAGCATCATATATAAATATATAATATACGTCATGTATAAGTATGACACTGAAGTGGGAAGGGGAGGGGGGAAAGATGGCTTTAAAACCCTACAGGGCAATCCTTCAGCCTGGCTAAAGACCCTCGTGACTCACCCACTGACTGCGATGTCCATATCTAACTCCTCAGTGAGCACAGCACATGGATGAAGGGTAGCCCTCCTCGTGTGGCTGCCTGCTCCCTGTTACTCACCCCAAACCTACAAGAAGGGAGGGAGCGTCTCAGTGTTAGAGTAATGGGCCCTTTGGAGGATGGGATATTGTTGCTGGTGTGTGGAAGGTGGCACTGGTATGAGGGGCAGTAATAGCGCGCTGAGGGCTGCTGAAGGAAGCAGCCTGTAGTGTGCCAGTGATTTAGGGAGTGTTGGCAGTCGGAGGAGGGAAGGATTGTGTGTGCTGAAGCAATAGGTAATGCAATGCTAAGCAGATTTTACTGAGAGATGAGTTAGAAAGTTTATCTTAGCTGTCCTGGTGATTAGATTTCCTTTGGCACTGCGGCTGTGGGCCCACCACCACTGCCACTCATGCCAGGCAGTTTGTCCAGATATCTGCCTGCCACCTGGTGCATAGAAGATGCCCCTTGTTCTATCACCAAGCCTCCAATGCAGCATCGAAAGCTTTGTGCCCCTCACACCCATGCCACATCTGCCATTGGCCACAATCCTTAGTGACAGCTGGTAAGGTGCACCTTCCCTTTAAGAGGTGCAAACTGCCTTTAAGTGGTGTCAGTGACGTGTGAAATTGGCACCCCAGATTAGGCGAGTTGCCAATGAAGGGCGGCAGCAAAACAAATCTGGGGCCTTGTTTGTGGCCGTGTGATTGGATGGGCAGCCTGGGCTTGGCGCTGAAACCCACTTGGAGCAATTTTGACCTCAGTACTTCCGGGATCATGTCTCCTCTTAAATCCTCTTTTCAATAAAACTCCACCAGCCTCCCTTCACATTCTCTGATGCTTCAATTGCCTGAATATTCCTTCCCACTATTTAATGCTTTGATGCCCTTTTAGTGTGACTCACACAGCACACAATAGATCATTGTCAGTTGCCTCAAGATGTATCATAGGATTTACGGCTGAGTTATTTGACATGTATAAAAGTCCTTCTCCATGTTTATGAATTTCCACATTAAGCCACTGGGAAACTGTGGAGTCTGTTTTGCCAATGTGGAGCACTCACTCTCCTTGTGAAGGGACACAATTCATTTCTAAGGCCAGACAGTATCGGTACATGTTTTACCAGCTAGAACACCATTGCCTTTTATTTGTTGAACTCGGGCCACCCTACCTGTTAGAGCATTGGCTTGCTGGGCTACCTGGGAGTGAGTTGAATGAACCCTGGTTGACCTGTGAGAGGACACTCCTCCAGATTCCATGAATGAGCCAGACTGGTCAGTATTGTGGGCCTGCCTGGTTTGAAGATTAAGCTCTCCATTCTCGCATGGAAACTTCACTTCTTTCTGAATATCCAGTGCTCGGTGTATCATCTTGGAACTACTTGAATTTCAAAGAGACCTCACTGACTTCACTAAGGAGGAGAGGAAGGACTTGATTACCAGAGGCAGGGACTGCTTGAGATACCTTTAGTCGATGGTGATAATTGCACCAAAATCATTCTTATCTTTTGTCAATATTTGAAAGTCGAAACCCTCTCTTGCACACAAAGCTCATGTTTGTGCTACCAATATTCATGACTACAGATTATTCTACATCCAATATGACTCGCAGCCCCTTAAAACATATTCTTCTTGACTACTCCAGATGTGGTTTCACTAGTCCCTGTATAACTGAAGCATAACCTCACTATTTTTGTAACCAATTCCCTTCACAATAAATGATAACATCCTATTAGCTTTCCTAATTACCTGCTGTACCTGCAGACTAACCTTTTGTGATTCATGCACTAGGACACCCAGATCCCTCTGCATCTCAGAGCTCTGCAATCTCTCACCATTTAGATAATATACTTCCCTTTTATTCTTCCTGTCAAAATGAACAATTTCACATTTGCCCACATTATACTCCATTTGCCAGATCTTTGCCCACTCACTTAACCTATCCATGTCACTTTGTAGCCTCATTACATCCTCTTCACAATTTACTTTCCTACCTATCTTTGTGTCGTCAGTAAATTTAACAACCATTCCTTCGGTCCCTTCATTTATATAAATTGTAAACAGTTGAATTCCCAGCACTAATCCCTGTGGTACATCACTCATCACATCCTGCCAACCAGAAAAAGACCCATTTATGCCAACTCTCTGTTTCCTGTTAGATGGTCAATCTTCTATCCATGCCAATATGTTACCCCTTACACCATGAGCTTTTATTTTCTGCAATAACCTTTGATGTGGCACTTTATCAAATGCCTTCTGGAAATCTAAGTACAGTACATCCACCGGTTCCCCTTTATCCACAGCACATGTGACTCCTTCAAAGAACTTCAATAAACTGGTTAAACATGATTTCCCTTTTACAAACCTGACTCTGCCAAATTGATGTACCCAATGTGCTGCTGCCAAATGCCAGTGCAGTGACCAATAAGTTCATGTTCACTGTCACTATGCCCAACTTCCAGCAACTGTCGAGTGTTATGCAAACTTTGGAAGTGATGCTATATTACTGTCAAACAGCCATTGTTAAACTTATTTAAGTTCCCAGATCAACTTAGTGTATTTTACAGCTGCCCACATGATGTGAGGGAGGTTTGATCCATGATTGGGATGAGTGTTTACTGTGATCTTCATTGTGTTTTGCGACCTTTCAACCCTGCACAGGTCATCTTATTGTCTTGTTAGACTTTGCTGCAGGTAAGTTCTTCATCCCAACAAAATGCAATGGCTGTGGAACATTGTCCATTTCCAGAAGTCTACGCACATCCTCTGGTCACAATGGGCCATGTCTACAGCACCAAGACGATGTCCATGGCAATACTAAATAGAAGCTGGCACTGCCTCATACAGAGTCTCTGCTCCTGAAGTATCAGCATTCCACTGAAACTCCTAGATGAAGCATTGGCAGATTAGATAACATCTCTGTCAACTGCTCCAACAAATTGGAAACCAAATCTTCCATGAGGCTCATTGACAAGACACAAAAAAGAATCAATGTTTTCAACAGAGCTGCTAAAGTGAGAATGTCAGTGACCCGGAGCACAAATGTGCTCCTTTCATAAAATCAGATCAATTCTAACAGCAAATCATGAGTCGATTTTTGACTTCTTTAACTTCCTCCACCTTCCCCTCCAAATTTTGAAGTACCAGGCTTAATCTGTCACTTCATATGTAACTCTGAAGGTGTTGAACCTGTAGTAGTGTGGGGGGATTGTTCTATAGTGAAACAGGAAACATGAAAGTTTAGTCTCCAATGATCCTCCTGATAATTTTTTCATCCCAGCTTTAAAAGTCTGTACTGTTCTCTCAGCTAATCCATTAGACGATGGGTGATATGGTGCTGCCTTTACGTGTTTGGTACCATTTGGGCTCACAAATCTTTGAAATTCAGTGCTAGTGAACACAATACCATTGTCTGAGATGATTTCTCCTGGCAATCCATTAATAGGAAAGCTTTGGTGTAACTTTTCTATAGTCACACCTAACATTGGCAGCTTAACTTGGTACGTGCTTAGCCATTTGGAATGTGGTCAATTATTTGTAGGAACACTCTTGTGAAGAGTGTTAGTGTGGTGTCCCGTGTTTGGAGGGGAATTGGTGTGGTGTCCCGTGTTTGGAGGGGTATTGGTGTGGTGTCCCGTGTATGGAGGGGTATTGGTGCGCTATCCTGTGTTTGGAGGGGCATTTGTTCTGTGTCCTCTGTTGGGAAGGTTATTGGTGCGATGTCCGGTGTTTAGAGGGTTATTAGTACGGTATCCCGTGTTTGGAGGTGCATTGGTACGTTATCCTGTGTTATGAGGGGTATTGGTGCAGTGTCCTATGTTAGGAGGGGTATTGGTGCTGTGTCCCGTGTTTGGAGGGGTATTTGTGTGGTGCCCCTTTTTGGAGGGGTATTAGTCCAGTGTCCCGTGTTTGGAGGGGAATTGGTTGCGGTGACCCATGTTTGGAGGGGTATTGGTGCCGTGTCCCATTTTGGAGGGGTATTAGTGCTGTGTCCCATGTTTGGAGGGGCATTGATGCTGTGTCCCGTGTATGGAGGGGTATTGGCGCGGTGTGCCACATTTGGAGGGGTGTTGGTGCGGTGTCCTGTGTTTGGAGGGGCTCTGGTTCCGTGTCCCGCATTTGGAGGGGTATTCGTGCTGTATCCCGTTTTTGGAGGGGTATTCGTGCTGTGACCCACATTTTGAGGGGTATCGGTGCGGTGTCCCGTATTTGGAGTGATATTGGTGCGTTGTCCCAAGTTTCGAGGGGTATTAGTGATGTGTCCCATGTTTGGGGGGGTATTGGTGCAGTGTCACATGTTTGGAGGGGCATTGGTGCGGTGTCCCGTGTTTGGAGGGTTATTGGTGCTGTGTCCCGTGTTTGGAGGGGTATTGCTGCGTTGTCCCATGTTTTGAGAGGTATTAGTGATGTGTCCAATGTTTGGGGGGGTATTGGTGCGGTGTCACATGTTTGGAGGGGTATTAGTGCGGTGCCCCATGTCTGGAGGGGTATTGGTGCGGTGTCCTGTGTTTGGAGGGGTATTGGTACTGTGGCCTTTGTTTGGAGGGGTGTTGGTGTGGTGTCCCGTGTTTGCAGTGGTATTGGTGCTGTGTCCCGTGTTTGGAGGGGTATTGACACAATATCCTGTGTGTGGAATGGTGTTAGTGCGGTGTCCCGTGTTTGGAGGGATATTGACACAATATCCTGTGTGTGGAATGGTGTTAGTGCGGTGTCCCGTGTTTGGAGGGGTATTGGTGCTTTGTCGTGTGTTTGGAGCGGTATTGGTGCTGTGTCCTGTGATTCGAGGTTTATTTGTGCGGTGTCCCATGTTTGGAGGGGAATTGGTGTGGTGTCCCATGTTTGGAGGGGTATTGTTGCTGTATACCCAGGTTGGGAGGGGTATTAGTGCGGTGTCCCGTGTATGGAGGGGTATTGGTGCGGTGTCCCATGTTTGGAGGGGTATTGGTGCTGATTCCCGTGTTTTGTGGGACATGGGTGTGGTGTCCCGTGTATGGAGGGGTATTAGTGTGGTGTCCCATGTATGGAGGGGTATTGGTGCTTTGTCGTGGGTTTGGAGCGGTATTGGTGCGGTGTCCCGTGTTTCGAGGTTTATTGGTGCAGTGTCCCATATTTGGAGGGGTATTGTCGTGGTGTCCCATGTTTGGACGGGTATTGGTGTGGTGTCCTGTGTTTGGAGGGGTATTGTTGCATTATCCTGTGTTTGGAAGGGTGTTAGTGCGGTGTCCCATGTTGGGAGGGGTATTAGTGCGGTGTCCCGTGTCTGGAGGGGTATTGGTGCTGCGTCTCGCATTTGGAGGGGTGTTGGTGCGGTATCCTGTGTTTGGAGGGGCACTGGTTCTGTGTCCTAGATTTGGAGGGGTATTGGTGCGGTGTCCCGTGTTTGGAGGGGTATTGGTGCGGTGTCCCGTATTTGGAGGGGTATTGGTGCGTCGTCCCATGTTTCGAGGGGTATTAGTGATGTGTCCCATGTTTGGGGGGGTATTGGTGCGGTGTCACATGTTTGGAGGGGTATTAGTGCAATGTCCCATGTCTGGAGGGGTATTGCTGTGGTGTCCCATGTCTGGAGGGGTATTGTTGTGGTGTCCCATGTCTGGAGGGGTATTGTTGCGGTGTCCCATGTTTGGACGGGTATTGGTGTGGTGTCCCATGTTTGGAGGGGTATTAGTGTGGTATCCTGTGTTTGGAGGGATATTGCTGTGGTGTCCCTTGTTTGGAGCGGTATTGGTTCTGTGTCCCGTGTTTGGAGGGGTATTGGTGTGGTGTCCCGTGTTTGGAGGGGTATTAGTGCGGTGTCCTGTGTTTGGAGGGGTATTGGTGCGGTCTCCCATGTTTGGAAGGGTATTGGTGCGGTGTCCCGTGTTTGGAGGGGTATTGTTGCGGTGTCCCGTGTTTGGAGGGGCATTAATGCTGTGTCCCGCGTTAGGAGGGGTGTTGGTGTGGTGTCCCATATTTGGAGGGGTATTAGTGTTGTGTCCCATGTTTGGGGGGGTATTGGTGCGGTGTCCCATGTTTGGAGGGGTATTGGTGCGGTGTCCTGTGTTTGGAGGGGTATTGTTGCATTATCCTGTGTTTGGAAGGGTGTTTGTGTGGTGTCCCTCGTTTGGAGGGGTATTGTTGCGGTGTCCCGTGTTTGGAGGGGTATTGGTGTGGTGTCCCGTGTTTGGAGGGGTATTGGTGTGGTGTCCCATGTTTGGAGGGGTATTGGTGCGCTATCCTGTGTTTGGTGGGGCATTGTTTCTGTGTCCTCTGTTTGGAGGGTTATTGGTGCTGTGTCCCATGTTTGGAGGTTTGTTGATGCGATATCCGGTGTTTAGAGGGTTATTAGTACGGTATCCCATGTTTGGATGTGCATTGGTGCATTATCATATGTTATGAGCGGTATTGGTGCAGTGACCCATGTTAGGAGGGGTATTGGTGCTGTGTCCCGTATTTAGAGGGGTATTTGTGCGGTGCCCCATGTTTGGAGGGGTATTAGTGCAGTGTCCCGTGTTTGGAGGGGAATTGGTTGCAGTGTCCCGTGTTTGGAGGGGAATTGGTTGCAGTGACCCACGTTTGGAGGGGTATTGGAGCCGTGTCCCATGTTGGGAGGGGTATTGGTGCGGTGTCCCGTGTTTGGATGGGTATTGGTGCTGTGTCCCGTGTTTGGAGGGGTGTTGGTGCCGAGTCTCATGTTTTGAGGGGTATTGTTGCTGTATCCCATGTTGGGAGGTGTATTAGTGCGGTGTCCCGTGTATGGAGGAGTATTGGTGCTGATTCCCATGTTTTGTGGGGCATTGGTGCGGTGTCCCATGTTGGGAGGGTTATTGGTGCAGTGTCCTATGTTGGGAGGGGTATTAGTGTGGTGTCCCATGTATGGAGGGGTATTGGTGCTGTGTCCCATGTATGGAAGATTTTTAGTGCGTTGTCCCGTGTTTAGAGGGGTATTGGTGCAGTGTCCCGTGTTTGGAGGGTATTGGTGCGGTGTCCCGTGCTTGGTGGGGAATTGGTGCGGTGTCCCATGTTTGGAGGGGTATTGGTGATGTGTCCCATGTTGGGACGAGTATTAGTGCGGTGCCCAGTGTATGGAGGGGTATTAGTGCGGTGTCCCGTGTTTGGAGGGCTATTGGTGCGATGTTCCGTGTTTGGAGGGTTATTACTGTGGTTTCCCATCTTTGGAGGTGTATTTGTGCGGTGTCCTGTGCTTGGAGGGGCATTGGTGCTGTGTCCTCTGTTTGGAGGGGTGTTGCTGCTGTGTCCCGTGTTTGGATGGGTATTGGTGCGGTGTCCCATGTTTGTAGGTGTATTGGTGCGATGTCCTGTGTTTCGAGGGGCATTGTTTCTGTGTCACGTGTATGGATGACTATTGGTTCTGTGTCCCATGTTTGGAGGGGTATTGTTTCGGTGTCCCATGTTTGGAGGGGAATTGTTCCGGTGTCCCATGATTGGATGGGTATTGGTGCGGTGTCCTGTGTTAGGAGGGGTATTGTTGCATTATCCTGTGTTTGGAAGGGTGTTAGTGTGGTGTCCCTCGTTTGGAGGGGTATTGGTGCTGTGTTGTGTTTTGGAGGGGTATTGTTGCGGTGACCCACGTTTGGAGGTGTATTGGTGTGGTCTCCCGTGTTTGGAGTGGTATTGGTGCTGTATCCCATGTTTGGAGGGGAATTGGTGCGGTGCCCCATGTTTGGATGGATATTGGTGTGGTGTCCCATGTTTGGAGGGGTATAGGTGCTGATTCCCATGTTTTGTGGGGCATTGGTGCGGTGTCCCGTGTTTGGAGGGGTATTGGTGTGGTGTCCCATGTTGGGAGGGTTATTGGTGCGGTGTCCCATGTTGGGAGGGGTATTAGTGTGGTGTCCCGTGTTTGGAGGTGTATTGGTGCGGTATCCTGTGTGTGGAGGGGTATTAGTGCGGTGTCCCATGTTTTGAGTGGTATTAGTGTGGTGTCCCATGTATGGAAGAGTTTTAGTGCATTGTTCCATGTTTAGAGGGGTATTGGTGCAGTGTCCCGTGTTTGGAGGTGTATTAGTGCGGTGTCCCATGTTTGGAGGTGTGTTAGTGCGGTGTCCGGTGTTTGGAGGTGTATTGGTGCTGTGTCCCGTGTTTGGAGGTGTATTGGTGCTGTGTCCCGTGTTTGGCGGGATATTGGTGCAAGGTCTTTTGTTTGGAGGGGTATTGGTATGGTGGCACGTGCTTGGAGGGGTATTGGTTCTGTGTCCCATGTTTGGAGGGGTATTGGTGCTCTATCCAATGTTTGGAGGAGTATTGGTTCTATGTCCCGTGTTTGGAAGTGTTTTGGTGCGTTATCCCGTGTTTGGAGGGATATTGGTTCTGTATCCAGTGTTTAGAGGGGTATTGGTGCGGTGTTCCGTGTTTGGAGGGGCATTGGTGCGGTGTCCCATGTATGGAAGAGGTTTAGTGCGGTGTCCCGTGTTTAGATGGGTATTGGTGCAATGTCCCATGTTGGGAGGGGTATATGTGTGGTGTCCCGTGTTTGGAGGGGTATTGGTACGGTATCCTGTGTTCGGAGTGGTATTGTTTCTGTGTCCTGTGTTTGGAGGTGTATTGGTGCGGTGTCTTGTGGTTGAGTGGCATTGCTTCTGTGTCCCGTGATTGGAGGGGTATTGGTGCTGTGTCCCATGTTTGGAGGGGTATTGCTTCTGTGTCCCATGTTTGGAGGGGTATTGTTGCAGTGTCCCATGTTTGGACGGGTATTGGTGTGGTGTCCTGTGTTTGGAGGGGTATTGTTGCGGTGTCCCATGATTGGATGGGTATTGGTGCGGTGTCCTGTGTTTGGAGGGGTATTGTTGCATTATCCTGTGTTTGGAAGGGTGTTAGTGCGGTGTCCCTCGTTTGGAGGGGTATTGTTGCGGTGACACACGTTTGGAGGTGTATTGGTGCGGTCTCCCGTGTTTGGAGGGGTATTGTTGCGGTGTCCCGTGTTTGGAGGGGAATTGGTGTGGTGTCCCGTGTTTGGAGGGGAATTGGTGCGCTATCCTGTGTTTGATGGGTCATTGGTTCTGTGTCCCATGTTTGGAGGTTTGTTGATGCGATGTCCGGTGTTTAGAGGGCTATTAGTACGGTATCCCGTGTTTGGATGTGCATAGGTGTGTTATCCTGTGTTATGAGGGGTATTGGTGCCGTGTCCCATGTTTGGAGGGGTATTTGTGCGGTGCCCCATGTTTGGAGGGGTATTAGTGCAGTGTCCCATGTTTGGAGGGGTATTGGTGTTGTATCCCAAGCTTGGAGGTGTATTGGTGCTGTGTCCCGTGTTTGGAGGGTTGTTGGTGTTGTATCCCAAGCCTGGAGGTGTATTGGTGCTGTGTCCCATGTTTGGAGGGGTATTGGTGTGGTGTCTCGTGTTTGGAGGGGTATTGGTGAGGTGTCTCATGTCTGGAGGGGTATTGGTGTGGCATCCCGTGTTTGGAGGGGTGATGGTTCGGTGTCTCGTGTTTGGAGGGGTATTGGTGCGGTGTCCCATGTTTGGAGGGTATTGGTGCGGTGTCCCGTGCTTGGTGGGGAATTGGTGCGGTGTCCCGTGTTTGGAGGGCTATTGGTGCGGTGTCCCATGTTGGGAGGGGTATTGGTGCGGTGTCCCGTGTTTGGAGCTATATTGGTGCGGTATCCTGTGTTTGGAGGGGCATTGGTTCTGTGCCCCCTGTTTGGAGATGTATTGGTGCTGTGTCCCATGTTTGGAGGTTTGTTGGTGCGATGTCCCGTGTTTGGAGGGTTATTACTGTGGTTCCCATCTTTGGAGGTGTATTTGTGCGGTCTCCTGTGTTTGGAGGGGCATTGATGCTGTGTCCCACGTTTGGAGGGGTGTTAGTGCTGCGTCCCGTGTTTGGAGGGGTATTGGTGCTGTGTCCTGTGTTTGGAGGGGTATTGGTGCTGTGTTGTGTTTTGGAGGGGTATTGTTGCGGTGACCCACGTTTGGAGGTGTATTAGTGCGATCTCCCGTGTTTGGAGGGGTATTGTTGCGGTGTCCCGTGTTTGGTGGGGAATTGGTGTGGTGTCCCATGTTTGGAGGGGTATTGGTGTGCTATCCTGTGTTTGGAGGGGCATTGGTGCGCTATCCTGTGTTTGGTGGGGCATTGGTTCTGTGTCCTCTGTTTGGAGGGTTATTGGTGCTGTGTCCCATGTTTGGAGGTTTGTTGGTGCGATGTCCGGTGTTTAGAGGGTTATTAGTACGGTATCCCGTGTTTGGATGTGCAGTGGTGCATTATCCTGTGTTATGAGCGGTATTGGTGCAGTGTCCCATGTTAAGAGGGGTATTGGTGCTGTGTCTCGTGTTTGGAGGGGTATTTGTGTGGTGCCCCATGTTTGGAGGGGTATTAGTGCAGTGTCCCGTGTTTGGAGGGGAATTGGTTGCAGTGACCCATGTTTTGAGGGGTATTGGTGCCGTCTCCCATTTTGGGAGGGGTATTAGTGCGGTGTCCCGTGTATGGAGGCATATTGGTGCGGTGTCCCGTGTTTGGAGGGGCATTGATGCTGTGTCCCGCGTTTGGAGGGGTGTTGGTGCGGTATCCTGTGTTTGGAGGTGTATTAGTGCGGTGTCCCGTGTATGGAGGGGTCTTGGTGCGGTGCCCCATGTTTGGAGGGGTATTGGTGTGGTGTGCCATGTTTGGAGGGGTATTGGTGCTGATTTCCATGTTTTGTGGGGCATTGGTGCAGTGTCCCGTTTTTGGAGGGGTATTGGTGCGGTGTCCCATGTTGGGAGGGTTATTGGTGTGGTGTCCTGTGTATAGAGGGGTATTGGTGCTGTGTCCCGTGTTTGGAGGTGTATTGGTGCGGTATCCTGTGTTTGGAGGTGTATTGGTGCGGTATCCTGTGTTTGGAGGGGTATTGGTGCGGTATCCCATGTATGGAAGAGTTTTAGCGCGTTGTCCCGTGATTAGAGGGGTATTAGTGCGGTGTCCTGTGTATGGAGGCGTATTGGTGTGGTGTCCCGTGTTTGTAGGGGTATTGGTGCTGTGTCCCATGTATGGAAAATTTTTAGTGCGTTGTCCCGTGTTTGGAGGTGTATTAGTGCGGTGTTCCATATTTGGAGTTGTATTGGAGTGGTCTCCTGTGTTTGGAGGGGTATTGGTTCTGTGACCCGTGTTTGGATGGGTATTGGTGCTGTGCCCCGTGTTTGGAGGGGTATTGGTGCGGTGTCCCGTGTTTGTAGGGGTATTGGTTCTGTGTCCTGTGTTTGGAGGGGTATTGCTTCTGTGTCCCGTGTTTGGAGGGGCATTGCTTCTGTGTCCCATGTTTAGAGGGGTTTTGGTGCAGTGTCCCGTGTTTGTAGGGGTATTGGTGCAGTTTGCCATGTTTGGAGGGGTATTGGTGCTGTGTCCCATGTTTGGAGGGGTATTGGTGCTGTGTCCCATGTTTGGCAGGGCATAAGTGCGGTTTTCCATGTTTGTAGGGTTATTGGTGCGGTGTCCCATGCTTGAAGGGTTATTGGTGTGGAGTCCCGTCTTTCAAGGGGTATTGGTGCAGTGTCCCATATATGGAAGAGTTTTAGTGCAGTGTCCCGTGTTTGGAGGGGAATTGGTGAGGTGTGCCGTGTTTGGAGGGGTATTGGTGATGTGTCCCATGCTTAGACGGGTATTAGTGTGGTGTCCCGTGTTTGGAGGGGCATTGCTTCTGTGTCCCGTGTTTGGAGGGGTTTTGGTGCGTTGTCCCGTGTTTGGAGGGGTATTGGTGCGGTATCTTGTGTTGGGAGGGGTATTGAAGCTGTGTCCCGTGTTTGGAGGGGTATTGGTGCGTTGCCCCATGTTTGGAGGGGTATTGGTGCGGTGTCCCATGTATGGAAGAGTTTTAGTGCGGTGTCCCGTGTTTAGAGGGGCATTGGTGCGGTGTCCCATGTTGGGAGGTGTATTGGTGCGGTGTCCTGCGTTTCGAGGGGCATTGGTGCTGTGTCCCGCGTTTGGAGGTGTATTGGCCCTGTGTGCCTTGTTTGGAGGGGTGTTGGTGCTGTGTCCCGTGATTGGAGGGGTATTGGTGCTGTGTCCCATGTTTGGAGGGGTATTGGTGCGGTGTCCCATGTTTGGAGGGGTATTCCTGCTGTGTCCCGTGTTTGGAGGTGTATTGGCCCTGTGTGCCTTGTTTGGAGGGGTGTTGGTGCTGTGTCCCGTGATTGGAGGGGTATTGGTGCTGTGTCCCGTGTTTGGAGGGGTATTGGTGCTGTGTTCCATGTTTGGAGGGGTATTGGTGCTGTGTCCCATGTTTGGATGTGTGTTGGTGCTGTGGCCCGTGTTTTGAGGTGTATTAGTGCGGTGTCCCATGTTTGGAGGGGTATTGGTGATGTGTCCCATGTTTGGAGGGGCATTAGTGTGGTGTCCCGTGTATGGAGGGCTATTCGTGTGGTGTCCCGTGTTTGGAGGGGTATTGGTTCCCTGTCCCAACTTTGGAGGGGTATTAATACTGTGTCCCGTGTTTGGAGGGGTATTGGTGCGGTGTCCCATTTTTGGAGGAGTATTGGTGCGGTGTCCCGTGTTGGATGGGTATTGTTGTGGTGTCCCATGTTTGGAGGGGTATTGGTGCGGTATCCTGTGTTCGGAGGGGTATTGGTTCTGTGTCCTGTGTGTGGGGGGGTATTGGTGCTGTGTCCCGTGTTTGGAGGTGTATTGGTGCGATGTCCCGTAGTTGGAGGGGTATTGGTTCCGTGTCCCATGTTTGGAGGGGAATTGGTGCGGTGTCCCATGTTTGGAGGGGTATTGGTGATGTGTCCCGCGTTTGGAGGCTTGTTGGTGCTGTGTCCCGTGTTTGGAGGGGTATTGGTGCGTTGTCCCATGTTTGGAGGGGTATTGGTGCATTGTCCCATGTTTGGAGGGGTATTGGTGCGTTGTCCCGTGTTTGGAGGGGTATTGGTGCGTTGTCCCGTGTTTGGAGGGGTATTGGTTCTGTGTCCCGTGTTTGGAGGGGTATTGGTGCGGTGTCCCATCTTTGGAGGGGTATTGCTTCTATGTCCCATGCTTGAAGGATCATTGGTTCTGTGTCCCATGTTTGGATGTGTATTGGTACTGTGTCCCGCGTTTGGAGGGGTATTGGTGTGGTGTCCCATGTTTGGAAGAGTGTTAGTGCAGTGTTCCATGTTTGGAGGAGTATTGGTGCGGTGTCCTGTGTTTGGAGGAGTATTGGTGCGGTGTCCCGTGTTTGGAGGGGAATTGGTGCGGTGTCCCGTGTTTGGAGGGGTATTGGTGCAGTGTCCCATGTTGGGAGGGGTATTGGTGTGATGTCCCGTGTTTGGAGGGTTATTACTGCGGCGTCCAATGTATGGAGGTGTATTGGTGTGGTGTCCTGCGTTTGCAGGGGCATGGGTGCTGTGCCCTGCATTTGGAGGGGTGTTGGTGTGTTGTCCTGTGTTTGGAAGGGTATTGGTGCGGTGTCCTATGTTTGGAGGGGTATTAGTGTAGTGTCACGTGTTTGCAGGGGTATTGGTGCGGTGTCCCGTGTTTGGAGGTGTATTGGTTCTGTCTCCTATGTTTGGAGTGGTATTGATGCTGTGTCCCGCGTTTGGAGGGATATTGGTGCGGTGCCCCGTGTTTGGAGGGGTATTGGTGCGGTCTCCCATCTTTGGAGGGGTATTGGTGCGGTGTCCCATGTTTGGAGACGTATTGGTGCGGTGTCCCGTGTTTGGAGGGGTATTGTCGCGGTGTCCCATGTTTGGAGGGGTATTGTTGTGGTGTCCGATGTTTGGACGGGTATTGGTGCGGTGTCCTGTGTTTGGAGGGGCATTGATGCTGTGTCCCGCGTTTGGAGGGGTGTTGGTGTGGTGTCCCGTATTTGGAGGGGTATTAGTGTTGTGTCCTATGTTTGGGGGGGTATTGGTGTGGTGTCACATGTTTGGGGGCGTATTGGTGCGGTGTCCCATGTTTGGAGGGGTATTGTTGCGGTGTCCCATGTTTGGACGGGTATTGGTGCGGTGTCCTGTGTTTGGAGGGGTATTGTTGCATTATCCTGTGTTTGGAAGGGTGTTAGTGCGGTGTCCCTCGTTTGGAGGGGTATTTGCGCTGTGTCGTGTGTTTGGAGGGGTATTGTTGCGGTGTCCCGTGTTTGGAGGTGTATTGGTGTGGTCTCCCGTGTTTGGAGGGGTATTGTTGCGGTGTCCCGTGTTTGGAGGTGTATTGGTGTGGTCTCCCGTGTTTGGAGGGGTATTGTTGCGGTGTCCCATGTTTGGAGGGGAATTGGTGTGGTGTCCCGTGTTTGGAGGGGTATTGGTGCGCTATCCTGTGTTTGGTGGGTCATTGGTTCTGTGTCCTCTGTTTGGAGGGTTATTGGTGCTGTGTCCCATTTTTGGAGGTTTGTTGGTGCGATGTCCGGTGTTTAGAGGGTTATTAGTACGGTATTCCGTGTTTGGATGTGCATTGGTGCGTTATCCTGTGTTATGAGGGGTATTGGTGCAGTGACCCATGTTTGGAGGGGTATTGGTGGTGTGTCCCGCGTTTGGAGTGGTGTTGGTGCTGTATCCCATGTTTGGAGGGGAATTGGTGCGGTGCCCCATGTTTGGATGGGTATTGGTGTGGTGTCCCATGTTTGGAGGGGTATAGGTGCTGATTCCCATGTTTTGTGGGGCATTGGTGCGGTGTCCCGTGTTTGGAGGGGTATTGGTGTGGTGTCCCATGTTTGGAGGGGTATAGGTGCTGATTCCCATGTTTTGTGGGGCATTGGTGCGGTGTCCCGTGTTTGGAGGGGTATTGGTGTGGTATCCTGTGTGTGGAGGGGTATTGGTGCGGTGTCCCATGTTTTGAGTGGTATTAGTGTGGTGTCCCATGTATGGAAGAGTTTTAGTGCATTGTTCCATGTTTAGAGGGGTATTGGTGCAGTGTCCCGTGTTTGGAGGTGTATTAGTGCGGTGTCCCATGTTTGGAGGTGTGTTAGTGCGGTGTCCAGTGTTTGGAGGGGTATTGGTGCTGTGTCCCATGTATGGAAGATTTTTAGTGCGTTGTCCCGTGTTTAGAGGGTTATTGGTGCAGTGTCCCGTGTTTGGAGGTGTATTAGTGCGGTGTCCCATGTTTGGAGGTGTATTGGTGCGGTATCCTGTGTTTGGAGGGGTATTGGTTCTGTGTCCCGTGTTTGGAGGGTTGTTGGTGTGGTGCCCCTTGTTTGGAGGGTTATTGGTGCAGTGTCCCGTGTTTGGAGGGGCATTGCTTCTGTGTCCCGTGTTTGGAGGGGCATTGCTTCTGTGTCCCGTGTTTGGAGGTGTATTGGTTCTGTGTCCCATGTTTGGAGGGGTATTGGTACCGTGTCCCGTGTTTGCTGGGCTATAGGTGCGGTGCCCTGTGTATGGAGGGGTATTAGTGCGGTGTCCCGTGTTTGGAGGGCTATTGGTGCGGTGTCCCATGTTGGGAGGGGTATTGGTGTGGTGTCCCGTGTTTGGAGGTGTATTGGTGCGGTGTCCTGTGTTTGGAGGGGCATTGGTGCGATGTCCCATGTTTGGAGGGTTATTACTGTGGTTTCCCATGTTTGGAAGAGTATTAGTGCTGTGTCCCGTGTTTGAAGGATCATTGGTTCTGTGTCCCATGTTTGGATGGGTATTGGTGCTGTGTCCCGTGTTTGGCGGGTATAAGTGCGGTCTCCCATGTTGGGAGGGGTATTAGTGCCATTTTCTTTTTTTTGGAGGGGTATTGGTGCGGTGTCCCGTGTTTGGTGGGGTATTGGTGCGATGTCCTTTTTGTGGAGGGGTTTTGGTCTGGTGTCACGTGTTTGGGGGGGTATTGGTGCAGGTCCCCGTGTTTGGAGGGATATTGGTTCTGTATCCCGTGTTTAGAGGGGTATTGGTGCGGTGTTCCGTGTTTGGAGGGGCATTGGTGCGGTGTCCCATGTATGGAAGAGGTTTAGTGCGGTGTCCCGTGTTTAGATGGGTATTGGTGCAATGTCCCATGTTGGGAGGGGTATATGTGTGGTGTCCCGTGTTTGGCGGGTATAGGTGCGATGTCCTTTTTGTGGAGGGGTATTGGTCTGGTGTCACGTGTTTGGGGGTGGTATTGGTGCAGGTCCCCGTGTTTGGATGGGTATTGGTGCTGTGTCCCATGTTTTGAGGGATATTGGTGCATTGTTCCGTTTTTGGAGGGGTATTGGTGCTGTGTCCCGTGTTTGGAGGGGTATTAGTGCTATGTCTCGTGTTTGGAGGGGTATTAGTGCACTACCACGTGTTTGGAGGTGTACTGGTGCTATGTCCCGTGTTTGGAGGTGTATTGGTGCTATGTCCCGTGTTTGGAGGGGTATTGGTGCGATGTCCTTTTTGTGCAGGGGTATTGATCTGGTGTCACGTGTTTGGGGGGGTATTGGTGCAGGTTCCCGTGTTTGGATGGGTATTGGTGCTGTGTCCCATGTTCGGAGGGATATTGGTGCATTGTTCCATTTTTGGAGGGGTATTGGTGCTGTGTCCCGTGTTTGGAGGGGTATTAGTGCTATGTCTCGTGTTTGGAGGGGTATTAGTGCACTGCCACATGTTTGGAGGTGTATTGGTGCTATGTCCCGTGTTTGGAGGGGTATTGGTGCTATGTCCCGTGTTTGGAGGGGTATTAGTGCAGTGCCACGTGTTTGGAGGTGTATTGGTGTGGTGTCCCATGTTGGGCCGGGTGTTGGCAGTGTGTCCCGTGTTTGGAGGGGTATTGGTGCGGTGTCCCATGTTTGGAGGTGTATTGGTGCGGAGTCCCATGTTTGGAGGGGTATTGGTGCGGTGTCCTGTGTTTGAAGGGTTATTGGTGCTGTGTCCCGTGTTTGGAGGTGTTTTGGTGCTGTGTCCTGTGTTTGGAGGTGTATTGGTGCTGTGTCCCATGTTTGGAGGGGTATTGGTGCTCTATCCAATGTTTGGAGGAGTATTGGTTCTATGTCCCGTGTTTGGAAGTGTTTCGGTGTGTGTGTCCCGTGTTTGGAGGTGTATTGGTTCGGTGTCCCATGTTTGGAGGGGTATTGGATAATATCCCATGTTTAGAGGGGTATTAGTGCGGTGTCCCATGTTTGGAGCTGTATTGTTGCGGCATCCTGTGTTTGGAGGGGTATTGGTTCAGTGTTCCATGTTTGGAGAGTTATTGGTGCTGTGTCCCTTGTTTGGAGGTTTGTTGGTACGATGTCCCGTGTTTGGAGGGTTATTACTGTGCTGTCCCATCTTTGGAGGGGTATTGGTGCGGTGTCCTGCGTTTCGAGGGGCATTGGTGCTGTGTCCCGCGTTTGGAGGGGTGTTGCTGCTATGTCCCATGTTTGGAGGGGTATTGGTGCTGTGTCCCGTGTTTGGAGGGGTATTGGTGCTGTGTCCCGTGTTTGGAGGGGTATTGGTGCTGTGTCCCGTGTTTGGAGGGGTATTGGTGCTGTGTTCCATGTTTGGAGGGGTATTGGTGCGGTGTCCTGTGATTGGAGGGGTATTCCTGCTGTGTTCCGTGTTTGGAGGGGTATTGGTGCTGTGTCCCATGTTTGGATGTGTGTTGGTGCTGTGGCCCGTGTTTTGAGGTGTATTAGTGCGGTGTCCCGTGTTTGGAGGGGAATTGGTGCAGTGTCCCATGTTTGGAGGGGTATTGGTGATGTGTCCCATGTTTGGAGGGGCATTAGTGTGGTGTCCCGTGTATGGAGGGCTATTCGTGTGGTGTCCCGTGTTTGGAGGGGTATTAGTGCAGTATCCTGTGTTTGGAGGGGTATTGCTGTGTTGTCCCGTGTTTGGAGGGGTATTGGTTCCCTGTCCCAACTTTGGAGGGGTATTAATACTGTGTCCCGTGTTTGGAGGGGTATTGGTGCGGTGTCCCATTTTTGGAGGAGTATTGGTGCGGTGTCCCGTGTTGGATGGGTATTGTTGTGGTGTCCCATGTTTGGAGGGGTATTGGTGCGGTATCCTGTGTGTGGGGGGGTATTGGTGCTGTGTCCCGTGTTTGGAGGTGCATTGGTGCGATGTCCCGTAGTTGGAGGGGTATTGGTTCCGTGTCCCATGTTTGGAGGGGAATTGGTGCGGTGTCCCATGTTTGGAGGGGTATTGGTGATGTGTCCCGCGTTTGGAGGCTTGTTGGTGCTGTGTCCCGTGTTTGGAGGGGTATTGGTGCGTTGTCCCATGTTTGGAGGGGTATTGGTGCGTTGTCCCATGTTTGGAGGGGTATTGGTGCGGTGTCCCGTGTTTGGAGGGGCATTGCTTCCATTTCCCGTGTTTGGAGCGGCATTGGTTCTGTGTCCTGTGTTTGGAGGTGTATTGGTCCGCTGCCCCATGTTTGTAGGGGTATTGGTGAGGTGCCACGTGTTTGGAAATGTACTGATGCGGTGTCGCATGTTTGGAGGGGTATTGGTGCGTTGTCCCATGTTTGGAGGGGTATTGGTTCTGTGTCCCGTGTTTGGAGGGGTATTGGTGCGTTGTCCCATGTTTGGATGTGTATTGGTACTGTGTCCCGCGTTTGGAGGGGTATTGGTGTGGTGTCCCGTGTTTGGAGGGGAATTGGTGCGGTGTCCCATGTTTGGAGGCGTATTGGTGTGGTGTCCCGTGTTTGGAGGGGTATTGGTGTGGTGTCCCGTGTTTGGAGGGGAATTGGTGCGGTGTCCCGTGTTTGGAGGGGAATTGGTGCGGTGTCCCGTGTTTGGAGGGGAATTGGTGCGGTGTCCCGTGTTTGGAGGGGAATTGGTGTGGTGTCCCGTGTTTGGAGGGGTATTGGTGTGGTGTCCCGTGTTTGGAGGGGTATTGGTGGAGTGTCCCATGTTGGGAGGGGTATTGGTGTGATGTCCCGTGTTTGGAGGGTTATTACTGCGGCGTCCAATGTATGGAGGTGTATTGGTGTGGTGTCCTGCGTTTGCAGGGGCATGGGTGCTGTGCCCTGCATTTGGAGGGGTGTTGGTGTGTTGTCCTGTGTTTGGAAGGGTATTGGTGCGGTGTCCTATGTTTGGAGGGGTATTAGTGTAGTGTCACGTGTTTGCAGGGGTATTGGTGCGGTGTCCCGTGTTTGGAGGTGTATTGGTTCTGTCTCCTATGTTTGGAGTGGTATTGATGCTGTGTCCCGCGTTTGGAGGGATATTGGTGCGGTGCCCCATGTTTGGAGGGGTATTGGTGCGGTCTCCCATCTTTGGAGGGGTATTGGTGCGGTATCCTGTGTGTGGAGGGGTATTAGTGCGGTGTCCCATGTTTTGAGTGGTATTAGTGTGGTGTCCCATGTATGGAAGAGTTTTAGTGCATTGTTCCATGTTTAGAGGGGTATTGGTGCAGTGTCCCGTGTTTGGAGGTGTATTAGTGCGGTGTCCCATGTTTGGAGGTGTGTTAGTGCGGTGTCCGGTGTTTGGAGGTGTATTGGTGCTGTGTCCCGTGTTTGGAGGTGTATTGGTGCTGTGTCCCGTGTTTGGCGGGATATTGGTGCAATGTCTTTTGTTTGGAGGGGTATTGGTATGGTGGCACGTGCTTGGAGGGGTATTGGTTCTGTGTCCCATGTTTGGAGGGGTATTGGTGCTCTATCCAATGTTTGGAGGAGTATTGGTTCTATGTCCCGTGTTTGGAAGTGTTTTGGTGCGTTATCCCGTGTTTGGAGGGATATTGATTCTGTATCCAGTGTTTAGAGGGGTATTGGTGCGGTGTTCCGTGTTTGGAGGGGCATTGGTGCGGTGTCCCATGTATGGAAGAGGTTTAGTGCGGTGTCCCGTGTTTAGATGGGTATTGGTGCAATGTCCCATGTTGGGAGGGGTATATGTGTGGTGTCCCATGTTTGGAGGGGTATTGGTGCGGTATCCTGTGTTCGGAGTGGTATTGTTTCTGTGTCCTGTGTTTGGAGGTGTATTGGTGCGGTGTCTTGTGGTTGAGTGGCATTGCTTCTGTGTCCCGTGATTGGAGGGGTATTGGTGCTGTGTCCCATGTTTGGAGGGGTATTGGTGCTGTGTTCCGTGTTTGCAGGGGTATTGGTGCGGTGTCCTGTGATTGGAGGGGTATTGCTGCTGTGTCCCGTGTTTGGAGGGGTATTGGTGCTGTGTTCCGTGTTTGGAGGGGTATTGGTGCTGTGTCCCGTGTTTGGATGTGTGTTAGTGCTGTGGCCCGTGTTTTGAGGTGTATTAGTGCGGTGTCCCGTGTTTGGAGGGGAATTGGTGCAGTGTGCCATGTTTGGAGGTGTATTGGTGATGTGTCCCATGTTTGGAGGGGCATTAGTGTGGTGTCCCGTGTATGGAGGGCTATTCGTGTGGTGTCCCGTGTTTGGAGGGGTATTAGTGCAGTATCCTGTGTTTGGAGGGGTATTGCTGTGTTGTCCCGTGTTTGGAGGGGTATTGGTTCCCTGTCCCAACTTTGGAGGGGTATTAATACTGTGTCCCGTGTTTGGAGGGGTATTGGTGCGGTGTCCCATTTTTGGAGGAGTATTTTTGCAGTGTCCCGTGTTTGGATGGGTATTGTTGTGGTGTCCCATGTTTGGAGGGGTATTGGTGCGGTATCCTGTGTTTGGAGGGGTATTGGTTCTGTGTCCTGTGTGTGGGGGGGTATTGGTACTGTGTCCCGCGTTTGGAGGGGTATTGGTGTGGTGTCCCATGTTTGGAAGAGTGTTAGTGCAGTGTTCCATGTTTGGAGGAGTATTGGTGCGGTGTCCCGTGTTTGGAGGGGAATTGGTGCGGTGTCCCGTGTTTGGAGGGGTATTGGTGCAGTGTCCCGTGTTTGGAGGGGTATTGGTGCTGTGTCCCATGTTTGGAGGTTTGTTGGTGCGATGTCCCGTGTTTGGAGGGTTATTACTACGGTGTCCCATCTTTGGAGGGGTATCGGTGTGATGTCCTGTGTTCGGAGGGGTATTGGTTCTGTGTCCCGTGTTTTGAGGGGTATTGGTTCTGTGTCCCATGTTTGGATGGTTATTGGTTCTGTGTCCCGTGTTTGGCGGGTATAGGTGTGATGTCCTTTTTGTGGAGGGGTATTGGTCTGGTGTCACGTGTTTGGGGGTGGTATTGGTGCAGGTCCCCGTGTTTGGATGGGTATTGGTGCTGTGTCCCATGTTCGGAGGGATATTGGTGCATTGTTCCGTTTTTGGAGGGGTATTGGTGCTGTGTCCCGTGTTTGGAGGGGTATTAGTACTATGTCTCGTGTTTGGAGGGGTATTAGTGCACTGCCACGTGTTTGGAGGTGTATTGGTGCTATGTCCCGTGTTTGGAGGGGTATTGGTGCTATGTCCCATGTTTGGAGGGGTATTAGTGCAGTGCCACGTGTTTGGAGGTGTATTGGTGTGGTGTCCCATGTTGGGATGGGTGTTGGCACTGTGTCCCGTGTTTGGAGGGGTATTGGTGCGTTGTGCCATGTTTGGAGGGGTATTGGTGCGGTGTCCCATGTTTGGAGGTGTATTGGTGCGGAGTCCCATGTTTGGAGGTGTATTGGTGCGGTGTCCTGTGTTTGAAGGGGTATTGGTGCTGTGTCCCGTGTTTGGAGGTGTTTTGGTGCTGTGTCCCGTGTTTGGAGGTGTATTGGTGCTGTGTCCCGTGTTTGGCGGGATATTGGTGCAATGTCTTTTGTTTGGAGGGGTATTGGTATGGTGGCACGTGCTTGGAGGGGTATTGGTTCTGTGTCCCATGTTTGGAGGGGTATTGGTGCTCTATCCAATGTTTGGAGGAGTATTGGTTCTATGTCCCATGTTTGGAAGTGTTTCGGTGCGTTATCCCATGTTTGGAGGGATATTGGTTCTGTATCCCGTGTTTTGAGGGGTATTGGTGTGTCGTCCCATGTTTGGAAGAGTATTAGTGCTGTGTCCCGTGTTTGAAGGATCATTGGTTCTGTGTCCTATGTTTGGATGGGTATTGGTGCTGTGTCCCGTGTTTGAAGGATCATTGGTTCTGTGTCCTATGTTTGGATGGGTATTGGTGCTGTGTCCCATGTTTGAAGGATCATTGGTTCTGTGTCCTATGTTTGGATGGGTATTGGTGCTGTGTCCCATGTTTGAAGGATCATTGGTTCTGTGTCCTATGTTTGGATGGGTATTGGTGCTGTGTCCCATGTTTGAAGGATCATTGGTTCTGTGTCCTATGTTTGGATGGGTATTGGTGCTGTGTCCCGTGTTTGGCGGGTATAGGTGTGGTGTCCCATGTTGGGAGGGGTATTAGTGCAATTTTCTTTTTTTTGGAGGGGTATTGGTGCGGTGTCCCGTGTTTGGTGGGGTATTGGTGCGATGTCCTTTTTGTGGAGGGGTATTGATCTGGTGTCACGTGTTTGGGGGGGTATTGGTGCAGGTCCCCGTGTTTGGATGGGTATTGGTGCTGTGTCCCATGTTCGGAGGGATATTGGTGCATTGTTCCGTTTTTGGAGGGGTATTGGTGCTGTGTCCCGTGTTTGGAGCGGTATTAGTGCACTGCCACGTGTTTGGAGGTGTATTGGTGCTATGTCCCGTGTTTGGAGGGGTATTGGTGCTATGTCCCGTGTTTGGAGGGGTATTAGTGCAGTGCCACGTGTTTGGAGGTGTATTGGTGTGGTGTCCCATGTTGGGCCGGGTGTTGGCAGTGTGTCCCGTGTTTGGAGGGGTATTGGTGCGTTGTGCCATGTTTGTAGGGGTAATGGTGCTGTGTCCCATGTTTGGATGTGTATTAGTGTGGTGTCCCATGCTTGGAGGGTTATTGGTGCGTTGTCCCATGTTTGGAGGTGTATTGGTGCGGTGTCCCATGTTTGGAGGTGTATTGGTGTGGAGTCCCATGTTTGGAGGGGCATTGGTGCGGTGTCCCATGTATGGAAGAGGTTTAGTGCGGTGTCCCGTGTTTAGAGGGGTATTGGTGCAATGTCCCATGTTGGGAGGGGTATATGTGTGGTGTCCCGTGTTTGGAGGGGTATTGGTGCGGTATCCTGTGTTCGGAGTGGTATTGTTTCTGTGTCCTGTGTTTGGAGGTGTATTGGTGCGGTGTCTTGTGGTTGAGTGGCATTGCTTCTGTGTCCCGTGTTTGGAGGAATATTGGTACCGTGCCCCGTGTTTGGCGGGCTATAGGTGCGGTGTCCCGTGTTTGGAGCTGTATTGGTTCGGCATCCTGTATTTGGAGGGGCATTGATTCTGTGTTCCATGTCTGGAGAGGTATTGGTGCTGTGTCCCATGTTTGGAGGTTTGTTGGTGCGATGTCCCGTGTTTGGAGGGTTATTACTACGGTGTCCCATCTTTGGAGGGGTATCGGTGTGGTGTCCTGTGTTCGGAGGGGTATTGGTTCTGTGTCCCGTGTTTTGAGGGGTATTGGTTCTGTGTCCCATGTTTGGATGGTTATTGGTTCTGTGTCCCGTGTTTGGCGGGTATAGGTGTGATGTCCTTTTTGTGGAGGGGTATTGGTCTGGTGTCACGTGTTTGGGGGTGGTATTGGTGCAGGTCCCCGTGTTTGGATGGGTATTGGTGCTGTGTCCCATGTTCGGAGGGATATTGGTGCATTGTTCCGTTTTTGGAGGGGTATTGGTGCTGTGTCCCGTGTTTGGAGGGGTATTAGTACTATGTCTCGTGTTTGGAGGGGTATTAGTGCACTGCCACGTGTTTGGAGGTGTATTGGTGCTATGTCCCGTGTTTGGAGGGGTATTGGTGCTATGTCCCATGTTTGGAGGGGTATTAGTGCAGTGCCACGTGTTTGGAGGTGTATTGGTGTGGTGTCCCATGTTGGGATGGGTGTTGGCACTGTGTCCCGTGTTTGGAGGGGTATTGGTGCGTTGTGCCATGTTTGGAGGGGTATTGGTGTGGTGTCCCATGTTTGGAGGGATATTGGTGCATTGTTCCGTTTTTGGAGGGGTATTGGTGCTGTGTCCTGTGTTTGGAGGGGTATTAGTGCTATGTCTCGTGTTTGGAGGGGTATTAGTGCACTGCCACGTGTTTGGAGGTGTATTGGTGCTATGTCCCGTGTTTGGAGGGGTATTGGTGCTATGTCCCATGTTTGGAGGGGTATTAGTGCAGTGCCACGTGTTTGGAGGTGTATTGGTGTGGTGTCCCATGTTGGGATGGGTGTTGGCACTGTGTCCCGTGTTTGGAGGGGTATTGGTGCGTTGTGCCATGTTTGGAGGGGTATTGGTGCGGTGTCCCATGTTTGGAGGTGTATTGGTGCGGAGTCCCATGTTTGGAGGTGTATTGGTGCGGTGTCCTGTGTTTGAAGGGGTATTGGTGCTGTGTCCCGTGTTTGGAGGTGTTTTGGTGCTGTGTCCCGTGTTTGGAGGTGTATTGGTGCTGTGTCCCGTGTTTGGCGGGATATTGGTGCAATGTCTTTTGTTTGGAGGGGTATTGGTATGGTGGCACGTGCTTGGAGGGGTATTGGTTCTGTGTCCCATGTTTGGAGGGGTATTGGTGCTCTATCCAATGTTTGGAGGAGTATTGGTTCTATGTCCCATGTTTGGAAGTGTTTCGGTGCGTTATCCCATGTTTGGAGGGATATTGGTTCTGTATCCCGTGTTTTGAGGGGTATTGGTGTGTCGTCCCATGTTTGGAAGAGTATTAGTGCTGTGTCCCGTGTTTGAAGGATCATTGGTTCTGTGTCCTATGTTTGGATGGGTATTGGTGCTGTGTCCCGTGTTTGGCGGGTATAGGTGTGGTGTCCCATGTTGGGAGGGGTATTAGTGCAATTTTCTTTTTTTTGGAGGGGTATTGGTGCGGTGTCCCGTGTTTGGTGGGGTATTGGTGCGATGTCCTTTTTGTGGAGGGGTATTGATCTGGTGTCACGTGTTTGGGGGGGTATTGGTGCAGGTCCCCGTGTTTGGATGGGTATTGGTGCTGTGTCCCATGTTCGGAGGGATATTGGTGCATTGTTCCGTTTTTGGAGGGGTATTGGTGCTGTGTCCCGTGTTTGGAGGGGTATTAGTGCTATGTCTCGTGTTTGGAGGGGTATTAGTGCACTGCCACGTGTTTGGAGGTGTATTGGTGCTATGTCCCGTGTTTGGAGGGGTATTGGTGCTATGTCCCGTGTTTGGAGGGGTATTAGTGCAGTGCCACGTGTTTGGAGGTGTATTGGTGTGGTGTCCCATGTTGGGCCGGGTGTTGGCACTGTGTCCCGTGTTTGGAGGGGTATTGGTGCGTTGTGCCATGTTTGTAGGTGTAATGGTGCTGTGTCCCATGTTTGGATGTGTATTAGTGCGGTGTCCCATGCTTGGAGGGGTATTGGTGCGGTGTCCCATGTTTGGAGGTGTATTGGTGCGGAGTCCCATGTTTGGAGGGGTATTGGTGCGGTGTCCTGTGTTTGAAGGGGTATTGGTGCTGTGTCCCGTGTTTGGAGGTGTTTTGGTGCGGTGTCCCGTGTTTGGAGGGGTATTGGTGCTGTGTCCCATGTTTGGAGGTGTATTGGTGCTGTGTCCCATTTTTGGAGGTGTATTGGTGCTGTGTCCCGTGTTAGGCGGGATATTGGTGCAATGTCTTTTGTTTGGAGGGGTATTGGTATGGTGGCACGTGCTTGGAGGGGTATTGGTTCTGTGTCCCATGTTTGGAGGGGTATTGGTGCTCTATCCAATGTTTGGAGGAGTATTGGTTCTATGTCCCGTGTTTGGAAGTGTTTTGGTGCGTTATCCCGTGTTTGGAGGGATATTGGTTCTGTATCCAGTGTTTAGAGGGGTATTGGTGCGGTGTTCCGTGTTTGGAGGGGCATTGGTGCGGTGTCCCATGTATGGAAGAGGTTTAGTGCAGTGCCATGTGTTTGGAGGTGTATTGGTGCTCTGTCCCATGTTTGGAGGGGTATTGGTGCTGTGTCCCGTGTTTTGAGGGGTATTAGTGCAGTGCCACGTGTTTGGAGGGGTATTGGTGCGGTGTCCCATGCTTGAAGGGTTATTGGTATGGAGTCCTGTCATTCGAGGGGTATTGGTGCAGTGTCCCATTTATGGAAGAGTTTTAGAGTGGTGTCCCATGTTTGGAGGGGTATTGGTGATGTGTCCCATGTTTGGACGTGTATTGCTGCAGTGTCCCGTGTTTGGAAGTGTATCAGTGCGTTTTCCCGTGTTTGGGAGGGGTATTGGTGCGGTGTCCCGTGTTTGGCTTGATATTGGTGCTGTGGCCCGTGTTTGGAGGGGCATTTGTGCGTTGTCCCATGTTTGGAGGGGTATTGGTGTGTTGTCGCATGTTTGGAGGCATATTGGTGCGGTGTCCCATGTTTGGAGGGGTATTAGTGCCGTGTCCCGTGTTTGGAGGGGTATTGGTGCGTTGTTTAATGTTTGGAGGGGTATTGGTGCGGTGTCCCATGTTTGGAGGGGTATTGGTGCGCTGTCCCGTGTTTGAAGGGGTATTGGTGCAGTGTCCTTTGTTTGGAGGGGTATTGGTGCTGTGTCCCGTGTTTGTAGGTGTATTGGTGCAGTGTCCTGTGTTTGGAGGGGCATTGCTTCTGTGTCCCGAGTTTAGAGGGGTATTGGTACCGTGTCCTGTGTTTGGCGGGCTATAGGTGCAGTGTCCCATGTTTGGAGGTTTATTGGGTGCAGTGTCCCATGTTGGGAGGGGTATTGGTTCTGTGTCCCATGTTGGGAGGGGTATTGGTGCTGTGTCCCATGTTGGGAGGGGTATTGGTGCGATGTCCCGTGTTTGGAGGGTTATCACTGCGGCGTCCCATGTATGGAGGTGTATTGGTGCGGTGTCCTGCGTTTGCAGGGGCATGGGTGCTGTGCCCTGCGTTTGGAGGGGTTTTGGTGCGTTGTCCTGTGTTTGGAATGGTATTGGTGCGGTGTCCCATGTTTGGAGGGGTATTAGTGTAGTGTCACGTGTTTGCAGGGGTATTGGTGCAGTGTCCCGTGTTTGGAGTGTATTGGTTCTGTCTCCTATGTTTGGAGTGGTATTGATGCTGTGTCCCACATTTGGAGGGATATTGGTGCGGTCTCCCATCTTTGGAGGGGTATTGGTGTGGTGTCCCATGTTTGGAGACGTATTGGTGTGGTGTCCCATGTTTGGAGACGTATTGGTGTGGTGTCCCATGTTTGGAGGGGTATTGTTGCGGTGTCCGATGTTTGGACGGGTATTGGTGCGGTGTCCCGTATTTGGAGGGGTATTAGTGTTGTGTCCCATGTTTGGGGGGTATTTGTGCAGTGTCCCATGTTTGGAGGGGTATTGTTGTGGTGTCCCATGTTTGGACGGGTTTTGGTGTGGTGTCCTGTGTTTGGAGGGGTATTGTTGCATTATCCTGTGTTTGGAAGGGTGTTAGTGCGGTGTCCCTCGTTTGGAGGGGTATTTGCGCTGTGTCGTGTGTTTGGAGGGGTATTGTTGCGGTGTCCCGTGTTTGGAGTGGTATTGTTGCGGTGTCCCGTGTTTGGTGGGGAATTGGTGCGGTGTCCCGTGTTTGGAGGGGAATTGGTGCGTTGTCCCGTGTTTAGAGGGGTATTGGTGCAGTGTCCCGTGTTTGGAGGTGTATTAGTGCGGTGTCCCATGTTTGGAGGTGTATTGATGCGGTATCCTGTGTTTGGAGGGGTATTGGTTCTGTGTCCCGTGTTTGGATGGGTATTCATTCTGTGTCCTGTGTTTGGAGGGTTGTTGGTGTGGTGCCCCTTGTTTGGAGGGTTATTGGTGCGGTGTCCCGTGTTTGGAGGGGCATTGCTTCTGTGTCCCGTGTTTGGAGGTGTATTGGTTCTGTGTCCCATGTTTGGAGGGGTATTGGTACCGTGTCCCGTGTTTGGAGGATTATTGGTGCGTTGTCCCGTGTTTGGAGGAGTAGTGGTGCGGTGTCCTGTGCTTGGAGGGGTATTGGTGCGGTGTCCTGTGTTTGGAGGGGTATTGGTGTGGTGTCCCATGTTTGGAAGAGTGTTAGTGCAGTGTCCCGTGTTTGGAGGGGTATTGTTGCGGTGTCCCGTGTTTGGAGGGGTATTGGTGCGGTGTCCTGTGTTTGGAGGTGTATTGGTGCGGTGTCCCATGTTTGGAGGGGTATTGGTGCAGTGTCCCCCGTTTGGAGGGGTATTGATGTGGTGCCCCTTGTTTTGAGGGGTATTGGTGCCGTGCCCTTTGTTTGGAGGGGTATTGGTGCAGTGCCCTGTGTTTGGAGGGATATTGGTGCGCTGTCCCTTGTTTGGAGGGGTATTGATGTGGTGCCTCTTGTTTGGAGGGGTATTGGTGCGGTATCCTGTGTTTGGAGAGGTATTGGTTCTGTGTCCCGTGTTTGGAGTGGTATTGGTGCTGTGTCCCTAGTTTGGAGGGGTATTGGTGCTGTGTCCCTAGTTTGGAGGGGTATTGGTGCTGTGTCCCTTGTTTGGAGGTGTATTGGTGCAGTGTCCCGTGTTTGGAGGAGTATTGTTACCGTGTCCCGTGTTTGGTGGTCTATAGGTGCGGTGTCCCATGTTTGGAGGTGTTTTGGTGTGGTGTCCCATGTTTGGAGGGGTATTGTTGCGGTGTCTTATGTTTGGAGGGTTATTGGTGATCTGTCCTATGTTGGGAGGGGTATTAGTCCGGTGTCCCGTGTATGGAGGGGTATTCTTGCGGTGCCCCGTGTTTGGAGGGGTATTGGTGCGGTATCATGTGCTTGGAGGGGCATTGGTTCTGTGTCCCATGTTTGGAGAGGTATTGGTGCTGTGTCCAGTGTTTGGAGGGGCATTGCTTCTGTGTCCCATGTTTGGAGAAGTATTGGTTCTGTGTCCCATGTTTGGAGATGTATTGGTGCGGTCTCCCGTGTTTGGAGGGGTATTGGTGCTGTGTCGTGTGTTTGGAAGATTGTCAGTGCTGTGTGCGGTGTTTAGAGAGGAATTGGTGCGGTGTCCCATGTTTGGAGGGGTATTGGTGCTGTGTCCCATGTTTGGAGGGGTAGTGGTGCGGTGTCCCATGTTTGTAGGGGTATTGTTGCGGTGTCCCGTGTTTTGAGGGGTATTGGTGCGGTGCCCCGTGTTTGGGGGGGTTTGGTGCGGCGACCCGTGTTTGGAGAGGTATTGGTGGCGTGTCCCCTCTATGAAGGGGTATTTTTGCCGAGTCCCATGTTTAGAGGGGTATTGGTGCGGTGTCCTGTGTTTAGAGGTGTATTGGTGCTGTGTCATATGTTTGGAAGATTGTGAGTGCTGTGTGCGGTGTTTAGAGAGCTATTGGTGCGATGTCCCATGTTTGGAGGGGTATTGGTGCTGTGTCCCGTGTTTGGAGGTGTATTGGTGCTGTGTCCTGTGTTTGAAGGTGTATTGGTGCTGTGTCCGATGTTTGGAGGTGTATTGGTGCGGTGTCCTGTGTTTGGCGGGCTATAGGTGCGGTGTCCCATGTTTGGAAGAGTGTTAGTGCAGTGTCCTGTGCTTGGGCGGGTTTTGGTGTGGTGACCCGTGTTTGGTGGGGTATTGGTGCCGTGTCCCGTGTTTGGAGCAGTAGTGGAGCGGTGTCCCGTGTTTGGAGGGGCATTAGCACGTTGTCCCGTGTTTGGAGTGGTATTGGTGCTGTGTCCCGTGTTTGGAGGGGTAGTGGTGCAGTGTCCCATGTTTGGAAGTGTGTTAGTGCGGTGTCCCGTGTTTGGAGGGATATTGTTGTGGTGTCCCGTGTTTGGAGGGGTATTGGTGCGGTGCCCCGTGTTTGGGGGGGTTTGGTGTGGCAACCCATGTTTGGAGGGGTATTGGTGCCGTGTCCCCTCTATGGAGGGGTATTTTTGCCGAGTCCCATGTTTAGAGGGGTATTGGTGCGGTGTCCTGTGTTTGGAGGGGTATTGGTGCTGTGTCATGTGTTTGGAAAATTGTGAGTGCTGTTTGCGGTGTTTAGAGAGGTATTGGTGCGATGTCACATGTTTGGAGGGGTATTGGTGCTGTGTCCTGTGTTTGGAGGGCTATAGGTGTGGTGTCCCATGTTTGGAAGAGTGTTAGTGCGGTGTCCCGTGTTTGGGGGCATTTTGGTGCGGTGACCCGTGTTTGGAGGGGTATTGGTGCTGCGTCCCCTCTGTGGAGGGGTATTTTTGTCGTGTCCCATTTTTAGAGGGGTATTGGCGCGGTGTCCTGTGTTTGGGCGGGTTTTGGCGCGGTGACCCGTGTTTGGTGGGGTATTGGTGCCGTGTCCCGTGTTTGGAGCAGTAGTGGTGCGGTGTCCCATGTTTGGAGGGGCATTGGCACGTTGACCCGTGTTTGGAGGGGTATTGGTTTGGTGCCCCATGATTGTAGGGGTATAGGTGCGGTGCCACATGTTTGGAAATGTACTGATGCGGTGTCCCGTGTTTGGAGGGGTATTGATTCTGTGTCCCATGATTGGAGGTGTATTGATGCGGTGTCCCGTGTTTGGAGGGGTATTGTTGTGGTGCCCCTTGTTTGGAGGTGTATTGGTGCTGTGCCCTTTGTTTGGAGGGTTATTGGTGCGGTGTCCCTTGTTTGGAGGGGTATTGGTGTGCCATGTGTTGGGAGGGGTATTGTTGTGGTGTCGCATGTTTGGTGGGGTATTGGCGTGTTGTCCCGTGTTTGGAGGGGTATTGGTGCGTTGTCCTGTGTTTGGAGGGGTATTGGTGCGGTGTCCCGTGTTTAGAAGATTTTAGTGCGGTGTCCCGTGTTTGGAGGGGAATTGGTGCGGTGTCCCGTGTTTGGAGGGGTATTGATTCTGTGTCCCATGATTGGAGGTGTATTGATGCGGTGTCCCGTGTTTGGAGGGGTATTGATTCTGTGTCCCATGATTGGAGGTGTATTGATGCGGTGTCCCGTGTTTGGAGGGGTATTGTTGTGGTGCCCCTTGTTTGGAGGTGTATTGGTGCCGTGCCCTTTGTTTGGAGGGTTATTGGTGCGGTGTCCCTTGTTTGGAGGGGTATTGGTGCGGTGCCATGTGTTGGGAGGGGTATTGTTGTGGTGTCGCATGTTTGGTGGGGTATTGGCGCGTTGTCCCGTGTTTGGAGGGGTATTGGTGCGTTGTCCTGTGTTTGGAGGGGTATTGGTGCGGTGTCCCGTGTTTAGAAGATTTTAGTGCGGTGTCCCGTGTTTGGAGGGGAATTGGTGCGGTGTCCCGTGTTTGGAGGGGTATTGGTGCTGTGTCGTGTGTTTGGAAGGTTGTTAGTGCTGTGTGCGGTGTTTAGAGAGGAATTGGTACGGTGTCCCATGTTTGGAGGGGTATTGGTGCTGTGTCCTGTATTTGGAGGGGTAGTGGTGCGGTGTCCTGTGTTTGGAGGGGTATTGGTGCGGTGTCCCATGTTTGGAAGAGTGTTAGTGCGGTGTCCCGTGTTTGGAGGGGTATTGGTGCTGTGCCCTGTTTTGGGGGGGTTTGGTGTGGCGACCCATGTTTGGAGAGGTAATGGTGCCGTGTCCCCTCTATGGAGGAGTATTGGTGCCGTGTCCCGTGTTTGGAGGTGTAGTGGTGCGGTGTCCCGTGTTTGGAGGGGTATTGGTGCGGTGTCCTGTGTTTGGATGGGTATTGGCGCACTGACCCATGTTTGGAAGAGTGTTAGTGCGGTGTCCCGTGTTTGGGGGCATTTTGGTGCGGTGACCCATGTTTGGAGGGGTATTGGTGCTGTGTCCCGTGTTTAGAGGGGTATTGGTGCTGTGTCCCGTGTTTGAAGGTGTAGTGGCACGTTGTCCCGTGTTTGGAGGGGCATTGGCACGTTGTCCCGTGTGTGGAGGGGCATTGGCACGTTGTCCCGTGTTTGGAGGGGCATTGGCACGTTGTCCCGAGTTTGGAGGGGTATTGGTCCGCTGCCCCATGTTTGGAGGGGTATTGGTGCGGTGCCACGTGTTTGGAAATGTACTGATGCGGTGTCGCATGTTTGGAGGGATCTTGGTGCGGTGTCCCGTCTTTGGAGGGGTATTGGTGTGGTGTCCTATGGTTGGAGGGGTATTGGTGCGGTGTCCCCTGTTTGGAGGGGTATTGGTGCGGTGTCCCCTGTTTGGAGGGGTATTGGTTCTGTGTCCCATGTTTGGAGGGGTATTGGTTCTGTGTCCCGTATTTGGAGGGGTAGTGGTGCGGTGTCCGATGTTTGGAGGGGTACTGATGTGATGTCCCATGTTTGGAAGAGTGTTAGTGCTGTGTCATGTGTTGGAGGGGTATTGGTGTGGTGTCCTGTGTTTGGAGGGGTTTTGGTGCGGTTTCCCGTGTTTGGAGGGGTTTTTCTGCGGTGTCCTGTGTTTGGAGGTGTATTGGTGTGGTGTCCTGTGTTTCGAGGGGTTTTTGTGCAGTGTCCTGTGTTTGGAGGGGTATTGGTTCTGTGTCCCATGTTTGGAGGGGTATTGGTGCTGTGTTCTGTGTTTGGAGGGGTATCCATGCGTTGTCCTGTGTTTGGAAGAGTGTTAGTGCGGTGTCCCATGTTTGGTCGGTTATTAGTGCGGTGTCCCGTGTTTGGAGGGGTATTGGTGTGGTGTCCAGTGTTTGGAGGGGTATTGGTGCTGTGCCCCGTGTTTGGGGGGGTTTGGTGCGGCGACCCATGTTTGGAGGGATATTGGTGCCGTGTCCCCTCTATGGATGGGTATTCTTGCTGTGTCCCTTGTTTAGAGGGGTATTGGTGCGGTGTCCTGTGTTTGGAGGGGTATTGGTGACGTGTCCCGTGTTTGTAGGTGTAGTGGCGCGGTGTCCCGTGTTTAGAGGGGTATTGGTGCGGTGTCCCTTGTTTGGAGGGGTATTGGTGCCGTGTCCCGTGTTTGGGGGGCTTTTGGTCTGGTGCCCCATGTTTGGAGGGGTATTGGTGCTGTGTTCTGTGTTTGGTGGGGTATTCATGCGTTGTCCTGTGTTTGGAAGAGTGTTAGTGCGGTGTCCCGTGTTTGGTCGGTTATTAGTGTGGTGTCCCTTGTTTGGAGGGATACTGGTGCGATCTCCTGTGTTTGGAGGGGTATTGGTTCTGTGTCCCCTGTTTGGAGGGGTATTGGTGTGGTATCCTGTGTTTGGAGGGGTATTGGTGCCGTGTACCGTTTTGGGAGGGCTATTGGTGCGGTGTCCCATGTTTGGAGGGGTATTGTTTTGGTGCCCCTTGTTTGGACAAGTATTGGTGCCGTCCCATTTGTTTGGAGGGGTATTGGTGCGCTGTCCCTTGTTTGGAGGGGCATAGTTGCGTTGTCCCTTGTTTGGAGGTTTATTGGTGCGGTGTCCTGTGTTTGGAGGTGTATTGGTGCTGCGTCCCGTGTTTGGAGGGGTATTGGTGCTGTGTCCCGTGTTTGGAGGGGTGTTGGTGCTGTGTCCCGTTTTTGGAGGGGTATTGGTGCTGTGTCCCATGTTTGGAGGGGTTCTGGTGCGGTGTCCCATCTTTGGAAGAGTGTTCGTGTTGTGTTCCGTGTTTGGAGGGGTATTGGTGCAGTGTCCTGTGTTTGGAGGGGTTCTGATGCTGTGTACCATGTTTGGAAGAGTGTTCGTGTTGTGTCCGGTTTTTGGAGGGGTATTGGTGCTGTGTCCCGTGTTAGGAGGGGTATTGGTGTGGTATTCCGTGTTTGGACGGATTTTGGTGCTGTGTCCCATGTTTGGAGGGGTATTCGTCCAGTGTCCCATGTTTGGAGGGGTATTGGTGCGGTGCCCATTGTTTGGAGGGGTATTGGTGTGGTTTTCCGTGTTTGGATGGGCATTGGTGCGGTTTCTCATGTTTGGAGTGGTATTGGTGCGGTGTCCCGTGTTTGGAGGGGCATTGGCGCATTGTCCCATGTTTGGAGGGCTATTGGTGTGGTGTCCTGTGTTTGGAGGGGTATTGGTGCGGTGTCCCATGTTTGGAGCCGTTTTGGTGCGGTGTCCTGTGTTTGGAGGTGTATTGGTGCGGTGTCCTGTGTTTGGAGGGGTATTGGTGTGGTGTCCCGTGTTTGGAGGGGTATTGGTGTGGTGTCCTGTGTTTGGAGGGGTATTGGTGCGGTGTCCCATGTTTGGAGGGGTTTTGATGCGGCGTCCCGTGTTTGGAGGTTTGTTGGAGTGGTGTCCCGTGTTTGGAGGGTTATGAGTGCGGTGCCCCATGTTTGGAGGTGTGTTGGTGCGATCTCCTGTGTTTGGAGGGGTATTGGTGCGTTGTCCCGTGTTTGGGGGGGTATTAGTGCGGTGCCACATGTTTGGAGGGGTACTGATGTGATGTCCCATGTTTGGAAGAGTGTTAGTGCTGTGTCATGTGTTGGAGGGGTATTGGTGTGGTGTCCTGTGTTTGGAGGGGTTTTGGTGCGGTTTCCCGTGTTTGGAGGGGTTTTTGTGCGGTGTCCTGTGTTTGGAGGTGTATTGGTGTGGTGTCCTGTGTTTCGAGGGGTTTTTGTGCAGTGTCCTGTGTTTGGAGGGGTATTGGTGTGGTGTCCCGTGTTTGGAGGGGTATTGGTGCTGTGTTCTGTGTTTGGAGGGGTATCCATGCGTTGTCCTGTGTTTGGAAGAGTGTTAGTGCGGTGTCCCGTGTTTGGTCGGTTATTAGTGCGGTGCCCCTTGTTTGGAGGGATATTGGTGCGATCTCCTGTGTTTGGAGGGGTATTGGTTCTGTGTCCCCTGTTTGGAGGGGTATTGGTGCTGTGTCCCGTGTTTGGAGGGGTATTGGTGCTGTGTCCCGTGTTTGGAGGGGTATTTTTGCCGTGTCCCATGTTTAGAGGGTTATTGGTGCAGGGTCCCGTGTTTGGAGGGGTAGTGGTGCGGTGTCCCGTGTTTTGAGGGGTATTGGTGCGGTGTCCTGTGTTTGGATGGGTATTGGTGCGGTGTCCCATGTTTGGAGGTGTATTGGTACGGTGTCCTGTGTTTGGATGTGTATTGGTGCGCTGTCCCATGTTTGGAAGAGTGTTAGTGCGGTGTCCCGTGTTTGGGGGCATTTTGGTGCAGTGACCCGTGTCTGGAGGGGTATTGGTGCTGTGCCCCCTCTATGGAGGGTTTATTTTTGCCGTGTCCCATGTTTGGAGGGGTATTGGTGTGGCGTCCCGTGTTTGGAGGTTTGTTGGAGTGGTGTCCCGTGTTTGGAGGGTTATGAGTGCGGTGCCCCATGTTTGGAGGTGTATTGGTGCGATCTCCTGTGTTTGGAGGGGTATTGGTGCGTTGTCCCGTGTTTGGAGGGGTATTGGTGCGGTGCCACGTGTTTGGAGAGGTACTGATGTGGTGTCCCATGTTTGGAAGAGTGTTAGTGCTGGGTCATGTGTTGGAGGGGTATTGGTGTGGTGTCCCATGTTTGGAGGGGAATCATTGTGGTGCCCCTTGTTTGGAGGGGTATTGGTGCCATGCCCTTTGTTTGGAGGGGTATTGGTGTGCTCTCCCGTGTATGGAGGAGCATTGCTTCTGTGTCCCGTGATTGGAGAATTATTGGTTCTGTGTCCCATGTTTGGAGGGGTATTGGTACCGTGTCCCGTGTTTGGAGGGATATTGGTGCGGTGTCCCATGTTTGGAGGGATATTGGTGCGGTGTCCCATGTTTGGAGGGGTTTTGGTGCGGTGTCCCGTGTTTGGCGGGGTATTGGTGCGATGTCTTTTGTTTGGAAGGGTATTGGTGCCGCGTCCCCTCTATGGAGGGGAATTTTTGCAGTGTCTCATGTTTGGAGGGGTATTGGTGTGGTGTCCCGTGTTTGGCGGGGTATTGGTGCGATGTACCATATTTGGAGGTTTTTTGGTGTGGTGTCCCGTGTTTAGAGGGTTATGAGTGCGGTGCCCCGTGTTTGGAGGTGTATTGGTGCGATCTCCTGTGTTTGGAGGGGTATTGGTGCTGTGTCCCGTGTTTGGAGGTGTATTGGTGTGGTATCCTGTGTTTGGAGGAGCATTGGTTCTGTGTCCTGTGTTTGGAGGGCAATTGGTGTTGTGTTCCATGTTTGGAGGGGTATTGGTGCGTTGTCCTGTGTTTGGAGAGGTATTGGTGCGGTGTCCCATGTTTGGAGAGTTATTGGTGCGGTGTCCCGTGTTTGGAGGGTTATTGGTGCGGTGTCCCATGGTTAGAGGGGTATTGATGTGGTGTCCAGTGTTTGGACGGGGTATTGGTGCGTTTTCCCGTGTTTGGAGCAGTATTGGGGCGGTGTCCCGTGTTTGGAGGGGTATTGGTGCGGTGTCCGGTGTTTGGAGGGGTATTGGTGCGGTGTCCTGTGTTTGGAGGGGTGTTGGTGCAGTGTCCCATTTTTGGAAAAGTGTTAGTGCGCTGTCCCGTGTTTGGAGGGGTATTGGGGCGATGTCCCATGTTTGGGGGGGTTTTGGTGCGGTGACCCGTGTTTGGAGGGGTATTGGTGCCGTGTCCCCTCTATGGATGGGTATTCTTGCTGTGTCCCATGTTTAGAGGGGTATTGGTGCGGTGTCCTGTGTTTGGAAGATTGTTAGCGCTGTGTGCGGTGTTTAGAGAGGTATTGGTGTGGTGTCCCATGTTTGGAGGGGTATTGGTGACGTGTCCCGTGTTTGTAGGTGTAGTGGTGCGGTGTCCCGTGTTTAGAGGGGTATTGGTGCGGTGTCCCTTGTTTGGAGGGGTATTGGTGCCGTGTCCTGTGTTTGGGGGGTTTTGGTCCGGTGCCCCATGTTTGGAGGGGTATTGGTGCTGTGTTCTGTGTTTGGTGGGGTATTCATGCGTTGTCCTGTGTTTGGAAGAGTGTTAGTGCGGTGTCCCGTGTTTGGTCGGTTATTAGTGTGGTGCCCCTTGTTTGGAGGGATATTGGTGCGATCTCCTGTGTTTGGAGGGGTATTGGTTCTGTGTCCCCTGTTTGGAGGGGTATTGGTGCTGTGTCCCGTGTTTGGAGGTGTATTGGTGTGGTATCCTGTGTTTGGAGGGGTATTGGTGCCGTGTACCGTTTTGGGAGGGCTATTGGTGCGGTGTCCCATGTTTGGAGGGGTATTGTTTTGGTGCCCCTTGTTTGGACAAGTATTGGTGCCGTCCCATTTGTTTGGAGGGGTATTGGTGCGCTGTCCCTTGTTTGGAGGGGCATAGTTGCGTTGTCCCTTGTTTGGAGGTTTATTGGTGCGGTGTCCTGTGTTTGGAGGTGTATTGGTGCTGCGTCCCGTGTTTGGAAGGGTATTGGTGCTGTGTCCCGTGTTTGGAGGGGTGTTGGTGCTGTGTCCCGTTTTTGGAGGGGTATTGGTGCTGTGTCCCATGTTTGGAGGGGTTCTGGTGCGGTGTCCCATCTTTGGAAGAGTGTTCGTGTTGTGTTCCGTGTTTGGAGGGGTATTGGTTCTGTGTCCCCTGTTTGGAGGGGTATTGGTGCTGTGTCCCGTGTTTGGAGGTGTATTGGTGTGGTATCCTGTGTTTGGAGGGGTATTGGTGCCGTGTACCGTTTTGGGAGGGCTATTGGTGCGGTGTCCCATGTTTGGAGGGGTATTGTTTTGGTGCCCCTTGTTTGGACGAGTATTGGTGCCGTCCCATTTGTTTGGAGGGGTATTGGTGTGCTGTCCCTTGTTTGGAGGGGCATAGTTGCGTTGTCCCTTGTTTGGAGGTTTATTGGTGTGGTGTCCTGTGTTTGGAGGTGTATTGGTGCTGCGTCCCGTGTGTGGAGGGGTATTGGTGCTGTGTCCCGTGTTTGGAGGGGTGTTGGTGCTGTGTCCCATTTTTGGAGGGGTATTGGTGCTGTGTACCATGTTTGGAGGGGTTCTGGTGCGGTGTCCCATCTTTGGAAGAGTGTTCGTGTTGTGTTCCGTGTTTGGAGGGGCATTGGCGCATTGTCCCATGTTTGGAGGGCTATTGGTGTGGTGTCCTGTGTTTGGAGGGGTATTGGTGCGGTGTCCCATGTTTGGAGCCGTTTTGGTGCTGTGTCCTGTGTTTGGAGGGGTATTGGTGCGATGTCCTGTGTTTGGAGGGGTATTGGTGTGGTGTCCCGTGTTTGGAGGGGTATTGGTGTGGTGTCCTGTGTTTTGAGGGGTATTGGTGCGGTGTCCCATGTTTGAAGGGGTTTTGGTGCGGCGTCCCGTGTTTGGAGGTTTGTTGGAGTGGTGTCCCGTGTTTGGAGGGTTATGAGTGCGGTGCCCCATGTTTGGAGGTGTGTTGGTGCGATCTCCTGTGTTTGGAGGGGTATTGGTGCGTTGTCCCGTGTTTGGAGGGGTATTGGTGCGGTGCCACATGTTTGGAGGGGTACTGATGTGATGTCCCATGTTTGGAAGAGTGTTAGTGCTGTGTCATGTGTTGGAGGGGTATTGGTGTGGTGTCCTGTGTTTGGAGGGGTTTTGGTGCAGTTTCCCATGTTTGGAGGGGTTTTTGTCCGGTGTCCTGTGTTTGGAGAGGTATTGGTGTGGTGTCCTGTGTTTCGAGGGGTTTTTGTGCAGTGTCCTGTGTTTGGAGGGGTATTGGTGTGGTGTCCCGTGTTTGGAGGGGAATTGTTGTGGTGCCCCTTGTTTGGAGGGGTATTGGTGCCGTGCCCTTTGTTTGGAGGGGTATTGGTGCGGTGTCCCATGTTTGGAGGGGTTTTGGTGCGGTGTCCCGTGTTTGGTGGGGTATTGGTGCGATGTCTTTTGTTTGGAAGGGTATTGGTGCCGTGTCCCCTCTATGGAGGGGAATTTTGCAGTGTCTCATGTTTGGAGGGGTATTGGTGTGGTGTCCCGTGTTTGGCGGGGTATTGGTGCGTTGTACCATATTTGGAGGTTTATTGGTGTGGTGTCCCATGTTTAGAGGGTTATGAGTGCGGTGCCCCGTGTTTGGAGGTGTATTGGTGTGGTATCCTGTGTTTGGAGGGGTATTGGTGCTGTGTCCCGTGTTTGGAGGTGTATTGGTGTGGTATCCTGTGTTTGGAGGGGCATTGGTTCTGTGTCCTGTGTTTGGAGGGCAATTGGTGTTGTGTTCCATGTTTGGAGCGTTATTGGTGCGGTGTCCTGTGTTTGGAGAGTTATTGGTGCGGTGTCCCGTGTTTGGAGGGTTATTGGTGCGGTGCTCCATGTTTGGAGGGTTATTGGTGCAGGGTCCTGTGTTTGGAGGGGTATTGGTGCTGTGTCCCGTGTTTGGAGGGGAATTGTTGTGGTGCCCCTTGTTTGGAGGGGTATTGGTGCCGTGCCCTTTGTTTGGAGGGGTATTGGTGCGGTGTCCCATGTTTGGAGGGGTTTTGGTGCGCTGTCCCGTGTTTGGCGGGGTATTGGTGCGATGTCTTTTGTTTGGAAGGGTATTGGTGCCGTGTCCCCTCTATGGAGGGGAATTTTGCAGTGTCTCATGTTTGGAGGGGTATTGGTGTGGTGTCCTGTGTTTGGCGGGGTATTGGTGCGTTGTACCATATTTGGAGGTTTATTGGTGTGGTGTCCCGTGTTTAGAGGGTTATGAGTGCGGTGCCCCGTGTTTGGAGGTGTATTGGTGTGGTATCCTGTGTTTGGAGGGGTATTGGTGCTGTGTCCCGTGTTTGGAGGTGTATTGGTGTGGTATCCTGTGTTTGGAGGGGCATTGGTTCTGTGTCCTGTGTTTGGAGGGCAATTGGTGTTGTGTTCCATGTTTGGAGCGTTATTGGTGCGGTGTCCTGTGTTTGGAGAGTTATTGGTGCGGTGTCCCGTGTTTGGAGGGTTATTGGTGCGGTGCTCCATGTTTGGAGGGGTATTGGTGACGTGTCCCATGTTTGGAGGGGTATTGGTGCTGTGTCCTGTGTTTGGAGGGGTATTGCTTGGGTGTCCCCTGTTTGGAGGGGTATTGGTGCGGTGTCCCATGTTTGGAGGGGTATTGGTGATGTGTCGAGTGTTTGGAGGGGTATTGGTGCGGTGTCCTGTGTTTGGAGGGGTATTGTTGCTGTCTCCCGTGTTTGGGGTGGTTTTGGTGCGGTGACCCATGTTTGGAGCGGTATTGGTGCTGTGTCCCATGTTTGGAGGGTGTATTTCTGCCATGTCCCATGTTTAGAGGGGTGTTGGTGCGGTGTCCTGTGTTTGGAGGGGTATTGGTGGGGTGTCCCGTGGTTGGAGGGGTATTGGTGCCATGTCCCATGTTTGGAGGGGTATTGGTGCGGTGTCCCGTGTTTGTAGGGGCATTGGCGCGTTGTCCTGTGTTTGGAGGGGTATTGGTGCGGTGTCCCGTGTTTGGAGGGGTATTGTTGCGGTGTCCCATGTTTGGAGGGGTATTGTTGCGGTGTCCCATGTTTGGAGGGGTATTGGTGTGGTGTCCCGTGTTTGGAGGGTTATTGGTGCGATGTCTTTTGTTTGGAGGTGTATTGGTGCCGTGTCCGCTCTATGGAGGGGTATTTTTCCCATGTCTCATGTTTGGAGGGGTATTGGTGCTGTATCCCGTGTTTGGAGTTGTATTGGTACGGTGTCCCGTGTTTGGAGGGTTATTGGTGTGGTGCCCCTTTTTTGGAGGGGTATTGGTGCCATGCCCTTTTTTTGGCGGGGTATTTGTGCGGTGTCCCATGTTTGGAGGGGTATTGGTGCAGTGTCCCGTGTTTGGAGGGTTATTGGTGTGGTGCCCCTTTTTTGGAGGGGTATTGGTGCCATGCCCTTTTTTTGGTGGGGTATTGGTGCTGTGTCCCTTGTTTGGAGGGGTTTTGGTGCTGTGCCCCCGTTTGGAGGGGCATTGGTGCTGTGTCCGGTGTTTGGAGGGATATTGATGCCGTGTCCCGTGTTTGGAGAAGTATTGCTTCTGTGTCCCGTGATTGGAGAAGTATTGGTTCTGTGTCCCATGTTTGGAGGTGTATTGGTGCGATGTCCCGTGTTTGGAGGTGTATTGGTGCGATGTCCCGTGTTTGGAGGTGTATTGGTGCGATGTCTTTTGTTTGGAAGTGTATTGGTGCCGTGTCCCATCTATGGAGGGGTATTTTTGCCGTGTCTCATGTTTAGATGGGTATTGGTTCTGTGTCCCGTGCTTGGAGGGGTATTGGTGCGGTGTCCCGTGCTTGGAGGGGTATTGGTGTTGTGTCCCGTGTTTGGAGGGGTATTGGTGCAGTGTCCTGTGTTTGGAGCAGTAGTGGTGCGGTGCCCCGTGTTTGGAGGGGTATTGGTGCGGTGTCCCATGTTTGGAAGTGTGTTAGTGCGATGTCCCGTGTTTGGAGGTTTGTTGGTGTGGTGTCTCGTGTTTGGAGGGTTATGAGTGTGGTGCCCCATGTTTGGAGGTTTATTGCTGCGATCTCCAGTGGTTGGAGGCGTATTGGTTCTGTGACCCGTGTTTGGAGGTCTATTGGTTCTGGGTCCCATGTTTGGAGGGGCATTGATGCGGTGTCCCATGTTTGGAAGAGTGTTAGTGCTGTGTCCCATGTTTGGAGGGGCATTGCTTCTGTGTCCCATGATTGGAGAAGTATTGGTTCTGTGTCCTGTGTTTGGCGGGCTACAGGTGCGGTGTCCCGTGTTTGGCGGGGTATTGGTGCGATGTCTTTTGTTTGGAGAGGCATTGGTGCCATGTCCCCTCTATGGAGGGGTATTGGTGCGGTGCCCCATGTTTGGAGGGCTATTGGTGCGGTGTCCCATGTCTGGAGGGGTATTGGTGCGATGTCTTTTGTTTGGAGGGTTATTGGTGCCGTGTCCGCTCTATGGAGGGGTATTTTTCCCATGTCTCATGTTTGGAGGGGTATTGGTGCTGTATCCCGTGTTTGGAGTTGTATTGGTACGGTGTCCCGTGTTTGGAGGGTTATTGGTGTGGTGCCCCTTTTTTGGAGGGGTATTGGTGCCATGCCCTTTTTTTGGCGGGGTATTTGTGCGGTGTCCCATGTTTGGAGGGGTATTGGTGCAGTGTCCCGTGTTTGGAGGGTTATTGGTGTGGTGCCCCTTTTTTGGAGGGGTATTGGTGCCATGCCCTTTTTTTGGTGGGGTATTGGTGCTGTGTCCCTTGTTTGGAGGGGTTTTGGTGCTGTGCCCCCGTTTGGAGGGGCATTGGTGCTGTGTCCGGTGTTTGGAGGGATATTGATGCCGTGTCCCGTGTTTGGAGAAGTATTGCTTCTGTGTCCCGTGATTGGAGAAGTATTGGTTCTGTGTCCCATGTTTGGAGGTGTATTGGTGCGATGTCCCGTGTTTGGAGGTGTATTGGTGCGATGTCCCGTGTTTGGAGGTGTATTGGTGCGATGTCTTTTGTTTGGAAGTGTATTGGTGCCGTGTCCCATCTATGGAGGGGTATTTTTGCCGTGTCTCATGTTTAGATGGGTATTGGTTCTGTGTCCCGTGCTTGGAGGGGTATTGGTGCGGTGTCCCGTGCTTGGAGGGGTATTGGTGTTGTGTCCCGTGTTTGGAGGGGTATTGGTGCAGTGTCCTGTGTTTGGAGCAGTAGTGGTGCGGTGCCCCGTGTTTGGAGGGGTATTGGTGCGGTGTCCCATGTTTGGAAGTGTGTTAGTGCGATGTCCCGTGTTTGGAGGTTTGTTGGTGTGGTGTCTCGTGTTTGGAGGGTTATGAGTGTGGTGCCCCATGTTTGGAGGTTTATTGCTGCGATCTCCAGTGGTTGGAGGCGTATTGGTTCTGTGACCCGTGTTTGGAGGTCTATTGGTTCTGGGTCCCATGTTTGGAGGGGCATTGATGCGGTGTCCCATGTTTGGAAGAGTGTTAGTGCTGTGTCCCATGTTTGGAGGGGCATTGCTTCTGTGTCCCATGATTGGAGAAGTATTGGTTCTGTGTCCTGTGTTTGGCGGGCTACAGGTGCGGTGTCCCGTGTTTGGCGGGGTATTGGTGCGATGTCTTTTGTTTGGAGAGGCATTGGTGCCATGTCCCCTCTATGGAGGGGTATTGGTGCGGTGCCCCATGTTTGGAGGGCTATTGGTGCGGTGTCCCATGTCTGGAGGGGTATTGGTGCGATGTCTTTTGTTTGGAGGGTTATTGGTGCCGTGTCCCATGTCTGGAGGGGTATTGCTGCAGTTTCCCGTGTTTGTCGGGATATTGGTGCGGTGTCCTGTGTTTGGAGGGGTATTGGTGTGGTGCCACGTGTTTGGAGGGGTATTGGTGTGGTGTCCCATGTTTGGAGTGGTAGTGTTTTGGTGTTCCATGTTTGTAGGGGTATTTGTGCGGTGTTCCATGTTTGTAGGGGTATTGTTGCGGTGCCCCGTGTTTGGAGGTGTATTGGTGCGGTGTCCCCTCTATGGATGGGTATTTTTGTCGTGTCTCATGTTTAGAGGGGTATTGGTGCGGTGTCCCGTGTTTGGAGGGGTATTTATGCCGTGTCTCATGTTTAGAGGGGTATTGGTGCGGTGCCCCGTGTTTGAAGGGGTATTGGTGCGGTTTCCCATGTTTGGAGGGGTATTGATGCAGTGTCCCATGTTTGGAAGATTGTTACTGCTATGTCCCGTGTTTGGAGGGGTATTGGTGCGGTGTCCCGTGTTTGGAGGGGTATTGGTGCAGTGTCCCGTATTTGGAGGGGTATTGGTGCAGTGCCCATTGTTTGGAGGGGTATTGGTGCGATGCCACGTGTTTGGAGGGGTACTGATGCGGTGTCCCATGTTTGGAAGAGTGTTCGTGTTGTGCCCCGTGTTTGGAGGCGTATTGGTACGGTATTCCGTGCTTGGACGGATATTGGTGCTGTGTCCCCTGTTTGGAGGGGTATGAGTGCGGTGCCCCGTGTTTGGAGGGGTATTGGTGCGATCTCCAGTGTTTGGAGGGGTATTGGTTCTGTGTCCCGTGTTTAGAGGGGTATTGGTGCGGTGCCCCATGTTTGGAGGGGTATTGGTGCGATCTCCTGTGTTTGGAGGGGTATCGGTTCTGTGTCCCGTGTTTAGAGGGGTATTGGTGCTGTGTCCCGTGTTTGGAGGTGTATTGGTTTGGTATCCTGTGTTTGGAGGGGCATTGGTTCTGTGTCCTGTGTTTGGAGTGGTATTGGTGCTGTGTCCCAAGTTTGGAGGTGTATTGGTGCAGTGTCCCGTGTTTTGAGGGGTATTGGTTTGGTATCCTGTGTTTGGAGGGGCATTGGTTCTGTGTCCTGTGTTTGGAGGGGTATTGGTGCTGTGTCCCAAGTTTGGAGGGGTATTGGTGCGGTGTCCCGTGTTTGGAGGGGTATTTGTGCGGTGTCCCGTGTTTGGAGGGGTATTTGTGCGGTGTCCCGTGTTTGGAGGGGTATTTGTGCGGTGTCCCGTGTTTGGAGAGGTATTTATTCCTTGTACCTTGTTTTTTTTAGTGCTATTGGTGCGGTGTCCCATGTTTGGAGGGCTTTGTTGTGGTGCCCCTTGTTTGGAGGGGTATTGGTGCCATGCCCTTTTTTTGGTGGGGTATTGCTGCGGTGTCCCGTGTTTGGAGGGGTATTGGTGCAGTGTCCCATGTCTGGAGGGGTATTGCTGCGGTTTCCCATGTTTGGAGAGGTTTTGGTGCGTTGTCCCGTGTTTGGAGGGGTATTGGTGCGGTGTCCTGTGATTGGAGGGGTATTGGTGCGGTGTCCTGTGTTTGGAGGGGTATTGGTGTGGTGCCCCGTGTTTGGAGGGGTATTGGTGTGGTGTCCCGTGTTTGGAGCGGTAGTGTTTCGGTGTCCCATGTTTGTAGGGGTATTGGTGCGGTGTCCCGTGTTTGGAGGGGTATTTATGCCGTGTCTCATGTTTAGAGGGGTATTGGTGCAGTGCCCCGTGTTTGGAGGGGTATTGGTGTGGTGTCCCGTGTTTGGAGGGGTATTTATGCCGTGTCTCATGTTTAGAGGGGTATTGGTGCGTTGTCCCGTGTTTGGAGGGGTATTTATGCCGTGTCTCATGTTTAGAGGGGTATTGGTGCGGTGTCCCGTGTTTGGAGTGGTATTGTTGCTGTGTCCCATGTTTGAAAGAGTGTTACTGCTGTGTCCCGTGTTTGGAGGGGTATTGATGTGGTGTCCCATGTTTGGAGGGGTATTGGTGCTGTGCCCCATGTTTGGAGGGGTATTGGTGCAGTGCCCATTGTTTGGAGGGGTATTGGTGTGGTGTTCCATGCTTGGATGGGCATTGGTGCGGTTTCTCATGTTTGGAGTGGTATTAGTGCGGTGTCCTGTGTTTGGAGGGGCATTGGCGCATTGTTCTGTGTTTGGAGGTGTATTGGTGCTGTGTCCCGTTTTTGGAGGGGTATTGGTGCAGTGTCCCATGTTTGGAGGGGTATTGGTGCTGTGTCCCGTTTTTGGAGGGGTATTGGTGCAGTGTCCCATGTTTGGAGGGGTATTGGTGTGGTGTCCTGTGTTTGGAGGAGTAGTGCTGCTGTGTCCCGTGTTTGGAGGGGCATTGGCGCATTGTCCCGTGTTTGGAGGGGTATTGGTGCGGTGTCCCATTTTTGGAGCGTTTTGGGTGCGGTGTCCCATGTTAGTAGGGGTATTGGTGTGGTGCCCCAATTTTGGAGGGGTATTGGTGCGGTGTCCCGTGTTTGGAGGGGTATTGGTTCGGTGCCCAATGTTTGGAGGGGTATTGGTGTGGTGTGCTGTGTTTGGAGGTGTATTGGTGTGGTGTCCCCTGTTTGGAAGGGTATTGGTTCTGTGTCCCGTGTTTGGAGGTGTAGTGGTGCGGTGTCCCGTGTTTCGAGGGGTATTGGTGCGATGCCACATGTTTGGAGGGGTACTGATGCGGTGTCCCATGTTTGGAAGAGTGTTCGTGTTGTGTCCCGTGTTTGGAGGGGTATTGGTGCGGTATTCCGTGTTTGGACGGGTATTGGTGCTGTGTCCCGTGTTTGGAGGGTTATGAGTGCGGTGCCCCGTGTTTGGAGGGGTATTGGTGCGATCTCCTGTGTTTGGAGGGGTATTGGTTCTGTGTTCCGTGTTTAGAGGGGTATTGGTGCTGTGTCCTGTGTTTGGAGGTGTATTGGTTTGGTATCCTGTGTTTGGAGGGGCATTGGTTCTGTGTCCTGTGTTTGGAGGGGTATTGGTGCTGTGTCCCAAGTTTGGAGGTGTATTGGTGCAGTGTCCCGTGTTTGGAGGGGTATTGGTGCAGTTCCCATTGTTTGGAGGGGCATTGGTGTGGTGGCCCGTGCTTGGAGGGGTGTTGGTGCTGTGTCCCATGTTTGGAAGAGTGTTCGTGTTGTGTCCCGTGTTTGGAGGGGTATTGGTGCGGTATTCCGTGTTTGGACGGATTTTGGTGTGGTGTCCCGTGTTTGGAGGGGTATTGGCTCTTTGTCCCATGTTTAGAGGGATATTGGTGCTGTGTCCCAAGTTTGGAGGGATATCGGTGCAGTGTCCCGTGTTTGGAGGGGTATTGGTGCGGTGTCCCGTGTTTGGAGGGGTATTGGTGCAGTGTCCCGTGTTTGGAGGGGTATTGGTGCGGTGCCCATTGTTTGGAGGGGTATTGGTGTGGTTTTCCGTGCTTGGATGGGCATTGGTGCGGTTTCTCATGTTTGGAGTGGTCTTGGTGCGGTGTCCAGTGTTTGGAGGGGTATTAGTGCGGTGTCCTGTGTTTGGAGCAGTAGTGCTGCGGTGTCCCGTGTTTGGAGGGGCATTGGCGCATTGTCCCGTGTTTGGAGGGCTATTGGTGCAGTGTCCCGTGTTTGGAGCCGTTTTGGTGCGTTGTCCTGTGTTTGGAGGGGTATTGGTGCGGTGCCCCATGTTTGGAGGTTTATTGGTGCGGTGTCCCGTGTTTGGAGGGGTATTGGTGCGGTGTCCTGTGTTTGGAGGGGTTTTGGTGCGGTGTCCCGTGTTTGGAGGGTTATGAGTGCGGTGCCCCATGTTTGGAGGTTTATTGGTGCAATCTCCAGTGTTTGGAGGCGTATTGGTTCTGTGTCCCGTGTTTGGAGGGGTATTGGTTCTGTGTCCCGTGTTTGGAGGTCTATTGGTTCTGGGTCCCGTGTTTGGAGGGGCATTGATGCGGTGTCCCGTGATTGGAGAAGTATTGGTTCTGTGTCCTGTGTTTGGCGTGCTATAGGTGCGGTGCCCCATGTTTGGACGGCTATTGGTGCGGTGTCTCGTGTCTGGAGGGGTATTTGTGCGATGTCTTTTGTTTGGAGGGTTATTGGTGCCGTGTCCCCTCTATGGAGGGGTATTGGTGCTCTGCCCCATGTTTGGGGGGCTATTGGTGTGGTCTCCCATGTCTGGAGGGGTATTGCTGCGGTTTCCCAAGATTGGAGAGGTATTGGTGCGTTGTCCCGTGTTTGGAGGGGTATTGGTGCGGTGTCTTGTGTTTGGAAGGGTATTGGTGCCGTATCCTGTGTTTGGAGGGGTATTGTTGCGGTGCCCTGTGTTTGGAGGGGTATTGGTGCGGTGTCCCGTGTTTGGAGGGGTATTGGTGCGGTGTCCCGTGTTTGGAGGGGTATTGGTGCGGTGTCCCGTGTTTGGAGGGGTATTGGTGCGGTGTCCCGTGTTTGGAGGGGTATTGTTGCTGTGTCCCATGTTTGTAAGAGTGTTACTGCTGTGTCACGTGTTTGGAAGAGTGTTACTGCTGTGTCCCGTGTTTGGATGGGTATTGGTGCGGTGTCCCGTGTTTGGATGGGTATTGGTGCGGTGTCCCGTGTTTGGAGGGGTATTGTTGCTGTGTCCCATGTTTGGAAGAGTGTTACTGCTGTGTCCCATGTTTGGAGGAGTATTGGTGTGGTGTTTCGTGCTTGGATGGGCATTGGTGCGGTTTCTCATGTTTGGAGTGGTATTGGTGCGGTGTCCAGTGTTTGGAGGGGTATTAGTGCGGTGTCCTGTGTTTAGAGCAGTAGTGCTGCGGTGTCCCATGTTTGGAGGGGCATTGGCGCATTGTTCTGTGTTTGGAGGTGTATTGGTGCTGTGTCTCATGTTTGGAGGGGTATTGGTGCAGTGTCCCGTGTTTGGAGGCGTATTGGTGCAGTGTCCCGTGTTTGGAGGGGTATTGGTGTGGTGTCCTGTGTTTGGAGGGGCATTGGTTCTGTATCCTGTGTTTGGAGGGGTATTGGTGCTGTGTCCCAAGTTTGGAGGGGTATTGGTGCAGTGTCCCGTGTTTGGAGGGGTATTGGTGTGGTTCCCATTGTTTGGAGGGGTATTGGTGTGGTTCCCATTGTTTGGAGGGGCATTGGTGTGGTTTCTCATGTTTGGAGGAGTATTGGTGCTGTGTCCAGTGTTTGGAGGGGTATTGGTGCTGTGTCCAGTGTTTGGAGGGGTATTGGTGCTGTGTCCCTTGTTTGGAGGGGTATTGGTGCTGTGTCCCTTGTTTGGAGGGGTATTGGTGCTGTGTCCCTTGTTTGGAGGGGTATTGGTGCTGTGTCCCTTGTTTGGAGGGGTATTGGTGCTGTGTCCCGTGTTTGGAGGGGTATTGGTGCTGTGTCCCGTGTTTGGAAGAGTGTTCGTGTTGTGTCCCTTGTTTGGAGGGGTATTGGTGCTGTGTCCCGTGTTTGGAGGGGTATTGGTGCGGTATTCCGTGTTTGGGCGGGTTTTGGTGTGGTGTCCCGTGTTTGGAGGGTTATGAGTGCGGTGCCCCGTGTTTAGAGGTGTATTGGTGTGATCTCCTGTGTTTGGAGGGGTATTGGTTCTGTGTCCCGTGTTTAGAGGGGTATTGGTGCTGTGTCCCAAGTTTGGAGGGATATTGGTGCAGTGTCCCATGTTTGGAGGGGTATTGGTGCGGTGTCCTGCGTTTGGATCAGTAGTGCTGCGGTGTCCCGTGTTTGGTGGGGCATTGGCTCATTGTCCCGTGTTTGGAGTGGTATTGGTGCAGTGTCCCGTGTTTGGAGCGGTATTGGTGCAGTGTCCCGTGTTTGGAGGGGTATTGGTGCGGTGCCCATTGTTTGGAGGGGTATTGGTGTGGTTTTCCGTGCTTGGATGGGCATTGGTGCGGTTTCTCATGTTTGGAGTGGTCTTGGTGCGGTGTCCAGTGTTTGGAGGGGTATTAGTGCAGTGTCCTGTGTTTGGAGCAGTAGTGCTGCGGTGTCCCGTGTTTGGAGGGGCATTGACGCATTGTCCCGTGTTTGGAGGGCTATTGGTGTGGTGTCCTGTGTTTGGAGGGGTATTGGTGCGGTGTCCCATGTTTGGAGCCGTTTTGGTGCAGTGTCCTGTGTTTGGAGGGGTATTGGTGCGGTGTCCTGTGTTTGGAGGGGTATTGGTGTGGTGTCCTGTGTTTGGAGGGGTATGTGTGCGGTGTCCCATGTTTGGAGGGGTTTTGGTGCGGTGTCCCGTGTTTGGAGGTTTGTTGGAGTGGTGTCCCGTATTTGGAAGGTTATGAGTGCGCTGCCCCATGTTTGGAGGTGTATTGGTGTGATCTCCTGTGTTTGGAGGGGTATTGGTGCGTTCTCCTGTGTTTGGTGGGGTATTGGTGCGGTGCCACGTGTTTGGAGGGGTACTGATGTGGTGTCCCATGTTTGGAAGAGTGTTAGTGCTGTGTCCTGTGTTTGGAGGGGTTTTGGTGCGGTTTCCCATGTTTGGAGGGGTTTTTGTGCGGTGTCCTGTGTTTGGAGGGGTATTGATGTGGTGTCCTGTGTTTCGAGGGGTTTTTGTGCGGTGTCCTGTGTTTGGAGGGGTATTGGTGTGGTGTCCCGTGTTTGGAGGGGAATTGTTGTGGTGGCCCTTGTTTGGAGGGGTATTGGTGCCGTGCCCTTTGTTTGGAGGGGTATTGGTGCGCTCTCCCATGTATGGAGGGGCATTGCTTCTGTTTCCCGTGATTGGAGAATTATTGGTTCTGTGTCCCATGTTTGGAGGGGTATTGGTACCCTGTCCTGTGTTTGGAGGGGTTTTGGTGCGGTGTCCCGTGTTTGGCGGGGTATTGGTGCGATGTCTTTCGTTTGAAGGGGTATTGGTGCCGTGTCCCCTCTATGGAGGGGAATTTTTGCAGTGTCTCATGTTTGGAGGGGTATTGGTGTGGTGTCCCGTGTTTGGCGGGGTATTGGTGCGATGTACCATGTTTGGAGGGGTATTGGTGCGGTGTCCCGTGTTTGGAGGGGTATTGGTGCGGTGTCCCGTGTTTGGAGGGGTATTGGTGCGGTGTCCCGTGTTTGGAGGGGTATTGGTGCAGTGTCCCGTGTTTGGATGGGTATTGGTGCGATGACCCGTGATTGGAGGGGTATTGATGCTGTGTCCCATGTTTGGAAGAGTGTTACTGCTGTGTCCCATGTTTGGATGGGTATTGGTGCGGTGTCCCGTGTTTGGAGGGGTATTGTTGCTGTGTCCCATGTTTGGAGGAGTATTGGTGCAGTGTCCCGTGTTTGGAGGGGTATTGTTGCGGTGCCCATTGTTTGGAGGGGTATTGGTGCGGTGCCCATTGTTTGGAGGTGTATTGGTGTGGTGTTTCGTGCTTGGATGGGCATTGGTGCGGTTTCTCATGTTTGGAGTGGTATTGGTGCGGTGTCCAGTGTTTGGAGGGGTATTAGTGCGGTGTCCTGTGTTTAGAGCAGTAGTGCTGCGGTGTCCCATGTTTGGAGGGGCATTGGCACATTGTTCTGTGTTTGGAGGTGTATTGGTGCTGTGTCTCATGTTTGGAGGGGTATTGGTGCAGTGTCCCGTGTTTGGAGGCGTATTGGTGCAGTGTCCCGTGTTTGGAGGGGTATTGGTGTGGTGTCCTGTGTTTGGAGGGGCATTGGTTCTGTGTCCTGTGTTTGGAGGGGTATTGGTGCTGTGTCCCAAGTTTGGAGGGGTATTGGTGCAGTGTCCCGTGTTTGGAGGGGTATTGGTGTGGTTCCCATTGTTTGGAGGGGTATTGGTGTGGTTCCCATTGTTTGGAGGGGCATTGGTGTGGTTTCTCATGTTTGGAGGAGTATTGGTGCTGTGTCCAGTGTTTGGAGGGGTATTGGTGCTGTGTCCAGTGTTTGGAGGGGTATTGGTGCTGTGTCCCTTGTTTGGAGGGGTATTGGTGCTGTGTCCCTTGTTTGGAGGGGTATTGGTGCTGTGTCCCTTGTTTGGAGGGGTATTGGTGCTGTGTCCCTTGTTTGGAGGGGTATTGGTGCGGTGTCCCGTGTTTGGAGGTGTAGTGGTGCGGTGTCCCATGTTTGGAGGTGTACTGGTGCGGCATCCAGTGTTTGGAGGGGTATTGGTTCGGTGTTTCGTGTTTGGAGCAGTATTGGTGCGGTGTCCCATGTTTGGAGGGGTATTGGTGCGGTGTCCCATGTTTGGAGGTGTATTGGTGCGGCGTCCAGTGTTTGGAGGGGTATTGTTGCGGTATCCCATGTTTGGAGCAGTATTGGTGCGGTGTCCCGTGTTTGGAGGGGAATTGGTGCGATGTCCCGTCTTTGGAGCGGTATTGGTGCAGTGTCCCGTGTTTGGAAGGGTATTGGTGCTGTGTCGTGTGTTTGGAAGATTGTTAGTGCTGTGTGCGGTGTTTAGAGAGGTATTGGTGTGGTGTCCCATGTTTGGAGGGGTATTGGTGCTGTGTCCCATGTTTAGAGGGGTATTGGTGCCGTGTCCCACGTTTGGAGGTGTATTGGTGCGGTGTACTGTGTTTGGAGGGGTATTGGTGCGTGTTCCGTTTTTGGAGAGCTATTGGTGCGGTGTCCCATGTTTGGAGGGGAATTGTTGTGGTGTCCTGTGTTTGGAGGGATATTGGTACTGTGTTCTGTTTTTAGAGGGGTATTGGTGCGGTGTCCCGTGTTTGGAGGGGTATTGGTGTGGTGTCTTGTCTTTGGAGGTATATCCATGCTGTGTCGTGTGTTTGGAAGAGTGTTAGTGCTGTGTGCGGTGTTTAGAGAGGTATTGGTGCAGTGTCCCGTGTTTGGAGCGGTATTGGTGCGGTGTCCCGTGTTTGGAGGGGCATTGGTGCGATGTCTCGTGTTTGGAGGGGTATTGGTGCGGTGTCCTGCGTTTGGAGGGGTATTGGTTCTGTGTCGTGTGTTTGGAAGATTGTTAGCGCTGTGTGCGGTGTTTAGATAGGTATTGGTGCAGTGTCCCGTGTTTGGAGGGGTATTGGTGCTGTGTCGTGTGTTTGGAAGAGTGTTAGTGCTGTGTGCGGTGTTTAGAGAGATATTGGTGCGGAGTCCCATGTTTGGAGGGGTATTGGTGTGCTGCCCCATGTTTAGAGGGGTATTGGTGCGGTGTCCCATGTTTGGAGGCGTATTGATGTGATGTCCCGTGTTTGGTAGGGTGTTAGTGCAGTGTCATGTGTTTGGAGGGGTATTGGTGCGATGTCCCATGTTTGGAGGGGTATTGCTGTGGTGCTCCATGTTTGGAGGAGTATTGGTGGTGTGTCCCGTGTTTGGAGGGGCATTGGCGCATTGTCCTGTGTTTGGAGGGGTATTGGTGCGGTGTCCCGTGTTTGGAGACTTATTGGTGGTGTGTCCCGTGTTTGGAGGGGCATTGGCGCGTTGCCCCGTGTTTGGATGGGTATTGGTGCGGTGCCACGTGTTTGGATAGGTTTTAGTGCTGTGTCCCATGTTTGGAGGAGTATTGGTGCAGTGCCCCATGTTTGGAAGCGTCTTAGTGTGGTGTCCCATGTTTGGAGGGGTATTGGTGCGGTGTCCCATGTTTGGAGGAGTTTTGGTGCGGTGTCCCGTGTTGGGAGGTTTGTTGGTGTGGTGTCCCTTGTTTACTGGGTTATGAGTGCGGTTCCCCTTGTTTTGAGGTGTATTGGTGCGATCTCCTGTGTTTGGAGGTATATTCGTTCTCTGTCCCATGTTTGGAGGGGTATTGGTGCTGTATCCTGTGTTTGGAGGGGTATTGGTGCGTGTTCCGTTTTTGGAGGGGTATTGGTGCGGTGTCCCATGTTTGGAGGGGAATTGTTGTGGTTTCCTGTGTTTGGAGGGATATTGGTACTGTGTTCTGTGTTTGGAGGGGTTTTGGTGCGGTGTTCTGTGTTTGGAGGGGTATTGGTGCGATGTCTTGTCTTTGGAGGTGTATCCATGTTGTGTTTTGTGTTTGGAAGAGTGTTAGTGCTGTGTGCAGTGTTTAGAGAGGTATTGGTGTTGTGTCCCATGTTTGGAGGGGTATTAGTGATGTATCCCGTGTTTGGATGGGTAGTGGTGCGCTGTCCCGTGTTTAGAGGAGTATTGGTGCTGTGTCCCAAGTTTGGAGGGATATTGGTGCAGTGTCCCATGTTTGGAGGGGTATTGGTGCGGTGCCTTGTGTTTTGAGAGGTGTTGGTGCAGTATCTGATGTTTGGGGGGTATTGGTGTGGTGTCCCATGTTTGGAGTGGTATTGGAGCGGTATCCCGTGTTTAGAAGGGTAGTAGTGCGGTGTCCCGTGTTTGGAGGGGTATTGGTGCGGTGTCCCATGTTTGGAGGGGTATTGGTGCCATGTCCCCTCTATGGAGGGGTATTTTTGCCGTATCCCATGTTTAGAGGGGTATTGGTGCGGTGTCCTGTGTTTGGAGAGGTATTGGTGCTGTGTCCCGTGTTTGGAGGCGTATTGATGTGGTGTCCCATGTTTGGGGGGTTTTGGTGTGGTGACATGTGTTTGGAGGTGTATTGCTGCTTTGTCCCCTCTATGGAGGGGTATTTTTGCCGTGTCTAATGATTAGAGGGGTATTGGTGCGGTGTCCCGTGTTTGTAGGGGTATTGGTGCAGCGTCCAGTGTTTGTAGGGGTATTGGTGCGGTGTCCTGTGTTTGGAGGGGCATTGGTGTGATGTCCCATCTTTGGAGCGGTATTGGTGCGCTATCCCGTGTTTGGAGCAGTATTGGTGCGGTGTCCCGTGTTTGGAGGGGCATTGGTGCGATGTCCCTTCTTTGGAGGGGTATTGGTGCGGTGTCCTGTGTTTGGAGGGGTATTGGTTCTGTGTCGTGTGTTTGGAAGATTGTTAGCGCTGTGTGCGGTGTTTAGATAGGTATTGGTGCAGTGTCCCGTGTTTGGAGGGGTATTGGTGCTGTGTCGTGTGTTTGGAAGAGTGTTAGTGCTGTGTGCGGTGTTTAGAGAGGTATTGGTGCGGAGTCCCATGTTTGGAGGGGTATTGGTGCGCTGCCCCGTGTTTAGAGGGGTATTGGTGCGGTGTCCCATGTTTCGAGAGGTATTGTTGCGGTGTCCCGTGTTTGGAGGCGTATTGATGTGATGTCCCGTGTTTGATAGGGTGTTAGTGCAGTGTCATGTGTTTGGAGGGGTATTGGTGCGATGTCCCATGTTTGGAGGGGTATTGCTGTGGTGCTCCATGTTTGGAGGAGTATTGGTGCGGTGTCCCATGTTTGGAGGCTTATTGGTGGTGTGTCCCATGTTTGTAGGGGCATGGGCGCGTTGCCCCGTGTTTGGAGGGGTATTGGTTCTGCGTCCCGTGTTTGGAGGGGTATTGCTGCTGTGTCCCGTGTTTGGAGGTTTGTTGGTGTGGTGTCCCGTGTTCGGAGGGGTATTGGTGCGGTGTCCCATGTTTGGAGGGGTATTGGTGCGGTGTCCCGTGTTTGGAGGGGTATTGGTGCGGTGTCCCATGTTTGGAGGGGTATTGTTGCGGTGTCCCATGTTTGGAGGGGTATTGGTGCGGTGTCCCATGTTCGGAGGGGTATTGGTGCTGTGTCCCGTGTCTGGAGGTGTATTGTTGCAGTGTCTCGTGTTTGGTGGGGTATTGATGTGATGTCCCATATTTGGGGGGTATTGTTGCGGTGTCCCATGTTTGGAGGGGTATTGGTGCGGTGTCCCATGTTTGGAGCAGTATTGGTGCGGTGTCCCGTGTTTGGAGGGGCATTGGTGCGATGTCCCGTGTTTGGAGGGGTATTGGTGCAGTGTCCTGTGTTTGGAGGTGTATTGGTTCTGTGTTGTGTGTTTGGAAGATTGTTAGTGCTTTGTGCGGTGTTTAGAGAGGTATTGGTGCGGTGTCCCATGTTCGGAGGGGTATTGGTGCTGTGTCCCGTGTTTGGAGGTGTATTGGTGCGGTGTCCTGTGTTTGGAGGGGTATTGGTGCTGATTCGTGTGTTTGGAAGATTGTTAGTGCTGTGTGCGGTGTTTCGAGAGTTATTGGTGCGGTGTCCGGTGATTGGAGGGGTATTGGTGCTGTGTCCCATGTTTGGAGAGGTATTGGTGTGGTTTCCCATGTTTGGAGGAGGATTGGTGCTGTGTCCAGTGTTTGGAGGGGTATTGGTGCGGTGTCCCGTGTTTGGAAGTGTGTTAGTGCAGTGTCCTGTGTTTGGAGGTGTATTGTTGCAGTGTTCCGTGTATGGAGGGGTATTGGTGCGGTGTCCCATGTTTGGAAGATTGTTAGTGCTGTGTGCGGTGTTTAGAGAGGTATTGGTGTGGTGTCCCGTGTTTGGGGGGGTATTGGTGCGGTGTCCCATGTTTGGAGTGGTATTGGTGCTGTGTCCCGTGTTTGGAGGGGTATTGGTGCTGTGTCGTGTGTTTGGAAGATTGTTAGTGCTGTGTGCGGTGTTTCGAGAGTTATTGGTGCGGTGTCCGGTGATTGGAGGGGTATTGGTGCATTGTCCCGTGTTTGGAGGGGTATCGGTGCGGTGTCCCATGTTTGGAGTTGTACTGGTGCGGTGTCCAGTGTTTGGAGGGGTATTGGTGCGATGTCCTGTCTTTGGAGGGGTATTAGTGCGGTGTCCCATGTTTGGAGGTGTATTGGTGCGGCGTCCAGTGTTTGGAGGGGTATTGGTTCGGTGTCCCGTGTTTGGAGGGGTATTGGTGTGGTGTCCCGTGTTTGGAGCAGTATTGGTGCGGTGTCCCGTGTTTGGAGGCTTATTGGTGGTGTGTCCCGTGTTTGTAGGGGCATGGGCGCGTTGCCCCGTGTTTGGAGGGGTATTGGTGCGGTGCCCCATGTTTGGAGGGGTATTGGTTCTGCGTCCCGTGTTTGGAGGGGTATTGCTGCTGTCTCCCGTGTTTGGAGGTTTGTTGGTGTGGTGTCCCGTGTTTGGAGGGGTATTGGTGCGGTGTCCCATGTTTGGAGCAGTATTGGTGCGGTGTCCCGTGTTTGGAGGGGTATTGGTGCCGTGTCCCGTGTTTGGAGGGGTATTGCTGCTGCGTCCCGTGTTTGGAGGGGTATTGGTGCTGTGTCCCGTGTTTGGAGGGGTATTGGTGTGGTGTCCTGTGTTTGGAGGGGTATTGGTTCTGTGTTGTGTGTTTGGAAGATTGTTAGTGCTTTGTGCGGTGTTTAGAGAGGTATTGGTGCGGTGTCCCATGTTTGGAGGGGTATTGGTGCTGTGTCCCGTGTTTGGAGGGGTATTGGTGTGATGTCCCATGTTTGGGGGGTATTGGTGCGGTGTCCCGTGTTTGGAGCAGTATTGGTGTGATGTCCCATGTTTGGGGGGTATTGGTGCGGTGTCCCGTGTTTGGAGCAGTATTGGTGCGGTGTCCCGTGTTTGGAGGGGTATTGGTGCGCTGTCCAGTGTTTGGAGGGGTATTGGTGCGGTGTCCCGTGTTTGGAGGTGTATTGGTGCGGTGTCCCATGTTTGGAAGTGTGTTAGTGCAGTGTCCTGTGTTTAGAGAGGTATTGGTGCGGTGTCCCGTGTTTGGGGGGGTATTGGTGCGGTGTCCCATGTTTGGAGTGGTATTGGTGCTGTGTCCCGTGTTTGGAGGCGTATTGGTGCTGTGTCGTGTGTTTAGAAGTGTGGTAGTGCTGTGTGCGGTGTTTAGAGAGGTATTGGTGTTGTGTCCCGTGTTTGGAGGGGTATTGGTGCGCTGTCCCGTGTTTGGAGGGGTATTGGTGCGGTGTCCCATGTTTGGAGGGGTATTGGTGCGGTGTCCCGTGTTTGGAGGGGCATTGGTGCGATGTCCTGTCTTTGGATGGGTATTGGTGCGGTGTCCCATGTTTGGAGGGGTATTGGTTCGGTGTCCCGTGTTTGGCGGGGTATTGGTGCGGTTTCCCATGTTTGGAGGGATATTGTTGCGGTGTCCCTTGTTTGGAGGGGTATTGGTGCGGTGTCCCGTGTTTGGAGGGGTATTTGTGCTTTGTCCCGTGTTTGGAGGGTGTATTGGTGCGGTGTCCAGTGTTTGGAAGGGTATTGGTGCGGTGTCCTGTGTTTGGAGGGGTATTGGTGGGGTGTCCCTTGTTTTGAGCGGTATTGGTGAGATGTCCCATGTTCGGGGGTGTTTTGGTGCGGTGTCCCGTGTTTGGAGGGGTATTGGTGCAGCGTCCAGTGTTTGGAGGGGTATTGGTGCGATGTCCCTTCTTTGGAGGGGTATTGGTGCGGTGTCCTGTGTTTGGAGGGGTATTGGTTCTGTGTCGTGTGTTTGGAAGATTGTTAGCGCTGTGTGCGGTGTTTAGATAGGTATTGGTGCAGTGTCCCGTGTTTGGAGGGGTATTGGTGCTGTGTCGTGTGTTTGGAAGAGTGTTAGTGCTGTGTGCGGTGTTTAGAGAGGTATTGGTGCGGAGTCCCATGTTTGGAGGGGTATTGGTGCGCTGCCCCGTGTTTAGAGGGGTATTGGTGCGGTGTCCCATGTTTCGAGAGGTATTGTTGCGGTGTCCCGTGTTTGGAGGCGTATTGATGTGATGTCCCGTGTTTGATAGGGTGTTAGTGCAGTGTCATGTGTTTGGAGGGGTATTGGTGCGGTGTCCCATGTTTGGAGGGGTATTGGTGCGGTGTCCCGTGTTTGGAGGGGCATTGGTGCGATGTCCCGTGTTTGGAGGGGTATTGGTGCGGTGTCCTGTGTTTGGAGGTGTATTGGTTCTGTGTTGTGTGTTTGGAAGATTGTTAGTGCTTTGTGCGGTGTTTAGAGAGGTATTGGTGCTGTGTCCCGTGTCTGGAGGCGTATTGATGTGATATCCCATGTTTGGGGGGTTTTGGTGCGGTGTCCCGTGTTTGGCGGGGTATTGGTGCGATGTCTTTCGTTTGGAGGGGTATTGGTGCGGTGTCCCGTGTTCGGAGGGGTATTGGTGCGGTGTCCCTTATTTTGAGGGGTATTGGTGCGATGTCCCATGTTTGGGGGTGTTTTGGTGCGGTGAACCGTGTTTGGAGGGGTATTGGTGCGGTGTCCCCTCTATGGAGGGGTATTTTTGCCGTATCCCATGTTTAGAGGGGTATTGGTGCGGTGTCCTGTGTTTGGAGGGGTATTGGTGCTGTGTCCCGTGTTTGGAGGGGTATTGGTGCTGTGTCCCGTGTTTGGAGCAGTATTGGTGCTGTGTCCTGTGTTTGGAGGTGTATTGGTGGGGTGTCCCTTTTTTTGAGCGGTATTGGTGAGATGTCCCATGTTCGGGGGTGTTTTGGTGCGGTGTCCCGTGTTTGTAGGGGTATTGGTGCAGCGTCCAGTGTTTGTAGGGGTATTGGTGCGGTGTCCTGTGTTTGGAGGGGCATTGGTGTGATGTCCCATCTTTGGAGGGGTATTGGTGCGCTATCCCGTGTTTGGAGCAGTATTGGTGCGGTGTCCCGTGTTTGGAGGGGCATTGGTGCGATGTCCCTTCTTTGGAGGGGTATTGGTGCGGTGTCCTGTGTTTGGAGGGGTATTGGTTCTGTGTCGTGTGTTTGGAAGATTGTTAGCGCTGTGTGCGGTGTTTAGATAGGTATTGGTGCAGTGTCCCGTGTTTGGAGGGGTATTGGTGCTGTGTCGTGTGTTTGGAAGAGTGTTAGTGCTGTGTGCGGTGTTTAGAGAGGTATTGGTGCGCTGCCCCGTGTTTAGAGGGGTATTGGTGCGGTGTCCCATGTTTCGAGAGGTATTGTTGCGGTGTCCCGTGTTTGGAGGCGTATTGATGTGATGTCCCGTGTTTGATAGGGTGTTAGTGCAGTGTCATGTGTTTGGAGGGGTATTGGTGCGATGTCCCATGTTTGGAGGGGTATTGCTGTGGTGCTCCATGTTTGGAGGAGTATTGGTGCGGTGTCCCGTGTTTGGAGGCTTATTGGTGGTGTGTCCCGTGTTTGTAGGGGCATGGGCGCGTTGCCCCGTGTTTGGAGGGGTATTGGTGCGGTGCCCCATGTTTGGAGGGGTATTGGTTCTGCGTCCCGTGTTTGGAGGGGTATTGCTGCTGTGTCCCGTGTTTGGAGGTTTGTTGGTGTGGTGTCCCGTGTTCGGAGGGGTATTGGTGCGGTGTCCCATGTTTGGAGGGGTATTGGTGCGGTGTCCCGTGTTTGGAGGGGTATTGGTGCGGTGTCCCATGTTTGGAGGGGTATTGTTGCGGTGTCCCATGTTTGGAGGGGTATTGGTGCGGTGTCCCATGTTTGGAGGGGTATTGGTGCGGTGTCCCATGTTTGGAGGGGTATTGTTGTGGTGTCCCATGTTTGGAGCAGTATTGGTGCGGTGTCCCGTGTTTGGAGGGGCATTGGTGCGATGTCCCATGTTTGGAGGGGTATTGGTGCGGTGTCCTGTGTTTGGAGGTGTATTGGTTCTGTGTTGTGTGTTTGGAAGATTGTTAGTGCTTTGTGCGGTGTTTAGAGAGGTATTGGTGCGGTGTCCCATGTTCGGAGGGGTATTGGTGCTGTGTCCCGTGTCTGGAGGGGTATTGTTGTAGTGTCTCGTGTTTGGTGGGGTATTGATGTGATGTCCCATATTTGGGGGGTATTGGCGTGGTGTCCCGTGTTTGGAGGGGTATTGGTGCGGTGTCCCATGTATGGAGGGGTATTGGTGCGATGTCCCATGGTTGGAGGGGTATTGGTGCGGTGTCCTGTGTTTGGAGGGGTATTGGGTCTATGTCATGTGTTTGGAAGATTGTTAGCGCTGTGTGCGGTGTTTAGAGAGGTATTGGTGTGGTGTCCCATGTTTGGATGGGTATTGGTGCTGTGTCCCGTGTTTGGAGGGGTATTGGTGCCGTGTCCCGTGTTTGGTGGTGTATTGGTGCGATGTCCCGTGTTTAGAGGGAAATTGTTGTGGTGTCCCATGTTTGGAGGGGTATTGGTGCTGTGTCGTGTGTTTGGAAGAGTGTTAGTGCTGTGTGCAGTGTTTAGAGAGGTATTGGTGCGGAGTCCCATGTTTGGAGGGGTATTGGTGCTGTGTCCCGTGTTTGGAGGGGTATTGGTGCAGTGCCATGTATTTGTAGAGGTATTGGTGCGGTATCTCATGTTTGGAGGGGTATTGGAGCGTTCTCCTGTGTTTGGAGGTATATTCGTTCTTTGTCCCGTGTTTGGAGGGGTATTGGTGCAGTATCTGATGTTTGGGGGGTATTGGTGTGGTGTCCCATGTTTGGAGTGGTATTGGAGCGGTATCCCGTGTTTAGAAGGGTAGTAGTGCGGTGTCCCGTGTTTGGAGGGGTATTGGTGCGGTGTCCCATGTTTGGAGGGGTATTGGTGCGGTGTCCCGTGTTTGGAGGGGTATTGGTGCGGTGTCCCGTGTTTGGAGGGGTATTGGTGCGGTGTCCCTTGTTTTGAGGGGTATTGGTGCGATGTCCCATGTTTGGGGGTGTTTTGGTGTGGTGACATGTGTTTGGAGGTGTATTGCTGCTTTGTCCCCTCTATGGAGGGGTATTTTTGCCGTGTCTAATGATTAGAGGGGTATTGGTGCGGTGTCCTGTGTTTGGAGGGGTATTGGTGCTGTGTCCCGTGTTTGGAGGGGTATTGGTGCGGTGTCCTGTGTTTGGAGGGGTATTGGTGCGGTGTCCTGTGTTTGGAGGGGTATTGGTGCTGTGTCCCGTGTTTGGAGAGGTATTGGTGTGGTGTCCTGTGTTTGGAGGGGTATTGGTGCTGTGTCCCGTGTTTGGAGGTGTATTGGTGTGGTATCCTGTGTTTGGAGGGGCATTGGTTCTGTGTCCCATGTTTGGAGGGTTATTAGTCTGGTGTCCCGTGTTTGGCGGGGTATTGGTGCTCTGTCCTGTGTTTGGAGGCGTATTGGTGCTGTGTCCCATGTTTGGAAGAGTGTTAATGCAGTGTCCCATGTTTGGAGGGGTAGCGGTGCGGTGTCCCATGTTTGGAGGGGCATTGATGCGGGTTGTCGTGTTTGGAGGGGTATTGATGCGGTGTCCCATGTTTGGAAGAGTGTTAGTGCGGTGTCCCTTGTTTGGAGGTTTATTGGTGTGGTGTCTCGTGTTTGGAGGGTATTAGTGCGGTGTCCCTTGTTTGGAGCTGTATTGGTGCGATCTCCTGTGTTTGGAGGGTTATTGGTTCTCTGTCCCGTGTTTGGCGGGTTATTGGTGCTGTGTCCCGTGTTTGGAGGGGCATTGGTTCTGTGTCCCGTGTTTGGAGGTGTATTGGTGTGGTATCCTGTGTTTGGAGGGGCATTGGTTCTGTGTCCCGTGTTTGGAGGGGCATTGGTTCTGTGTCCCGTGTTTGGAGGGGTATTGGTACTGTGTCCCGTGTTTGGAGGGTTATTAGTTCGGTGTCCCGTGTTTGGTGGGGTATTGGTGTGGTGTCCCGTGTTTGGAGTGCTATTGGTGCTGTGTCCCATGTTTGGAGGGGTATTGTTGCGGTTTCCCGTGTTTGGAGGGGTATTTCCGCGGTGTCCCATGTTTGGAGGGTTATTGGTGCGGTGTCCCATGTTTGAAGGGGTATTAGTGCGGTGTCCCATGTTTGGAGGGGTATTGGTGTGGTGTCCCATGTTTGGAGGGGTATTGGTGCGGTGTCCCGTGTTTGGAAGATTTTAGTGCGGTCTCCCGTGTTTGGAGGGGTATTGGTGCGGTCTCCCGTGTTTGGAGGGGTATTGGTGCGGTCTCCCGTGTTTGGAGGGGTATTGGTGCGGTCTCCCGTGTTTGGAGGGGTATTGGTGCGGTCTCCCGTGTTTGGAGGGGTATTGGTGCGGTCTCCCGTGTTTGGAGGGGTATTGGTGCGGTCTCCCGTGTTTGGAGGGGTATTGGTGCGGTCTCCCGTGTTTGGAGGGGTATTGGTGCGGTCTCCCGTGTTTGGAGGGGTATTGGTGCGGTCTCCCGTGTTTGGAGGGGTATTGGTGCGGTCTCCCGTGTTTGGAGGGGTATTGGTGCGGTCTCCCGTGTTTGGAGGGGTATTGGTGCGGTCTCCCGTGTTTGGAGGGGTATTGGTGCGGTCTCCCGTGTTTGGAGGGGTATTGGTGCGGTCTCCCGTGTTTGGAGGGGTATTGGTGCGGTGTCCCATGTTTGGAAACAAAGAACATATAAAGAGGGGTAGGCCATTCAGCTATTCAATTTGATCATGGCTGCTCCTCCATCTCAACATGATACTCCTGCCTGTCCTTGACCCCTTTAGAGTCCAGAAATCTACCTATTTCTTTCCTAAATATATTCAGTGACTTGACCTCCACAGCCTCTGTGACAGAGAATTCCACAGGTTCACCACCCTCTGAGTGAAGAAGTTTCTCCTCATCTCAGTCCTAAACAGCCTACCCTGTATCCTGAGACTGTGACCCCTTATTCTAGACTCCCCCAGCTAGAGGAAACATCATCCCTGCATCCAGTCTGTCCAGCCCTGTCAGAATTTTATATGTTTCAATCAGATCCCCTCTCATTCTTCTAAACCCCAGTGAATACAGTCCTAGTCGGCACAATCTCTCCTCATACGACAATCCTGCCATCCCAGGAATCAGTCTGGTGAACCTTCACTGTACCCCCCTCTATGGCAAGTATATCCTTCCTTAGGTAAGGAGACTAAAACTGCACACAATACTCCAGGTGTGGCCTCACCAAGGCCCTGTACAGCTGCAGTAAGACATCCTTACTCCTGTACTCAAATCCTCTCACAATGAAGGCCAACTTACCATTTACCTTATTAACTGTTTGCTGCACCTGTATGCTTGCTTTCAGTGATTGGTGTACAAGGCCACCCAGGTCCCTTTGTACATCCACATTTCCCAATCTCTCACCATTTAAACAATACTCTGCCATTCTGTTTTTCCTACCAAAGAAGATAACTTCACACTTATCCACATTATACAGCATCTGCCATGTATTTGCCCACTCACTCAACTTGTCTAAATCACCTTGAAACCTCTTAACATCCTCCTCACCACTCACATTCCCACCTAGTTTCATGTTGTCAGCAAACTTGGAAATATTACATTTGGTTCCCTCATCCAAATCATTGATATGTATTGTGAATAGCTGGGGGGGAGGCTAGGGGCAAGTTAAAGCTAGGGAAAGCAAGAGTCTCAGACTGAGGGTCAGTGTAACAGAGAGAGTGTTATAACTGAGAGTCTTATACTGAGGGTCAGTGTAACAGAGAGGCTTTTATAATTGAGAGTCTTATATTGATGGTCAGTGTAACAGAGTGTTATAACTGAGAGTCTTATACTGAGGGTCAGTGTAACAAAGAGAGTGTTATAACTGATAGTCTTATACTGAGGGTCAGTGTAACAGAGAGATTGTTATAACTGAGAGTCTTATACTGAGGGTCAGTGTAATAGAGAGGGTTTCATAACTGAGAGTCTTATAGTGATGGTCAGTGTAACAGAGAGAGTGTTATAACTGAGAGTCTTATAGTGATGGTCAGTGTAACAGAGAAGGTTTTATAATTGAGAGTCTTATATTGATGGTCAGTGTAACAGAGAGAGTGTTATAACTGAGAGTCTTATACTGAGGGTCAGTGTAACAGAGAGAGTGTTATAACTGAGAGTCTTATAATAAGGGTCAGTGTAACAGAGAGAGTGTTATAACTGAGAGTCTTATACTGAGGGTCAGTGTAACAGAGAGAGTGTTATAACTGAGAGTCTTATACTGAGGGTCAGTGTAACAGAGAGAGTGTTATAACTGAGAGTCTTATACTGAGGGTCAGTGTAACAGAGAGATTGTTATAACTGAGAGTCTTATACTGAGGGTCAGTGTAATAGAGAGGGTTTTATAACTGAGAGACTTATATTGATGGTCAGTGTAACAGAGAGAGTGTTATAACTGAGAGTCTTATACTGAGGGTCAGTGTAACAGAGAGAGTGTTATAACTGAGAGTCTTATAGTGATGGTCAGTGTAACAGAGAGAGTGTTATAACTGAGAGCCTTATACTGAGGGTCAGTGTAACAGAGAGAGTGTTATAACTGAGAGTCTTATACTGAGGGTGAGTGTAACAGAGTGTTAAAACTGAGAGTCTCAGACTGAGGGTCAGTGTAAGAGAGAGGGTTTTATAACTGAGAGTCTTATACTGAGGGTCAGTGTAACAGAGAGATTGTTATAACTGAGAGTCTTATACTGAGGGTCAGTGTAATAGAGAGGGTTTTATAACTGAGAGACTTATATTGATGGTCAGTGTAACAGAGAGGGTTTCATAACTGAGAGTCTTATAGTGATGGTCAGTGTAACAGAGACTGTGTTATAACTGAGAGTCTTATACTGAGGGTCAGTGTAACAGAGAGATTGTTATAACTGAGAGTCTTATACTGAGGGTCAGTGTAACAGAGAGGCTTTTATAATTGAGAGTCTTATATTGATGGTCAGTGTAACAGAGTGTTATAACTGAGAGTCTTATACTGAGGGTCAGTGTAACAGAGAGAGTGTTATAACTGAGAGTCTTATACTGAGGGTCAGTGTAACAGAGAAATTGTTATAACTGAGAGTCTTATACTGAGGGTCAGTGTAATAGAGAGGGTTTCATAACTGAGAGTCTTATAGTGATGGTCAGTGTAACAGAGAGAGTGTTATAACTGAGAGTCTTATACTGAGGGTCAGTGTAACAGAGAAGGTTTTATAATTGAGAGTCTTATATTGATGGTCAGTGTAACAGAGAGAGTGTTATAACTGAGAGTCTTATACTGAGGGTCAGTGTAACAGAGAGAGTGTTATAACTGAGAGTCTTATAATAAGGGTCAGTGTAACAGAGAGAGTGTTATAACTGAGAGTCTTATACTAAGGGTCAGTGTAACAGTGAGAGTGTTATAACTGAGAGTCTTATACTGAGGGTCAGTGTAACAGAGAGAGTGTTAAAACTGAGAGTCTCAGACTGAGGGTCAGTGTAACAGAGAGGGTTTTATAACTGAGAGTCTTATACTGAGGGTCAGTGTAACAGAGAGAGTGTTATAACTGAGAGCCTTATACTGAGGGTCAGTGTAACAGAGAGAGTGTTATAACTGAGAGTCTTATACTGAGGGTGAGTGTAACAGAGTGTTAAAACTGAGAGTCTCAGACTGAGGGTCAGTGTAAGAGAGAGGGTTTTATAACTGAGAGTCTTATACTGAGGGTCAGTGTAACAGAGAGATTGTTATAACTGAGAGTCTTATACTGAGGGTCAGTGTAATAGAGAGGGTTTTATAACTGAGAGACTTATATTGATGGTCAGTGTAACAGAGAGGGTTTCATAACTGAGAGTCTTATAGTGATGGTCAGTGTAACAGAGACTGTGTTATAACTGAGAGTCTTATAGTGATGGTCAGTGTAACAGAGAGATTGTTATAACTGAGAGTCTTATACTGAGGGTCAGTGTAACAGAGAGGCTTTTATAATTGAGAGTCTTATATTGATGGTCAGTGTAACAGAGTGTTATAACTGAGAGTCTTATACTGAGGGTCAGTGTAACAGAGAGAGTGTTATAACTGAGAGTCTTATACTGAGGGTCAGTGTAACAGAGAGATTGTTATAACTGAGAGTCTTATACTGAGGGTCAGTGTAATAGAGAGGGTTTCATAACTGAGAGTCTTATAGTGATGGTCAGTGTAACAGAGAGAGTGTTATAACTGAGAGTCTTATACTGAGGGTCAGTGTAACAGAGAAGGTTTTATAATTGAGAGTCTTATATTGATGGTCAGTGTAACAGAGAGAGTGTTATAACTGAGAGTCTTATACTGAGGGTCAGTGTAACAGAGAGAGTGTTATAACTGAGAGTCTTATAATAAGGGTCAGTGTAACAGAGAGAGTGTTATAACTGAGAGTCTTATACTAAGGGTCAGTGTAACAGTGAGAGTGTTATAACTGAGAGTCTTATACTGAGGGTCAGTGTAACAGAGAGAGTGTTAAAACTGAGAGTCTCAGACTGAGGGTCAGTGTAACAGAGAGGGTTTTATAACTGAGAGTCTTATAGTGATGGTCAGTGTAACAGAGAGAGTGTTATAACTGAGAGTCTTATACTGAGGGTCAGTGTAACAGAGAGAGTGTTATAACTGAGAGTCTTATAGTGATGGTCAGTGTAACAGAGAGAGTGTTATAACTGAGAGCCTTATACTGAGGGTCAGTGTAACAGAGAGAGTGTTATAACTGAGAGTCTTATACTGAGGGTGAGTGTAACAGAGTGTTAAAACTGAGAGTCTCAGACTGAGGGTCAGTGTAAGAGAGAGGGTTTTATAACTGAGAGTCTTATACTGAGGGTCAGTGTAACAGAGAGATTGTTATAACTGAGAGTCTTATACTGAGGGTCAGTGTAATAGAGAGGGTTTTATAACTGAGAGACTTATATTGATGGTCAGTGTAACAGAGAGGGTTTCATAACTGAGAGTCTTATAGTGATGGTCAGTGTAACAGAGACTGTGTTATAACTGAGAGTCTTATACTGAGGGTCAGTGTAACAGAGAGATTGTTATAACTGAGAGTCTTATACTGAGGGTCAGTGTAACAGAGAGGCTTTTATAATTGAGAGTCTTATATTGATGGTCAGTGTAACAGAGTGTTATAACTGAGAGTCTTATACTGAGGGTCAGTGTAACAGAGAGAGTGTTATAACTGAGAGTCTTATACTGAGGGTCAGTGTAACAGAGAAATTGTTATAACTGAGAGTCTTATACTGAGGGTCAGTGTAATAGAGAGGGTTTCATAACTGAGAGTCTTATAGTGATGGTCAGTGTAACAGAGAGAGTGTTATAACTGAGAGTCTTATACTGAGGGTCAGTGTAACAGAGAAGGTTTTATAATTGAGAGTCTTATATTGATGGTCAGTGTAACAGAGAGAGTGTTATAACTGAGAGTCTTATACTGAGGGTCAGTGTAACAGAGAGAGTGTTATAACTGAGAGTCTTATAATAAGGGTCAGTGTAACAGAGAGAGTGTTATAACTGAGAGTCTTATACTAAGGGTCAGTGTAACAGTGAGAGTGTTATAACTGAGAGTCTTATACTGAGGGTCAGTGTAACAGAGAGAGTGTTAAAACTGAGAGTCTCAGACTGAGGGTCAGTGTAACAGAGAGGGTTTTATAACTGAGAGTCTTATACTGAGGGTCAGTGTAACAGAGTGTTAAAACTGAGAGTCTCAGACTGAGGGTCAGTGTAAGAGAGAGGGTTTTATAACTGAGAGTCTTATACTGAGGGTCAGTGTAACAGAGAGATTGTTATAACTGAGAGTCTTATACTGAGGGTCAGTGTAATAGAGAGGGTTTTATAACTGAGAGACTTATATTGATGGTCAGTGTAACAGAGAGGGTTTCATAACTGAGAGTCTTATAGTGATGGTCAGTGTAACAGAGACTGTGTTATAACTGAGAGTCTTATACTGAGGGTCAGTGTAACAGAGAGATTGTTATAACTGAGAGTCTTATACTGAGGGTCAGTGTAACAGAGAGGCTTTTATAATTGAGAGTCTTATATTGATGGTCAGTGTAACAGAGTGTTATAACTGAGAGTCTTATACTGAGGGTCAGTGTAACAGAGAGAGTGTTATAACTGAGAGTCTTATACTGAGGGTCAGTGTAACAGAGAGATTGTTATAACTGAGAGTCTTATACTGAGGGTCAGTGTAATAGAGAGGGTTTCATAACTGAGAGTCTTATAGTGATGGTCAGTGTAACAGAGAGAGTGTTATAACTGAGAGTCTTATACTGAGGGTCAGTGTAACAGAGAAGGTTTTATAATTGAGAGTCTTATATTGATGGTCAGTGTAACAGAGAGAGTGTTATAACTGAGAGTCTTATACTGAGGGTCAGTGTAACAGAGAGAGTGTTAAAACTGAGAGTCTCAGACTGAGGGTCAGTGTAACAGAGAGGGTTTTATAACTGAGAGTCTTATAGTGATGGTCAGTGTAACAGAGAGAGTGTTATAACTGAGAGTCTTATACTGAGGGTCAGTGTAACAGAGAGAGTGTTATAACTGAGAGTCTTATACTGAGGGTCAGTGTAACAGAGAGATTGTTATAACTGAGAGTCTTATACTGAGGGTCAGTGTAATAGAGAGGGTTTTATAACTGAGAGACTTATATTGATGGTCAGTGTAACAGAGAGAGTGTTATAACTGAGAGTCTTATACTGAGGGTCAGTGTAACAGAGAGTGTTATAACTGAGAGTCTTATACTGAGGGTCAGTGTAACAGAGAGAGTGTTATAACTGAGAGCCTTATACTGAGGGTCAGTGTAACAGAGAAAGTGTTATAACTGAGAGTCTTATACTGAGGGTCAGTGTAACAGAGAGAGTGTTAAAACTGAGAGTCTCAGACTGAGGGTCAGTGTAACAGAGAGGGTTTTATAACTGAAAGTCTTATAGTGATGGTCAGTGTAACAGAGAGAGTGTTATAACTGAGAGTCTTATACTGAGGGTCAGTGTAACAGAGAGATTGTTATAACTGAGAGTCTTATACTGAGGGTCATTGTAACAGAGAGATTGTTATAACTGAGAGTCTTATACTGAGGGTCAGTGTAACAGAGAGGGTTTTATAACTGAGAGTCTTATATTGACGGTCAGTGTAACAGAGAGAGTGTTATAACTGAGAGTCTTATAATGAGAGTCAGTGTAACAGAGAGAGTGTTATAACTGAGAGTCTTATACTGAGGGTCAGTGTAACAGAGAGATTGTTATAACTGAGAGTCTTATATTGATGGTCAGTGTAACAGAGAGAGTGTTATAACTGAGAGTCTTATACTGAGGGTCAGTGTAACAGAGAGGCTTTTATAACTGAGAGTCTTATATTGATGGTCAGTGTAACAGAGAGAGTGTTATAACTGAGAGTCTTATACTGAGGGTCAGTGTAACAGAGAGGCTTTTATAACTGAGAGTCTTATATTGATGGTCAGTGTAACAGAGTGTTATAACTGAGAGTCTTATACTGAGGGTCAGCGTAACAGAGAGAGTGTTATAACTGAGAGTCTTATACTGAGGGTCAGTGTAACAGAGAGTGTGTTATAACTGAGAGTCTTACAGTGTAACAGAGAGATTGTTATAACTGAGAGTCTTATACTGAGGGTCAGTGTAACAGGGAGAGTGTTATAACTGAGAGTCTTATAGTGATGGTCAGTGTAACAGAGAGTTATAACTGAGAGTCTTATACTGAGGGTCAGTGTAACAGAGAGAATGTTATAACTGAGAGTCTTATAGCGATGGTCAGTGTAACAGAGAGAGTGTTATAACCGAATCTTATACTGAGGGTCAGTGTAACAGAGAGGGTTTTATAACTCAGAATCTTATACTGATGGTCAGTTTCACCGAGAGGGTGTTCTCACTGAGAATCTTATCACAGAATCACAGTGCAAAAGAGATCCTTCGGCCCATCGACTCTGCTCTGACACGTGAGAAACACCTGACCTACCTACCTAATCCCATTTACCAACTCTTGGCCCATAGCCTTGAATGTTATGACGTGCCAAGTGCTCATCCAGGTACTTTTTAAAGGATGTGAGGCAACCCGCCTCCACCACCCTCCCAGGCAGTGCATTCCAGATCATCACCACCCTCTGGGTAAAAAAGTTTTTCCTCACATCCCCCCTAAATCTCCTGCCCTCACCTTGAACTTGTGCCCCTTCGTGACTGACCCTTCAACTAAGGGGAACAGCTGCTCCCTATCCACCCTGTCCATGCCCCTCATAATCTTGTACACCTCGATCAGGTCACCCCTCAGTCTTCTCTGCTCCAACGAAAACAACCCAGGTCTATCTAACTTCTCTTCATAACTTAAATGTTTCATCCCAGGCAACATCCTGGTGAATCTCCTCTGCACCCTCTCCAGTGCAAACACTTCCTTCCTATAATGTGGTGACCAGAACTGCACACAGTACTCCAGCTGTGGCCTCACCAAGGTTCTATACAACTCCAACATGACCTCCCTACTTATGTAATCTATGCCTCGATTGATAAAGGCAAGTGTCCCATATGCCTTTTTCACCACCCCACTAACATGCCCCTCCACCTTCAGAGATCTATGGACACACACGCCAAGGTCCCTTTGTTCCTCAGAACTTCCTAGTGTCATGCCGTTCATTGAATACTTCCTTGTCAAATTAATCCTTCCAAAGTGTATCACCTCACACTTTTCAGGGTTAAATTCCGCCTGCCACTTATCTGCCCATTTGCCCATCCCGTCTATATCTTCCTGTAGCCCAAGACACTCAACCTCACTGTTAACCACCCGGCCAATCTTTGTGTCATCCGCAAACTTACTATTCCTACCCCCCACATAGTCATCTATGTCGTTTATATAAATGACGTTTAATAGGGGACCCAGCACAGACCTCTGTGGTACGCCACTAGACATTGGCTTCCAGTGATGAAATCAGCCTTCTGTCATCACCCTCTGTCTCCTACAACTAAGCCAATTTTGAATCCACCTTATCAAATTACCCTGTGTCCCATGTGCATTTGCCTTCTTTATAAGTCTCCCATGTGGGACCTTGTCAAAGGCTTTGCTGAAATCCATATAAACTACATCAACTGCACTACCCTCATCTACACACCTGGTCACCTCCTCAAAAAATTCAATCAAATTTGTTAGGCATGACCTCCCTCTGACAAAGCCATGCTGACTATCCCTGATCAAACCTTGCCTGTCCAAGTGGAGATAGATACTCTCCTTCAGAACTTTCTCCAATAGTTTCCCTACCACTGACGTGAGACTCACTGGCCTGTAGTTCCCTGGCTTATCTCTACAACCCTTCTTAAATAGTGGAACCACATTGGCTGTTCTCCAGTCCTCTGGCACCTCCCCCGTGGCCAGAGAGGAATTAAAAATTTGGGTCAGAGTCCCTGCGATCTCCTCCCTTGCCTCCCTCAGCAGTCTGGGACACAAATCATCCAGACCTGGAGATTTGTCCACTTTTAAGCCTGCCAACACCTCCAATACCTTGTCACTCCCTGTATCAATTTGCTTAAGAACCTCGCAGTCTCTCTCCCCGAGTTCGATACCTTCATCCTCATTCTCTTGGGTGAAGACGGATGTGAAGTATTCATTCAACACTCTACAGATGTCCTCTGGCTCCACCCATAGATTGCCCCCTTGGTCTCTAATGGGCCTTGCTCTTTCCCTGGTTACCCTCTTCCCATTGATATACTTATAGAATATCTTAGGATTTTCCCTACTTTTACCAGCCAGAGCTTTCTCATATCCCCTCTTTGCTCTCCTAATTGCTTTCTTAAGCCTCACCCTGCACTTTCTGTACTCCACTAATGCCTCTGCTGATTTGCTTCCCTTGTACCTGCTAAAAGCCTCTCTTTTCTTTCTCATCTTATCCTGAATATCCCCGGTCATCCATGGTTCTCTGGGCTTGTTACTCCTTCCTATCACCCTAGAGGGAACATGTTGAGTCTGTACCCTCCCCATTTCCTTTTTGAACACCCCCCACTGCTCCTCTGTAGATTTCCCCACAAGTAGCTGTTCCCAGTCTACCTTGGCCAGATCCTGCCTTATTTTACTAAAATCCCCTCTCCCCCAATCCAAAACATTTTTATGCAACTTGTCTATTTCTTTGTCCATAATAAGCTTAAACTGTACCATGTTGTGGTCGCTATCGCTAAAATGCTTGCCCACCACCACCTCAGCCACCTGTCCGGCTTCATTCCCCAGAATTAGGTCCAGCACTGCGCCGTCCCTTGTTGGACCCTCTACATATTGGCTTAAAAAGTTCTCCTGTACACATTTCAAGAAATCCACTCCATCCAAGCCCTTAAAACTATGTCTATCCCAATTAATGTTGGGAAAGTTGAAATCACCTAATATAATTACCCTATTGTTATTGTATTTACACACCTCCGCAAATTGTGCACATATTTGCTCCTCAATTTCCCACTGACTATCTGAGGGTCTATAATAAACACCTAACAATGTGGCTGCCCCTTTTTTATTCCTAAGCTCTACCCACAACGCTTCATTCGATGGCCCCTCCAAGATATCACCTCTCCTTACTGCAGTAACTGACTCCTTAACTAATAATGCAAAGCCTCCTCCTCTTTTACTCCCTCCTTTGTCTCGCCTGAAGATTATATATCCTGGAATGTTGAGCTGCCAATCCTGCCCTTCCCTCAACCATGTCTCAGTGATGGCTACTATATCACAATTCCACATGTCAATCCTCACCCTTAACTCATCCATTTTACTTACAATACTCCTGGTATTAAAGTAGAGGCCATCCAACCTTGCCTTACTCCCTTGAAACTTAATGCAGCTGTACTCCCTCTGACTAGATTGCTTTACTATGTTATGATGTGTCCATATTCTGCTAACATTCTGTGTCCCCTCCCCCTGCCAAATTAGTTTAAACTCCTCCCATCAGCACTAGCAAACCTGCCCGCAAGGATGTTAGTCCCGGTCTGGTTCAGATGTAGACCGTCCCGCTTTTACAGGTCCCACCTTCCCCAGAAATGGTCCCAGTGATCCAGGAATCTAAAACCCTCCCTCCTGCACCAACTCTTAAGCCACGTATTCATCTGTGCTATCCTCCTATTTCTGAGCTCGCTAGCACGTGGCACTGGGAGTAATCCAGAGATTATAACCCTAGAGGTCTTGCTTTTTAGTCTACTGCCTAGCTCCCTGAATTCTTGATGCAAGACCTCATCCCTCTTTCTACTTATGTCATTGGTACCAACATGTGTCATGACCTCTGCCTTATCACCCTCCCCCTTCAGGATGCCTTGCAGCTGTTCAGTGACATCCCGGACCTTGGCACCAGGGAGGCGACATACCATCCTGGAGTCACGTTGACGGCCACAGTAACGCCTATCTGTTTCCCTGACTATAGAATCCCCTATTACTATTGCTGTTCCTCTCTTCCTCCCCTCCTGTACAGACAGGCTGCTTATGGTGCCAGAAGCTTGGCTCTGTCCGCACTCCCTGGAGGAACCAGCGCCCTCATCAGCCTCCAAAATGGAATACCGATTTGCGAGCGGGACCCCAGGGGACTCCTGAACTACCTGCCTGTTTCTCTTGGACTGCCTGGTGGTCACCCATTCCCTTCTTTCCTCAAGTCCCTTCAGCTGGGTTGTGACCACCTCTCTAACCGTGCTATCCACGATGCTCTCAGACTCGTGGATGCTCCACAGTGTCCCCAGCCGTCATTCCAGCTCTGAAACCCAAGCTTCCAGGAGCTGTAGCTGGACACTCTTCCTGCACACCTGCTGGTCCCGGGCACTGGAAATGTCCCCGGCTTCCCACATGGAGCACGAGGAGCACACCACGGCTTTGAGCTCTCCTTCCATGACTTATCCCTTTAAATTAAACCTTTTAAATCAATTACTCTAGGGCCCTTCTTTCCTAATCCTCGTTACCACAGAAAGGACAAACTATAAACCAAAAAAGACCTTAAACTAAAAGTGATAAAAGTAGTAAATACTTACCCGACCTTACCCACTACTTACCAGTCATTCCTCTCCCTTGTAGCCTCGGCTGCAACACCAAGGCAAGAGCACTCTCTGAAGATTTTAAGAAGTTGGATAGCAAAGAAAAAATGCAAAGATCACCTCTTTCCCTATGAATTGAGTTCCCACTGTGCACCAATTTGCCAACAAAAACACTCACTCTGGCTGTGTCTCACTCAGGATGAGCTCTCAACCCTGTTCATGTACAAGTATTGACCGTATACTGAGTGTCAGTGTAACAGAGAGGGTTATATAACTGAGAGTCTTACACTGAGGGCTAGTGTAACAGAGAGAGTGTTATAACTGAGAGTCTTACACTGAGGGCTAGTGTAACAGAGAGAGTGTTATAACTGAGAGTCTTACACTGAGGGTCAGTGTAACAGAGAGAGTGTTATAACTGAGAGTCTTACACTGAGGGCTAGTGTAACAGAGAGAGTGTTATAACTGAGAGTCTTACACTGAGGGTCAGTGTAACAGAGAGAGTGTTATAACTGAGAGTCTTACACTGAGGGCTAGTGTAACAGAGAGAGTGTTATAACTGAGAGTCTTACACTGAGGGCCAGTGTAACAGAGAGAGTGTTATAACTGAGAGTCTTATACTGAGGGTCAGTGTAACAGAAACAGTGTTATAACTGAGAGTCTTATACTGAGGGTCAGTGTAACAGAAAGAGTGTTATAACTGAGAGTCTTATATTGAGGGACAGTGTAACAGAGAGAGTGTTATAACTGAGAGTCTTATACTGAGGGTCAGTGTAACAGAAACAGTGTTATAACTGAGAGTCTTATACTGAGGGTCAGTGTAACAGAAAGAGTGTTATAACTGAGAGTCTTATATTGAGGGACAGTGTAACAGAGAGAGTGTTATAACTGAGAGTCTTATACTGAGGGTCAGTGTAACAGAAACAGTGTTATAACTGAGTCTTATACTGAGGGTCAGTGTAACAGAAAGAGTGTTATAACTGAGAGTCTTATATTGAGGGACAGTGTAACAGAGAGAGTGTTATAACTGAGAGTCTTATACTGAGGGACAGTGTAACAGAGAGAGTGTTATAACTGAGAGTCTTATACTGAGGGACAGTGTAACAGAGAGAGTGTTATAACTCACAGTGTGTTATAACTGAGAATCTTATATTGAGGGTCAGTTTAACAAAGAGAGTGCCACAACTGAGAGGCTAATACTGAGGGAATTGTAACAGAGACAGTGTTAGAACTGAGAGTCTCAGACTGAGGGACAGAGTAACAGAGAGAGTGTTATAACTGAGAGTCTTATACTGAGGGTCAGTGTAACAGAGTGAGTGTTATAACTGAGAGTCTTATACTGAGGGTCAGTGTAACAGAGAGAGTGCTATAACTGAGAGTCTTATACTGAGGGTCAGTGTAACAGAGAGGGTTTTATAACTGAGAATCATAGTCTGTGGGTCAGTTTAAAAGTGAGAGTGTTATAACTGAGAGTCTTATACTGAGTGTCAGTGTAACAGGGAGATTGTTCTAACTGATAGCCTTAAACTGAGGGTCAGTGTAACAGAGAGAGTGTTATAACTAAGAGTCTTATACTGAGGGTCATTGAGAGAGTGTTAAAACTCCGAGTACTGTACAGAGCGTCAGTGCAATAGAGTGTTATAACTGCGAGTACTGCAGTGAGGGTCACTGAAATAGAAAGAGTGTTATAACTTACTGTCATATACTGAGGTGTAATAGAGTTTATTAACTGAGAGTCTTATACAGAGGGACAGAGTAACAGAGTTTTAAACTGAGAGTCTCATACTGATGGTCAGCGTAACATGGAGAGTGTTTTAACTGTGAGCCTTATACAGAGGGACAGTGTTACAGAGAGAGTGTTACAACTGAACATTATACTGCGGTCCAGTCTAACACTGACAGTGTTATAACTGAGAGTATTAAATTGAAGGTCAGTGTGACAGAGACAATGATATAACTGAGAGTCTTATACTGAGGGTCAGTGTAACAGAGAGAGTGTTATAACTGAGCGTCTTATACTGAGGGTCATTGAGAGAGTGTTAAAACTCCGAGTACTGTACAGAGCGTCAGTGCAATAGAGTGTTATAACTGCGAGTACTGCAGTGAGGGTCACTGAAATAGAAAGAGTGTTATAACTTACTGTCATATACTGAGGTGTAATAGAGTTTATTAACTGAGAGTCTTATACAGAGGGACAGAGTAACAGAGTTTTAAACTGAGAGTCTCATACTGATGGTCAGCGTAACATGGAGAGTGTTTTAACTGTGAGCCTTATACAGAGGGACAGTGTTACAGAGAGAGTGTTACAACTGAACATTATACTGCGGTCCAGTCTAACACTGACAGTGTTATAACTGAGAGTATTAAATTGAAGGTCAGTGTGACAGAGACAATGATATAACTGAGAGTCTTATACTGAGGGTCAGTGTAACAGAGAGAGTGTTATAACTGAGCGTCTTATACTGAGGGTCATTGTAACAGAGAGAGTGTTATAACTGAGAGTCTTATACTGAGGGTCAGTGTGAGAGAGAGAGTGTTATAACTGAGAGTCTTATACTGAGTGTCAGTGTAACAGAGAGAGTGTTATAACTGAGAGTCTTATACTGAGTGTCAGTGTAACAGAGAGAGTGTTATAACTGAGAGTCTTATACTGAGGGTCAGTGTAACAGAGAGATTGTTGTAACTGCGAGTACTGCACTGAGGGTCAGTGTAACTGAGAGATTGTCATAACTGAGAGTCTTATGAGAGTCAGTGTAACAGAGAAAGTGTTATAACTGAGATTCTTATAATGAGGGTCTGCGTAACAGAGAGAGTGATATAAGTGAGAGTCTTATCCGGAGGGACAGAGTAACAGAGTGTTAAACTGAGAGTCTTACACTGAGGGTCAGTGTAACAGTGAGAGTGTTATAACTGAGAGTCTTATACTGAGTGTCAGTGTAACAGAGAGAGCGTTATAACTGAGAGTCTTATACTGAGTGTCAGTGTAACAGAGAGAGTGTTATAACTGAGAGTCTTATACTGAGGGTCAGTGTAACAGAGTGATTGTTATAACTGAGAGTCTTATAATGAGGGTCAGTGTAACAGACAGAGTGTTATAACTGGGAGTCTACGATTGAGGATCAGTGTAACAGAGAAGGTGTTATAACCGTGAGTACTGCACTGAAGGCCACTCTAACAGAGAGATAGTTATAACTGAGTATCTTATACTGAGGGTCAGTGTAACAGAGAGAGTTTTTTCTATAAGAGTCTAACACAGAGGGACAGAGTAACAGAGTGTTAAACCGAGAGTCTTATACTGTGGGTCTGCGTAACAGAGAGAGTGTTACAACTGAACATTATACTGCGGGTCAGTCTAACACTGACATTGTTATAACTGAGAGTAATATACTGAGGGTCAGTGTAATAGGGAGAGTATTATATCTGAGTGTCTTATACAGAGGGACAGAGTAACAGAGAGAGTGTTATAACTGAACATTATACTGTGCTCCAGTCTAACACTGACAGTGTTATAACTGAGAGTATTAAATTGAGCGTCGGTGTAACAGAGACAATGATATAACTGAGAGTATTATACTGAGGGTCAGTGTGACAGAGAGAGTGTTATAACTGAGAGTCTTATTCTGAGGGTCAGTGTGACAGAGAGACTGTTAAAACTGAGCGTCTTATACTGAAGGTCACTCTAACGAAGAGAGTGTTGTAGCTGAGTCTTATACCGATGATTAGTGTAACAGAGAGATTTTTATAACTGAGAGTGTTTTACTGATGGTCAGTGTAACAGAGAGATTGTTATAACTGAGAGTCTTATAATGAGGGTCAGTGTAAGAGCCAGGGTGTTATAACTGAGAGTATCAAACTCAGGGTCAGTGTAACAGAGAGAGTGTTATAACTGAGAATCTACTATGAGGGTTAGTGTAACAGAGAGATAGTTATAACTGAGAGTCTTATACTGAGGGTCAGTGTAATAGAGAGAGTTTTTTAAATAAGCGTCTTATACAGAGGGATAGAGTAACAGAGTGTTAAACTGAGAGCCTTATACTGTGGGTCAGTGTAACAGAGAGAGCATTATAACTGTGACTCTTATACAGAGGGACAGAGTAACAGAGAGAGTGTTATAACTGAGAGTCTTATACTGAGGGTCAGTGTAACAGAGAGAGTGTTATAACTGAGAGTCTTATACTGAGGGTGAGTGGAACAGAGAGAGTGTTGTAACTGAGAGTCTTACACTGAGGGTCAGTGTAACAGAGAGAGTTTTTTCTATAAGAGTCTTATACAGAGGGACAGAGTAACGGAGTGTTAAACCGAGAGTCTTGTACTGTGGGTTTGCGTAACAGAGAGAGTGTTATAACTGAGAGCCTTATACAGAGGGACAGTGTTACAGAGAGAGTGTTACAACTGAACATTATACTGCGGGTCAGTCTAACACTGACATTGTTATAACTGAGAGTATTAAATTGAGCGTCGGTGTAACAGAGACAATGATATAACTGAGAGTCTTATACTGAGGGTCAGTGTGACAGAGAGAGTGTTATAACTGAGAGTCTTATTCTGAGGGTCAGTGTGACAGAGAGACTGTTAAAACTGAGCGTCTTATACTGAGGGTCACTCTAACGAAGAGAGTGTTGTAGCTGAGTCTTATACCGATGATTAGTGTAACAGAGAGATTGTTATAACTGAGAGTGTTTTACTGATGGTCAGTGTAACAGAGAGAGTGTTATAACTGAAAGTCTTATACTGAGGGTCAGTGTAACAGAGAGATTGTTATAACTGAGAGTCTTATAATGAGGGTCAGTGTAATAGAGAGAGTTTTTTAAATAAGCGTCTTGTACAGAGGGACAGAGTAACAGAGTGTTAAACTGAGAGTCTTATACTGTGGGTCAGTGTAACAGAGAGAGTGTTATAACTGAGAGCCTTATACTGAGGGTCAATGTAACAGAGAGAGTGTTATAACTGAAAGTCTAATACTGAGGGTCAGTGTAACAGAGAGAGTGTTGTAACTGAGAGTCTTACACTGAGGGTCAGTGTAACAGAGAGAGTGTTGTAACTAAGAGTCTTATACTGAGGGTCAGTGTAACAGAGAGAGTGTTATAACTGAGAGTCTCATTCTGAGGGTCAGTGTAACAGAGAGAGTGTTATAAATGAGAGTCTTATACTGAGGGTCAGTGTATCAGAGTGTTGTAACTGAGAGTCTTATACTGAGGGTCAGTGCAACAGTGAGAGTGTTGTAACTGAGAGCCTTGTACTGATGGTCAGTGTAACAGAGAGAGTGTTATAACTGAGAGTCTTATACTGAGGGTCAGTGTAACAGAGAGAGTGTTATAACTGAGAGTCTTATACTGAGGGTCAGTGTAACAGAGAGAGTGTTGTAACTGAGAGTCTTATACTGAGGGTCAGTATAACAGAGAGAATGTTATAACTGAGAGTCTTACACTGAGGGTCAGAGTAACAGAGAGAGTGTTGTAACTGAGAGTCTTATACTGAGGGTCAGAGTAACAGAGAGAGTGTTGTAACTGTGAGTTTTATACTGAGGGTCAGAGTAACAGAGAGAGTGTTGTAACTGAGAGTCTTATACTGAGGGTCAGAGCAACAGAGAGAGTGTTGTAACTGTGAGTACTGTACTGAGGGTCAGTGTTCTATGGAGAGTCACTGAGCACTTACCAGACATCGACCATTACTCAATGCAAGGGATGTGAATGTCCTCGGAAACGAAGGTAACTCTCTCCCTCTCCTGTTCCCCACAATGCCTGCAACTCACACTCCAGCTCAACAACCCTGAGCTCAGGCTCCTGAATGTCCCCACATTCGGCAGGTATTGGTCCAACCATTCCGGTATCCAGCTCTTCCAATCTGGGACATACGTTGGGAGATTTGTGTCAGGACCCTGCAGAAGCCCTGACGCACAGCCCTGCACTGAATTTGCATGGGAAAGTTAAACTTCCGATGGGCTGATTCCCATTGCCCGGGACCCTCTGCGAATGTCTCTGACACTGAGTTCGGGGCTGAGCCTTGGGCCCGATATGCAGGACTTCCCTGCACCCTCGGCCTCGAAGGATGGACAGTTTCATACCTGGGCAATCTCAGTGGATAGCCAGGGTAACTGTCCCAGAACCAACCCGACACTCACTATCCCCCAACACCCCGACTGCCCACTCACCCACCTCACCCACCTCACCCACTCACCCACCTCACCCACCTCTCCCATTCCCTTGCTCACCCACCTCTCCCATTCCCTCGCTCACCCACCTCTCCCATTCCCTCGCTCACCCACCTCTCCCATTCCCTCGCTCACCCACCTCTCCCATTCCCTCGCTCACCTACCTCACCCATTCACCCACCTCACCCACCTCACCCACCTCACCCATTCACCCACATCACCCACTCACCCACTCACCCACATCACCCACCTCACCCATTCCCTCGCTCACCCACCTCTCCCATTCACCCACATCACCCACCTCACCCATTCACCCACACCACCCACCTCACCCACATCACCCACAGCACCCACCTCACCCATTCCTACAGACACCCACCTCACCCATTCCCTCGCTCACCCACCTCTCCCATTCACCCACCTCACCCAGTCACCCATTCCTTCGCTCACTCACCTCACCCACTCCCTCGCTCACCCACCTCACCCATTCCCTCGCTCACCCACCTCTCCCATTCACCCACATCACCCACCTCACCCAATCCCTCGCTCACCCACCTCACCCATTCCCTCACTCACCCACCTCACCCACATCACCCACCTCTCCCATTCACCCACATCACCCACCTCACCCAATCCCTCGCTCACCCACCTCACCCATTCCCTCGCTCACCCACCTCACCCACATCACCCACCTCACCCACCCACTCACTCACTCACTCACCCATTCACTCACCCATTCACCCACCGCACTCACTCACACTCACTCACTCTCACTCACTCACTCACTCACCCACATCACCCATTCCCTCGCTCACCCACCTCCCCCATTCCCTCGCTCACTCACCTCACCCATTCCCTCACTCACCCACCTCACCCACTCAACCACCTCACACACTCACTCACTCACCCACCTCTGCCATTCCCTCGCTCACCCACCTCACCCACTCACTCACTCACTCACCTCTCCCATTCCCTCGCTCACCCACCTCACCCACTCACCCACATCACCCACCTCGCCCATTCCCTCGCTCACCCACCTCACCCATTCCCTCTCTCACCCACCTCACCCATTCCCTCACTCACCCACCTCACCCATTCACCCACATCACCCACCTCACCCATTCACCCACATCACCCACCTCACCCACTCACCCACATCACCCACCTCATCCATTCCCTCGCTCACCCACCTCACCCATTCCCTCGCTCACCCACCTCACCCATTCCCTCGCTCACCCACCTAACCCACTCACCCACATCACCCACCTCACCCATTCCCTCGCTCACCCACCTCTCCCACTCACCCACATCACCCACCTCACCCTCTCACTCACTCAACCACCTCCCCCACTCACTCACTCACCCACCTCACCCATTCCCTCGCTCACCCACCTCACCCATTCCCTCGCTCACCCACTCACCCACATCACCCACCTCACCCTTTCCCTCACTCACTCACCCATTCCCTCGCTCACCCATCTCACCCATCTCACCCATCTCACCCATCTCACCCATCTCACCCACATCACCCACCTCACCCACTCACTCACTCACCCACCTCAACCACTCACCCACCTCACTCACCTCACCCACTCACTCACTCACTCACTCACCCACCTCACCCATTCCCTCGCTCACCCACCTCACCCATTCCCTTGCTCACCCACCTCATCCATTCCCTCGCTCACCTACCTCACCCATTCACCCACCTCAGTCTCCTCACCCACTCACTCACTCACTCACTAACCCACTCACCCACCTCACCCATTCACCCACCTCACCCACTCACCCACCTCACCCACTCACTCACTCACTCACCTCACCCACCTCACCCATTCCCTCGCTCACCCAACTCACCCATTCCCTCGCTCACCCAACTCACCCATTCCCTCGCTCACCCACCTCACCCATTCCCTCGCTCACCCACCTCACCCATTCCCTCGCTCACCCACCTCACCCATTCCCTCGCTCACCCACCTCACCCATTCCCTCTCTCACCCACCTCACCCATTCCCTCACTCACCCATCTCACTCACTCACCCATCTCACCCACATCACCCACCTCACCCATTCCCTTCCTCATCCACCTCTCCCATTCACCCACATCACCCACCTCATCCATTCCCTTGCTCACCCACCTCACCCACTCACCCATTCACCCACATCACCCACCTCACCCATTCCCTTGCTCACCCACCTCTCCCATTCACCCACCTCACTCACCTCACCCACTCACTCACTCACTAACCCACTCACCCACCTCACCCATTCACCCACCTCACCCACTAACTCACTCACACACTAACCCACTCACCCACCTCACCACCTCACCCATTCCCTCGCTCACCCACCTCACCCATTCCCTCGCTCTCCCACCTCACCCACTCACCCACATCACCCACCTCACCCACTCACCCACATCACCCACCTCACCCATTCCCTCGCTCACCCACCTCTCCCATTCCCTCGCTCACCAACCTAACCCATTCCCTCGCTCACCCACATCACCCATTCACCCACATCACCCACGTCACCCATTCACCCACATCACCCACCTCACCCATTCCCTCGCTCACCCACCTCACCCATTCCCTCGCTCACCCACCTCACCCATTCCCTCGCTCACCCACCTCACCCATTCCCTCGCTCACCCACCTCACCGACTCACCCACATCACCCACCTCACCCATTCCCTTGCTCACCCACCTCTCCCACTCACCCACATCACCCACCTCACCCTCTCACTCACGCAACCACCTCACCCACTCACTCGCTCACCCACCTCACCCATTCCCTCGCTCACCCACCTCACCCATTCCCTCGCTCACCCACTCACCCACATCACCCACCTCATCCTTTCCCTCACTCACTCACCCATTCCCTCGCTCACCCACCTCTCCCATTCTATCACTCACCCACCTCACCCATTCCCTCGCTCACCCACCTCACCCACCTCATCCACCTCACCCATTCCCTCGCTCACCCACCTCTCCCATTCCCTCGCTCACCAACCTAACCCATTCCCTCGCTCACCCACATCACCCATTCACCCACATCACCCACCTCACCCATTCACCCACATCACCCACCTCACCCATTCCCTCGCTCACCCACCTCACCCATTCCCTCGCTCACCCACCTCACCCATTCCCTCGCTCACCCACCTCACCCATTCCCTCGCTCACCCACCTCACCGACTCACCCACATCACCCACCTCACCCATTCCCTTGCTCACCCACCTCTCCCACTCACCCACATCACCCACCTCACCCTCTCACTCACTCAACCACCTCACACACTCACTCACTCACCCACCTCACCCATTCCCTCGCTCACCCACCTCACCCATTCCCTCGCTCACCCACCTCACCCATTCCCTCGCTCACCCACTCACCTACATCACCCACCTCATCCTTTCCCTCACTCACTCACCCATTCCCTCGCTCACCCACCTCTCCCATTCTATCACTCACCCACGTCACCCATTCCCTCGCTCACCCACCTCACCCACCTCATCCACCTCACCCATTCCCTCGCTCACCCACCTCTCCCACTCACCCACATCACCCACCTCACCCACTCACCCACATCACCCACCTCATCCATTCCCTCGCTCACCCACCTCACCCACTCACCCACATCATCCACCTCGCCCTCTCACTCACTCAACCACCTCACCCACTCACTCAACCACCTCACCCACTCACTCACTCACCCACCTCACCCACTCACTCACTCACCCACCTCACCCACTCACTCACTCACCCATCTCACCCATTCCCTCGCTCACCCACCTCACCCACTCACCCACATCACCCACCTCACCCACTCACCCACATCACCCACCTCACCCACTCAACCACATCACCCACCTCACCCACTCAACCACATCACCCACCTCACCCATTCCCTCGCTCACCCACATCACCCATTCCCTCGCTAACCCACCTCACCCATTCCCTCACTCACCCACCTCACCCACTCACCCACCTCACCCACTCACTCACCCACCTCACCCATTCCCTCGCTCACCCACCTCACCCACTCACCCACTCACCCACATCACCCACCTCACCCACTCAACCACATCACCCACCTCACCCACTCAACCACATCACCCACCTCACCCATTCCCTCGCTCACCCACATCACCCATTCCCTCGCTAACCCACCTCACCCATTCCCTCACTCACCCACCTCACCCACTCACCCACCTCACCCACCTCACCCACTCACTCACTCACCCACCTCACCCACTCACTCACTCACCCACCTCACCCATTCCCTCATTCACCCACCTCACCCATTCACCCACATCACCCACCTCACCCACTCACCCACCTCACCCACTCACCCACATCACTCACCTCACCCACTCAACCACATCACCCACCTCAACCATTCCCTCGCTCACCCACTCACCCACATCACCCACATCACCCACCTCACCCACACCCACATCACCCACCTCACCCACATCACCCACCTCACCCACTCACCCACCTCACCCACCTCATCCACTCACTCACTCACTCACTCACCCACCTCACCAACTCACTCACTCACCTACCTCACCCATTCCCTCGCTCACCCACCTCACCCATTCCCTTGCTCACTCACGTTACTCACTCACTCACTCACTCACTCACTCACCCATTCACCCACCTCACCCACTCACTCACCCATTCACCCACCTCACTCACTCACTGACCCACCTCACCCATTCACTCACCTCACCCATCTCACCCATCTCACTCACTCACTCACTCACTCACTCACTCACTCACTCACTCACTCACTCACTCACTCACTCACACCCATTCACCCACCTCACCCACTCACCCACATCACCCACCTCACCCATTCCCTCGCTCACACACCTCACCCATTCCCTCGCTCACCCACTCACCCACATCACCCACCTCATCCTTTCCCTCACTCACTCACCCATTCCCTCGCTCACCCACCTCTCCCATTCCCTCGCTCACCCACCCCTCCCTTCCCCTCGCTCACCCACCTCACCCACTCACTCACCCACCTCACCCATTCCCTCGCTCACACACCTCACCCATTCCCTCGGTCGCCCACCTCACCCATTCCCTCGGTCACCCACCTCACCCATTCCCTCGCTCACCCACCTCACCCATTCCCTCGGTCACCCATCTCACCCATTCCCTCGCTCTCCCACCTCACCCATTCCCTCGCTCACCCACCTCACCCATTCCCTCGCTCACCCACCTCACCCACTCACCCACATCACCCACCTCACCCATTCCCTCGCTCACACACCTCACCCATTCCCTCGCTCACCCACTCACCCACATCACCCACCTCATCCTTTCCCTCACTCACTCACCCATTCCCTCGCTCACCCACCTCTCCCATTCTATCACTCACCCACCTCACCCATTCCCTCGCTCACCCACCTCACCCACCTCATCCACCTCACCCATTCCCTCGCTCACCCACCTCTCCCACTCACCCACATCACCCACCTCACCCACTCACCCACATCACCCACATCACCCACATCACCCACCTCACCCACTCACCCACATCACCCACCTCACCCACATCACCCACCTCACCCACTCACCCACCTCACCCACCTCATCCACTCACTCACTCACTCACCCACCTCACCAACTCAGTCACTCACCTACCTCACCCATTCCCTCGCTCACCCACCTCACCCATTCCCTTGCTCACTCATGTTACTCACTCACTCACTCACTCACTCACTCACTCACTCACTCACTCACTCACTCACTCACCCATTCACCCACCTCACCCACTCATTCACCCATTCACCCACCTCACTCACTCACTGACCCACCTCACCCATTCACCCACCCCACTCACCTCACCCAACTCACTCACTCACTCACTCACTCACTCACTCACTCACTCACTCACTCACTCACTCACTCACTCACTCACTCACACCCATTCACCCACCTCACCCACTCACCCACATCACCCACCTCACCCATTCCCTCGCTCACACACCTCACCCATTCCCTCGCTCACCCACTCACCCACATCACCCACCTCATCCTTTCCCTCACTCACTCACCCATTCCCTCACTCACCCACCTCTCCCATTCTATCACTCACCCACCTCACCCATTCCCTCGCTCACCCACCTCACCCACCTCATCCACCTCACCCATTCCCTCGCTCACCCACCTCTCCCACTCACCCACATCACCCACCTCACCCACTCACCCACTCACCCACATCACCCACCTCATCCATTCCCTCGCTCACCCACCTCACCCACTCACCCACATCACCCACCTCGCCCTCTCACTCACTCAACCACCTCACCCACTCACTCAACCACCTCACCCACTCACTCACTCACCCACCTCACCCACTCACTCACTCACCCACCTCACCCATTCCCTCGCTCACCCACCTCACCCACTCACCCACATCACCCACCTCACCCACTCACCCACATCACCCACCTCACCCACTCAACCACATCACCCACCTCACCCACTCACTCACTCACCCACCTCACCCATTCCCTCTTTCACCCACCTCATCCATTCCCTCGGTCACCCACCTCACCCATTCCCTCGCTCACCCACCTCACCCATTCCCTCGTTCACCCACCTCACCCATTCCCTCGCTCACCCACCTCACCCACTCACCCACATCACCCACCTCACCCATTCCCTCCTCACCCATCTCACACTTTCCCTCTCTTACCCACCTCTCCCATTCACTCACTCACACACCTCACCCATTGCCTCGATCACCCACATCACCCACTCACACACATCACCCACCTCACCCATTCCCTCGCTCACCCACCTCACCCACCTCACCCACTCACTCACTCACCCACTCATCCAATCACCCACATCACCCACCTCTCCCATTCCCTCGCTCACCCACCTCACCCATTCCCTCGCTCACCCACCTCACCCATTCACTCACTCACCCACCTCTCCCATTCACCCACATCACCCACCTCACCCATTCACTCACTCACCCACCTCACCCACTCACCCACATCACCAACCCACCCATTCCCTCCGTCACCCACCTCACCCATTCACTCGCTCACCCACCTCTCCCACTCACCCACATCACCCACCTCATCCTCTCCCCCACATCACCCACCTCACCCATTCCCTCGCTCACCCACCTCACCCATTCACCCACATCACCCACCTCACCCATTCCCTCGCTCACCCACCTCACCTATTCACCCACATCACCCACCTCACCCATTCACCCACATCACCCACCTCACCCATTCCCTCGCTCACACACCTCACCCATTCCCTCGCTTACACACCTCACCCTTTCCATCGCTCACCCACCTCACCCACTCACCCACATCACCCACCTCTCCCATTCCCTCCCTCACCCACCTCTCCCATTCCCTCGCTCACCCACCTCACCCACTCACTCACTCACCCACCTCACCCATTCCCTCGATCACCCACCTCACCAATTCCCTCGCTCACCCACCACACCCATTCCCTCGCTCACCCACCTCACCCATTCCCTCGCTCACCCACCTCACCCACTCACCCACATCACCCACCTCACCCATTCCCTCGCTCACCTACCTCACCCACATCACCCACCTCACCCATTCCCTCGCTCACCCACCTCACCCACTCACCCATATCACCCACCTCACCCATTGCCTTGCTCACCCACTCACCCACCTCACCCATTCCCTCACTCACCCACCTCACCCACTCACTCACTCACCCACCTCACCCATTCCCTTGCTCACCCACCACACACATTCCCTCGCTCACCCACCTCACCCATTCCCTCGCTCACCCACCTCACCCACTCACCCACATCACCCACCTCTCCCATTCTCTCGCTCACCCACCTCACCCACTCACCCACATCAGCCACCGCACCCACCTCACCCACCTCACCCACTCACTCACATCACGCACCTCACCCATTCCCTCGCTCACCCATCTCACCCATTCCCTCGCTCACCCACCTCACCCATATCGCCCACCTCACCCACTTTCTCACTCACCTCACTCACTCACTCACTCACCCATTCACCCACCTCACCCTCTCACTCACCCACATCACCCACCTCACCCACCTCACCCACATCACCCACATCACCCACCTCACCCACCTCACCCATTCCCTCGCTCACCCACATCACCCACCTCACCCACTCCCCACATCACCAACCTCACCCATTCCCTCGCTCGCCCATCTCACCCATTCCCTCGCTCGCCCATCTCACCCATTCCCTTGCTCACCTACCTCACCCATTCACCCACCTCACCCACTCACCCACATCTCCCACCTCACCCATTCCCTCGCTCACCCACCTCACCTATTCACCCACCTCACCCACCTCACCCACTCACTCACATCACGCACCTCACCCATTCCCTCGCTCACCCATCTCACCCATATCGCCCACCTCACCCACTTTCTCACTCACCTCACTCACTCACTCACTCACCCATTCACCCACCTCACCCTCTCACTCACCCACATCACCCACCTCACCCACCTCACCCACATCACCCACATCACCCACCTCACCCACCTCACCCATTCCCTCGCTCACCCACATCACCCACCTCACCCACTCCCCACATCACCAACCTCACCCATTCCCTCGCTCGCCCATCTCACCCATTCCCTCGCTCGCCCATCTCACCCATTCCCTTGCTCACCTACCTCACCCATTCACCCACCTCACCCACTCACCCACATCACCCACCTCACCCATTCCCTCGCTCACCCACCTCACCTATTCACCCACATCACCCACCTCACCCATTCACCCACATCACCCACCTCACCCATTCCCTCGCTCACCCACCTCACCCATTCCCTCACTCACCCACCTCACCCACTCACCCACCTCACCCAGTCCCTCGCTCACCCACCTCACCCATTCCCTCGCTCACCCACCTCATCCATTCCCTCGCTCACCCACCTCACCCATTCCCTGCTCACCCACCTGTCCCATTCACCCACATCACCCACCTCACCCATTCCCTCGCTCACCCACCTCACCCACTCACCCACATCACCCACCTCACCCATTCCCTCCCTCACCCACCTCACCCATTCCCTCGCTCACCCACCTCTCACATTCACTCACACACCTCACCCATTCCCTCGCTCACCCACATCACCCACTCACCCACATCACCCACCTCACCCATTCCCTCGCTCACCCACCTCACCCATTCCCTCGCTCACCCACCTCTACCATTCACCCACATCACCCACCTCACCCACTCACCCACATCACCCACCTCACCCATTCCCTCACTCACCCACATCGCCCACCTAACCCACTCCCCCACATCACCAACCTCACCCATTCCCTCGCTCACCCACCTCACCCATTCCCTCGCTCACCCACCTCACCCATTCAACCACATCACCCAACTCACCCACTCACCCACATCACCCACCTCACCCTTTCCCTCGCTCACCCACCTCACCCACTCACCCACATCACCCACCTCACCCATTCCCTCGCTCACCCACCTCACCTATTCACCCACATCACCCACCTCACCCATTCACCCACCTCACCCATTCCCTCGCTCACCCACCTCACCCACTCCCTCGCTCACCCACCTCACCCATTCCCTCGCTTACCCACATCACCCATTCCCTCGCTCACCCACCTCACCCATTCCCTCGCTCACCCACCTCACCCATTCCCTCGCCCACTCCACCCACCCTCACCCATCTCACCCACCTCACCCCACCTCACCCACTCACCCACTCACCCTCCACATCACCCACCTCACCCACTCACTCACTCACCCACCTCACCCACTCACTCACTCACCCACCTCACCCATTCCCTCACTCACCCACCTCACCCACTCACCCAAATAACCCACCTCACCCACTCACTCACTCACCCACTCACCCACTCACCTACATCACCCACCTCTCCCATTCCCTCACTCACCCACCTCACCCATTCCCTCTCTCACCCACTCACCCACATCACCCACCTCACCCATTCCCTCGCTCATCAACCTCACCCACATCACCCACCTCACCCACCTCACCCACTCACTCACTCACCCACTCACCCAATCACCCACTCCCATCACCCACCTCTCCCATTCCCTCGCTCACCCACCTCACCCATTCCCTCGCTCACCCACCTCACCCATTCACTCACTCACCCACCTCACCTTCCACATCACCCACCTCACCCATTCCCTCCCTCACCTTCCTCACCCATTCCCTCGCTCACCCACCTCTCCCATTCACTCACTGACACACCTCACCCATTCCCTCGCTCACTCACCTCTCCCATTCACCCACATCACCCACCTCACCCATTCCCTCGCTCACCCACCTCACCCATTCCCTCGCTCACCCACCTCACCCATTCACCCACATCACCCACCTCACCCACTCACCCACATCACCCACCTCACCCATTCCCTCTCTCACCCACCTCACCTATTCACCCACA